>NC_134190.1:12807528-13123191 GCF_964188355.1 Buteo buteo | reverse complement strand
GCTTGTTTCAAGGACATTCACTGCCCCCAAAATATAAGACTCTTCAGGCCTGAATTGCCATTTAAGACCGATCACTAATAAATTTGGGGTAATGGCTTTACAAAATTAAATAGCTGGCATTGACAAGTTGCCTTATCGTAAGAGTGACAGTACTGAATGTCATCAGTGTAAATCAGATCAAATGAATGATTCTGGTACCTAAACTGCAAAAATGTGGCACTTGATACTGCCCAATCAACTACAGCTATAATGACCATAGTAAGAATGTGTTAATTTACTCCTTCATAAATCACTTTAAACTGTATTGTGGAAACAGCATGATAGGCAAGGGAGGCATTTGTGTGGATATTTTTATAATTAAAAGGAAGAAAACCTTTCATAAGACTGGCTGCCAGGTGGCTAACTGCCATCTCTGAGAGAATGTGTTGTGAAACATTGGGCACGTTTACCATGGAGAAAGACTCACCAGCCTAAAGGGTTGGATGGATTGTTTTGAACTTTATAGCGGTTGGTGGAAATCCTGAAGTCTGTTCTTGGAATGTAAAACAGATTTAGCCATGACAGCTAGCTCAGGATCCTTAGTTTCCTCCCTGCCATATTAGGGGATTTAACTGCTCTAGAGGAACCTCACATTCCAGTAAGCATCCCTGGCTGAAATGAAACATGATTTGTTACTTACTTGTTGACTTCTCCCTACCTTTGTGATAATTGGAGACTGTGTGTCTATTATAACTGTGTAATCATCTCTCTGAGAAATTGGTAAGAGTTCACAAAGTGCTGCAATTAGCTGTAAGAGTTAAAGATGGCAGAAGGGTTAAGAAATTGAGACAACAACCACTCATTCAGAGAGGTCTTCCTGGTCCGATCAAGGGTGGTATGAAGATGATATGTGACAGATAAGGAAAGGGTGAAGTGAGAAATTAGTGCACCAAAATAGGTGAATGAAATAAAGAAATGGCCTGTTTGATTTCACATCACCTGTTGAACCTTTAAAAAGCAAAATAGCAGGCATATGGTAGAAGAGGTTTCTGAAGGACTTCCTAAGGAAAGGCTGCTGGTAGATTCTTTCCTCCACTGGGTGGTTTCCACCAGCCCCAGGCCATCAAACATGAGACGGTACCTGGCAATTCCCAACAAACCAGCAACCTGACAGAAGTGGGGTCCTGCCTTACCTTTCCATGTTCTCTGAGTCTCTTTCTTTCCCCTTATTATATCTTTTTTGGTCTCTCTCTTTCTGCCACTCAGATTTTAACGTCACTTTGAGTTGGCCTGTGCTGCTCTACCAGATGTGGGATGGTGAATGGAAGGAAGGAGACCTCACTTGGCCAGGCACGGGATATCCCATACAGGCAAGGGAATCGGGCTCAAAGCCAGCAGTTACCAGGGGTGACTGGCTACTCCAAATTATTTTCCATGACTACTCAGTTGTCTTGTATCCTGAAAAGCTCAGCAACAGCTACACCTCCCCTGCTTTCCACTCTCTTATCCTTTCTTCTTTCCTTGTCTATATTTATTATCAAAAGCAGGAAATCAATCTTTACTCCTATAGTCATGTACTGAAAGATGAATAAGAGAATTAAACCTTTCTTGTTGTGCTAAGAAGGACTTCTGGATAGCATAATGGATTCTAAATTAATAACCTGTGTCTAGCAAAGGGACTCTGACAGATTTTGATTAAGTTAGTCTTGTTTAACCACTTGGTTTCAATTTTCAAATACTTTGTCTATTGTTTTTGTACATACTAATCAATACACTTCCCAGCTTTGGCATGTATTTCTAGTGCAGCTGCCACATGACTGAGCAGGCTAAGCTCTCTGTACTTAAAACCACAAACCATGTTAATGGTTTAACACTTTACATTGGTAAGATCACATTAACACCTATGACTGAAGTCTTACTTATTCCAATGAAACTAACACAACATGACTGGTTATACCTGACTGCTGTTGCTATTGATGCCATGCTTTATTAAAGACACATTTGTTCAAAACTTCTGAACCCCCTTTGCACCACTGCATAATTTCCATCTAGATTATCAAGTAGAAAGAAAAACCCTGGTTCTTCTATTTTTAGCTTATTTGACTGTGTGAGTGTCAAAGTAAAATGTCATGAAGGCAGAGCCAAGTATCGATGCTTTGGCAAGTCACTAGTGAAGGAAAAATGAAGGCACTGGAGGTTTTTACCGGTTACTGCCTTTAACATTAATACATTGTGAGAAAAATGTAAGTTAAAACACGATATATTATAGAGGTAGTAAAGCATGTGTAACCTGCAATATTTTACTCAGAATAAATGATCGTGTCCTGTTCTCAATGAAAAGGAGCTCAGGAGCCCATGGAATGGCAGAAGATGAATCTCTGTTTCCTTTTACATGTCCTTTCAAGGTGAAGGAGGTCAAATAAAGCACTCTCTAAGCTTATAAATCACTCTGCTAGGCTAGTTTAAAATATCATTCTACAGAAACATAGGTGACAGGTTTTTAAAATGAAGATAAAAGAAGTTGCTGTCAAGTATTTGATTTGTTGAAGGCTTTCAACAGGGACTTTGGAGAGGCAGGAAAAGGAGAAATTCTGAAGAAATTGGAAAATTTCTGGTGGGTAGAGTTGTTAAGACAGGAAAACTGAAGTAATCCTGGGATTCAAGAGCACAGGATCTCTGATGAAAGGTGGGAATGGATGAAGTGTGTTTAAATCCAGTTACCAATAAAGTGCAATTCATTGCTGAAGAAAAAAAACTTTCTTTTTCATGAATTTGCATTTTATTTAGAATTTCTTACAGTCTTCATATGTCTTAACAATTCCTGAGACAACACTACAAGGAATTTGACAAAACATCCTGCAAGTCTCCCATGGCTCAAAGATTATTTATATAAACATTATGTGACATGAAGTCAATACAACGTGATAGACATTAAACTGGGTTGTTTTAATAACAACCTTATTAGAGTCAAGCAACTAATAAGTGCAGAACAGACAAGAGACTGTTGTCTGAACATTTTAGACATGAGGCATTTTAGGCTCTTCCCCACTGTGAGAAAGAGCATATGTGTTTTCAACCATGCTACAGTGAAGTTTCAAGTAGGAACAGAAAGAGGAACAGTACTCTTATTCATGTTTCTCTTCAACCAGTTCACAGGCTAATTCTGAGCAGCAGACACAGTTTCAAACACTACTATTCTTTCCTGCAGTATGAACAAAACTGTATTTAACATTGTGTTAGTTGACACATTTCCTATTTTAATGCATTTTCCCAAACCAAAGAGGGCAAAAGGGCTTTCATTGGCAAGTCTCCACTGGTCTCACTGAAGTGAAGGCCAGGCTGGTATGAGCTAGCTTTTTGTCCATGATCTGTACCAACGCATCCTATAATTTTTTTGCTTCTGAAGCCTTATGACAAAGCAGAGGAGTTCTATGAAAATGTTGGCTGTCCACCTTAATTGCATAATGGAAGATACTAGGAGAGGTTTCGTTTCCATGGTGTGGTCATTTTTACTAGCAAGAGGTCATCTCTGCAAGAATGACTGGTTGAGGGACAGCATTATTGGATAGGTGTCCTGAAGTGAAATGGATGTAGGTCTGAAGAAATTACTGAGTCTGGGGACTTTCTGTCTTTATTGCTAATAGGAGACCATATGGTTTTTGATGTGCTCATGAAGTAAGTTTGACACACACATTTTCTCCTGATATATTTGGGGTTTTATACCTGTTTTGATTCTCCTATACTTCTTTCTGAATACTGAATAACTGAAACAATCCAAAATATTACTGTATGGAGATATATTTATAATTATACATAGGCATAAAAGTTGAAAAACCTGGGTCTGCCCTCCTTGTTTGGTTATGTATAACTTACCTAAACTGCAGCCATGGTATATGTGAATCTGTTGGCATAGGAGATTACAGCTACATAGAGAAGCTAGTTTTGAATGTGAAAACATCCGTTCCTTGAGCTTTACTCCCTGCTATAATCCTGTCCCTGGGTTTTCTTCTTGCCACAGCTCTGGTGAGAGCAATTTTCTCACACTTGCCCAGCTGCTCTGACCAATCCATTCTTGAACATTTCCACGTTGTTAACATTATCCATGTCCAAGGACATACTGACCTGCTGCTTGGCTCTGAGTAGTAATCAACTTCATTCACACTGAAGGTTTTTACTGCTAGCCATCTTGAGTGTCTCATTCTGCCACCAGCACATGTAGATACTGGAATAATATAAACAATACCTAAAGCCATGTCTTTTAATTCCAGCGAGATACACTGTTTTGGGAAGAGGACATGGATAACAGTAAGTATTTTGCGAATTAGGAGAGATGATTGCTTATGATGAACCTCAAGTTCTCAGGCTGATCCTTGCTTGTCACTCAGTTTAGTTACGTTTTCTAGAGCAAGTTTCACACAGAGCCTTCAGTACCTGGGCAGAATAGTTACTGTGTTTGTGCTAGTTGAGTTATTCCCTCTGGTATTGCTTCAGGGGTGGTCTGAGATGATATTTAATGTCTTCAGGAGAAGTGCTGATTTGCACAGTCAGCTACAGCCCTGTTTCTTATAGGAGACTGCCAACTGTCTGCCACTGGCATCAGAAGGAAAGGAAGAGCATTTTGATTGAATAGAGGAGAATACATCCACAGAGTTAAAATTGGATCTTTTTTATTTTTTTAAAGTGAGCAAATACTGTTTCAGAGCAACAACAAGAACAACAAAAACAACAATAACAAAACCCAGGATAGAAGAGAGAGCCAAGTTTGCACTTCATATTTTTAAGCACTGCTGATCTGGAAGCCAACCATGAATGCCAATAGTTGCTTATGCACTGTACATGCTGTACTCCAAAAGCATATCCGCTATGGCAGGCCAACCAGAAGGGAAGGCATGGAATTTTCCTTTGAAACAGAAAAAGTCTCATTGCTCACAAGCATTTTGCTCTCAAGTTAAGTCCTTTGTTTCTTCTTTTCTGTGTAAGGCTGACCCTGCATCTGAGCAGCCCCATAACACCTCTGTCATTGTATTCAAGGGTCTTGAATTAGTCTTTGATGTTTAGTCACTGCTATAGTATAGTGTTTCTTATATAAATTTCCTTTTCTCAGTTAATACTGCCAAAACTTCTCACCTCTGCTGAGGACTTTTGCTTTTTTTCTTGTCTGATATTGCTGCTCTTGTTGCTGTTCCATGGTGATAAACAAACTGAAGGTGGACATGAGCTGGTCCACGGCCTGATCTGAAGCTCAGGCTGTCCTTGGGAACCACATAGGTGAATGCAAAGGAGTTATTGTGGGAAGCTGTGCACAAATTCTGTAACTGAAAAAAAAAGCATAATCCACATTTAAGGCACCAAAGCAAGTTACATTATCATGTGAAAATAACAGCATCTTCATTGTTTAATTTGCTGACACAGAAGGTTAGGGCTCTGTGTCAAAAACAGCCAGAGAACAGCAAGAACTTTCGTATTTAGGGAACAGGATCCTGTTCTTCTATCACCTGAGTTTGGTTATCATGGCTCTTTGGAGTGAACTCCTGGATATGAGGAGAGAAACTCGGATAGAACATACAAGCATGGCCCTCTTTACCCTCACAAAACAGAGGAACGACACCACAACAAAACCACTGTGTTTAGGGAACAGAAACTATAAAGGAGCTTCTGGAAATAGTCCAAGCCAGATCTCAGTAGGAAGACATGGATGCTCAGAAACAGAAAAAAGAACCATTAACAGATGTTTGCCTACAAAATGGGATAACCATAAGTACTGGCTATTGCATAATTTGGTAATGTGGATATGATTATAGACAGTTTTATTATTTTCTTTCACTATTTTATTTATTTATTACTCATGTTTGTTGCAGGAATCTCTCTCTAAATACTTTTTTAGCACAGAGGGAAGTCTGTGCAACCTCTCTCGTTGTCTCCCCTGTTGCTTTTGCATATTTTCACATACATTTACTTTGTGATTAGTTTTTCTATGTGCAAGTATTCAGCCACAGGTACTTTGACATCCTAGAAAAAAATTGTACTTTGTGGTGCAGTGCTACTGCTATATATCATGGCACATGTACCATTGTGTATATTTCCAAGCCCCAGCCCCAAAAAAGGAAGGAAACCAAATGCTTTCATTAGATGAAAATACAGCAAGGTATTATGCCTGTAAAGGTAACACTCATTCTCCTCCTGTATTTGAGGGCCAGAACACCCACACATTTGGCATGTTGCCACATACAGTTAGGTAAGGTAATGTCGCATGCACAGCAGGCTGTTCTTATCCTCCATCTGTTCCAAGTCATGCAGATTCAAGTTGTGTGTCCCTCAAAAGTCCACTTTTCCAGCACCATCCAGTCTGCAGCAAACACAGAGGCAAGGATGCCCTGGTGTACAGATTCTTTAATACTTGAGCTGTAGGTGCAATAGAGTGAGGGGGGCTTTTTTGCATTAGAGCTCAATTCATGTACAGTAGAGAGCCAGGCTTTGGGCTACAGTTTAATCTCTTGCACCTGAAAAGCACGTGTGTGGAGGGTGGTTGTTCAATTTAGTATGTGAGGTGTTCAGTTGTCATATTTGAACAATACTTCAGCCCATTTGTGATTTAGGCAGCCTAGCAGAATGGTTTGTGTTTCTCTGAGCTCATCTAGTTTATGTATGTGCTCTTAAAGTATTTGTTATGTTCCAAGTCCTTATAACAAATACATACCAGTTACAATAGCTTTTCCACTGGGACTAAGTTACACATAAGTGAGGGTAAGTCTTAATATACAGAACAATAGAAAAAAATAGACATGGTGTTCTTAACAAAAATACCAATTTCTGTATGTTGGAATAGTTTTTTTTTTAACTGCCAGAACAGTAGATGTTGCTTAGAGATAAATATTGATTCATCATTGCTATCGTTCCAACGAAAAATAGTAGATTAGAGTACACTGAAAGCAACCTCTCGTCTCTCGACATTCATAGAAGTTGACTGCAAGCTGTTATGTTCAGTGGTCAACTTCTTTTATAGTGTTGCCATAAAATGTCATGTGTATGTTGTGTGATCATAGCATGCTGCTGTGAAGAGCCACTGTAGCATAAATAGACAACTGAGGTGAATTAAAATTACTTTGGGGATCCAAGGCAGATTCTTATTGTATTGGTGTAAATATAGAGCCACTTAACCTAATCCCAGATTTACAGCACTGTAACTGAAGTAAAAATGACACCCCTGTAGCTGCATTTTCTAACTTCTGTGAAATTCTGGTCTGAATCTTGACAGTGGTTAGCATAGTTGTTTCCATTTATATCTTCAATATTTCTTTCAGATTTCTATTGTCTTCCCTTTTTCTTCACTTTCTGTGCAGCTGTCATCATAGCATTTCAACTCCAGTTAGAAAAGCAAGGCAGATGTCTCCCAGCAGAGGCTCTGCCAACATCACTCCAATGACAGCTGTGGGAGCAGTGCTGTGATAACAGCATGACCACCAACGTCAACAGAGAATGACCACATCACATCTGCAAAGCTTCTCAGCTTCCACTGGCTTAGGGCCTGCA
This sequence comes from Buteo buteo, assembly GCF_964188355.1. Lineage (NCBI taxonomy): Eukaryota > Metazoa > Chordata > Aves > Accipitriformes > Accipitridae > Buteo > Buteo buteo. Next base: position 13,115,682 of record NC_134190.1, on the reverse strand, counting down.
GTCTCAAATCACTTTTATACTTGAGTCTCTCAGCTGGCAGCACTTAATGCTACTTAGTTCTCTAGTATATTAGATGCATTTACGTCTATTTTGTTGGTTTTATTTTGTTTTTTAAAAATCTGAGTTATCACAATGTATTTTAATCCTGGGGTGAGAAGGACTTTTAAACATGCCTTTTGCTGAGTTGACTGCTAGGCCTATCTGAAAAATCTAACTGAAAGTTTGAAAACATTACTATGAACAACAACTTTCAGCTCTCCAAAATGGAAATTAGCATGGCAGCATAAAGGACTACCTCAACATTTACTAAAAGAAGAGAAAATTTAAAGCTAGCAAATACAAATAGCTTACAGAAAGTTACCTGAATAAAAATACTTAGCTTATTAGTGTAAGTTGGTGTTGTGTTTAAAGCTTGTTTATGTACAGTTTTAAAAGGTACCAAGGAAAATATTACTAGGTGAAAAAAATATATTCAAAAATAATATGCTTCCTATGGAAGCAACCATGTAAGGTCAGTGATATTTCCACATACTCCTCTTATATATCAGGGTCTGTGTAGGGATTTTGTCTGTGATAAACTATTTTGTCAAGTGAAGTTCTAACTTAGCAACAAAGCTTCCTCATACATCAGCAACTTATACCTTTGCTTGCACAGCCCATGCAGATGCCTCTATATTGTTCTTGCACCATTTGATAGGAAAGTGAGAGTACTACCAAGGGCTTCCTCCTCTCCATGTCTACAGGCAAAGCCTGCAGTTTACTTCAGACAGTCTTTATTTATTCATTATGCTAAAAGTCAAATGGTCACTCTGACTTTTCAGCAAGCAGGACTTCCAGCAGGTATGTAATTACAGTTCCTTATAAAGTAGCGAACATGGTGTCCATGGTTCTCCCTGTAGCCAGGAACATCATGATTCTCTTGAGCTGTTAAATTGAGCAGAAAGGATGTCCCAATCCCTCTCTGTAGCTGATAGTTGTGATGATAACTTTTATCAGCCACCAGACAGGCTCAGCTCTAAGTTATACTGTGCAAATAGGAAGCAAACCCATTGTTTCCTTGGAGATATTCCTTATACAGTTTACTACAAAGGTGCTTGGTTCTGAATGATTAAAAACAATCATTGCTCCAAGTAAGACTGTCCCCACTTAATATAGAAGATGAAACAAATGCATCTAAACCCAAGCACAGGTTACAAATTACTGGTTGAGTCTTGACTATGCGGTAATACTTGTAATTAACTACACTGGAATTTGGCAAATAGTATTGGGTTAACCACGCACACCATTTTTACAACAAATGCTGTCATACCTTGAATTATCTGAAGCATTCAGGCCCTTCCCCAGCCCCAGGAGGTAGTTCCTCCAGCTGTAGAGCTTCCTCACTTTTCAGGGCTATCTAGTCTGTCTGATTCATTAGAGAAGGCGCTGCCTGAGGATTGTCACAGGTGTCTCTTACAACATTTTCATAGTGGAGGATGTGGGAAGTTGGAACTTGTAGAACTTGTAATATCTGATAACAGACTTTGGTCCCATTTCAGAAAATCATCCCCATGCAAACAAGCTCATTAACATGCACTTAAACTCTGCAGCAGGCAGTGAAAAATATGCGCATTCTTAAAGTTAAGCACTTTCCTGAGAATCTCAAAGTGTAACTTGATATGGCTGCAGGTGCCAGCTCAGGCAAAAAAGGTGTTTGCTGAGGCTGAGGAAGATAGGTTGTATCTCTCTGTTGCTGCTCAGTGGCATATACAAGATGAGGGTTTCCTTCCCTAAAAAAGAGACATTTTAAAGAAGGATATTTGGGACATTTATTTTTTATGTATTCAAAGGAGAAAGTCTGATCTTGATTGGCCTAAAAAAAATCGTGATTCATTTGTAATACATGCAACCAGGCAAGTGAAATGTACTTAATTGAAAGAGGAAATAATTTTAGTCAGCTTCAAATTCTTTTTGCTTCAAATGCTTATTCAGCTCAAATATTTGTATGAAAAGATGCTCTGGTGAAAAATTGAACCCTATGATTAATGGCCAAAATCTTCCTATCCACACCCATTCATCTAAGCCATCCAAGAAACCGTTCAAAAACAGAAAAGATTTATTTGAGATCGCTAAACACACAGCAAGCAGAAATAAAGTGTTTTTAAAATACATATACTTGTGAAGCTTTTACTTCATAACAAAATGAGAAATAGCTCAAATATATGTTTCCTCTTTTTCTGCTTACCCATCAACGAATCATATTCTGTTATTAAAGACCTGCTTGGATCTCCCCACTTTGCTATCAGTGATATTTTTAGTGTTATCTGAACTTTTTTCTTAGGTCCATTTCACTTTCCAGACATTCCTGTTAGAGGAACACTTTGGATCTCAGAGTGTAGACACTGACAGTCCAAAGGCAGAGGACTGCCAGTAGGCTTCCAGGAGCAGCCTTTTTTGATTACTGTACTCAATATGTCTGTTATACATCCTATAAACAGCTAATGCCAAATATCCAAGAAAGGAATTTGGCCTTGTCTAACTGCAGGATTTTGTCTGTCTGTGAGTCCTTTTGTTTAGAAAAAGGTTGCCCTATTTCTAAATAATGTACTTTTTAAATCTATGTTATTTCACAATTGAGCACTATTGTTCTAAAATTGTAGCACTCAAGAAGACCTGAACTACCATAACTGTAAGCATAATATATGAGCCATTTTGTTATTTTTGTTCCACTTACCCATGTAGGCAGATCCTTATATTCATGTAAAACTGGTTATTTCAGCTTATTTTGTATCTGTGAATTTCACTGCTGCCCTATTTTCTCACTCAGACGATGGGTTCTTTGTGTGAGAACTGAGCTGATTGGGGCAAAACCAAGGACAGCTGAATGATAGTCCTATGCACTGTCCAAATCTATTTCTAATTAAAACAGAGTTAGGGTGCAGACTCACTAGATGTGTGCTATCTCATCCTTAAAATAAAGTGTCCATTTTTTCAAAGCCCAATGAAAATAGCACTGATGAAACTAGAAGTACACTGACTTTCTACGGTGCTTCCAACCTTGTACAATCACCCTGTTCAAGTTGAAAATGCCTCTCTTTTTATAAAATACAGTACCACACTAACTCAAAATTCATAGGATGGAAGACCATTACAGAAGGTGATATACACATGTTACTAAAGCTTGGGAAGAAATGTCAAAATAGTACTAACAATAAGTTAAACCACATGACTGTTACTAAGTCAGCATTCCAAGTGCTAAGCAGGACAACGTATCATTTTCCTCAAGCTATTTTCTTACCTAGTCACTGAATTAAAAACAGCTACTTAGTTTGTGGCTCACAGAAATAATCTGATGAAAAATGGATAGCTTTAAATGATAAATTGTATTGAAGTCAAACAAAGCAAATTCTCATGTGTACCGGCTAGATATTTATGGTCAAATATTGTGTATATACTGGATCTCCAGGAATATTCAGGTGTTTGAATCCCAAATATAGGCATTCAAAGTCCTCACTTAGATGCTTCTTTGCCTGGAGGCCTATAAAATCTCTAAGTCCCCAAGTTCTCACAGGTGATATTTACTAAGTGGCTAAATGAATGAAACTGGGAGGGTTGATGCCTGAGCCTTGTATTTCTCAAAGAAGATATTCCATCCCTTGGCTTGTATCCAAAATCCAGTCCAGAAAACACCCTGAGTACAGATATGTTGGATTGGGCCATATAGGAAACATATCTGGAGGTCTCTCATCACTCTCCCTGTCCTTTTACTCATCAGCTAAAGAGTTCAGCTGAGACACGGAAGACTATTTCTTTTGTTCATGCCTCTGTCTTTTAAATAGTTACTTCCCACCTTCCAAGATCATTTTAACTTCATGTGTAGTCTGCTTTCAAAGTGAAGGCATTCAACATCCATTCTTTCTACGCTTCTCCAGCGTGCACAGAGTAGCAAAATATTTGTTAGAACGGAGACAGTGCAAGGAAGGAAGCAAAGGAATGTAAAAACTAGTGTGATAACATAGCTCAGTGGTTAGCTCTCTCACCTAAGTAAAGAGAGGACTGAATCCCAGTCCCTGCTCTCATGATTACTTAATAGGGGATACTTAAAATTTCATCGACGCAGGCACTGAGGCCCCTTCTCTTGTAGCTGAGTGCCTCAAATGCTAGGCAATAAAGTATTGCTCTCTCTTTTGCCTAATGAATATTTAATTATTCTCAGTGAAGTAAAGCAGCTTCAACAAGAGGAATTATGGCTCTTTTTCTGTCCTCAAACTAACCACTGAGCTATTGGATAAAACTGAGCTTCTGTCTATGCCCCTCTTTGAAAAGTGTGAGCCCAATCATGCAGTCGAGGTAGTAAACACCAAGAGAAAAGAAGTTTCATGCTATAGCCTGAGATTAAACACTTAAATCCTTCAGAGAGCCTAGTCTCCATACTCTTGCTATTTTTTGTTGACTTTGTTGGTTTCCTACTCAGAGTGCTCTGGGTCTTTGAGCTCTGCATTGTAGGCATCTAACTCAGGGCTGGTATATGACACCTGAAAGTCAGATACTGGAACATGCAACATGGGGCTGCCTCTGTCCCTCAGGGATTTAGCTCAAAGTATCCACACTCCTTAAAAATAAAAACAGAGGATATATAAGGGCCATATGCTTTCAGAGTAGGCAGTGTTAAATGGGAAAATAAAACTGAGAGGAAGCAGAACTGTAGGGCCAATTACTTAGATTAATTTTCTTGCTTCTGTCCCTTAGTGCCTGAAAATCCACAGGATCTTCTCAGTAAGACAGTCATTTTGCTGAGACAGGTGTTTGCTAGAAAGGCAGCTCATGCAGACACACTCCTATTGCCTTCCAGTCTGTCCAGTGCTTATTAGATGGTCCTTTGAGACCTGTGTCCAGTTTACAGACATCCTGAATTGCTCTAAGCTTGTGTGGGTCTGTCAGAAAACTAGCATGCAAATCAGAGATTCTGCTGCTTGTCCCTTGCAACCACAATAGATAGTGGCTGGCTCAGAGGACTGGAGCCAACATGAGTGGACTCACAGAAAGAGACAGATCTTGGGATTACCTGTTTCTTTGGGAGAGACAGATAGCTGGGATTTTGAAATCAGACACTATCTCTTTAAAGGGAAGAACCATGCTGTGGGAAAAGGCATCAGACTTGAGGTTTTCTCAGGAAAACTAAAAATGTCTGTACCTGAGCCTATACACTAATCTTCAAAATCTCAGAGACCAAAAAGCAGCTAAAAGGCAGCTTGTCAAAAGAAGGCACTTCATTTGGAGGATACTCACCATTTTTCAGTATTCTCAGATGTCAGCTTGACACAGCTCTTTCATAACTGGTTGAACTCCAGGTGTGATATTTTGGCAAGGAATATATCTTCTGGGAATGAATTGGTATGGAAAAACTGCAGAAGATCAAACACTGACTTTGGCTGACAACATGGGCTAGAGCCCATGAACCATGAACTGCACGCAGACAGGGCAGACTCCTAGCCACCTAACTGTTCTGTAGTAGCTGTACTTAAATGTGCTTTATCAAGTTTCAGATCCTAGTCTGTTGCAATACAATCCAATTTCCATAATTATCTCTCTGTTAAACTCTGTTTGAAAAGCTGTTGACTTGCATTTCTGTTCAAATTACTCAGTACTGCTGATATGAAGGTTACCAGACACAGACACTGAAGGTGATTCCTGCAGATTTGATCCCATAGAAAGATTCATTTATCCATTGGTTCAAAGCTTTGTTTATAACTCATTGTTCTGAGAAAAGACATTTCCTAGGACTGAATGGACTGCTAGGACCTTAGTATATTTGGAATATATTCTGTTGTACTCTTACTCTGTCTTGCTCTTTAATCTTCACCTTAGTTTAGGGATAGTCTTTGATAGGGCAGTTATAAAATTGTTAAAATGGAGGGTCTGAGGTTTTTAAATTTTGTTTTGCTGATGCTGTACATAGTGCAGGTGAATTGCAGTTAAAGAACTGGACTTGACTCAGTGCTTCAGGATTCAATCTCTGCCACTTTTCACATTTCTCTGATCAGCTAGTAACTCGCTTTCATGCTGTGACTTCCTCCTCTGTTAAAATGGAAATAATGATAGAAAGAAGGAAAGAAAGACTATCCAACTATGCTGTTTTTCTGAAGAATGCGGTTTGCCTTTTACTGTGTGCCTGCAAAATTCTTTGCACAATGGGACCCTGATCACTACTGTAGTACATAAGTAATAATGATAAGGTGTAGATTTAATATCTTCCACCATCAGCATGATTCACTGTAAGACTTAAAACCTTACTGTTTATTCTATACTACTTGGATAAAGAGCACTATAATTAGAAAGCAGCAAAATTTTCAGGCCACTTAATTTATAAGTCTGCAAATACTCAGCAACAAGTGAGGAATAGATTTGCATTACAGTTACTAATATGCAACACTAATGATAATATTACTGCACTAAAATCTTACATTTACACAGCATCTCTCATCCCAAAGTGATTAAAGTTCATAAATTAAACACAAAACACACGGAAATGTGGTCATCCATACATTAAGTGAAAAATAGAGACTTGAAGAGAATTTTCTGCCAAGAGCATATTCTGAATAATGAAAGGAAGGAGTAAGCAGAAGCAAAGTTTGAAATAAACAGAAGTGCTATCCATTTCTGGAGGTATTTTATACTCATGAAGTGGTACTACCAAAAGCGCTTTGGTGAGTTGCTCTAGTTAAATGACCATTAGAAAAAGCTCCATAACTTTCAAGGGAAAGATTACTGGTGCTATAAATACAAAATTGCATCTCCCACTGGATATAATAACTAGTGATATTGTACCCTATACCTCAAAGCATGAGTTGAAACAGCTAAGCATACGCAGTAAAGACTGTCTGGAAGAGAGAAGTATGACAGAAGCAGCCCAGCATGATGGATATGCCCAAACATGAGGCCTGCCATGAATGAAAGACATCTAATGTATGTAATTTGCAAAAAGCACGACAGAAAAATTGCTGAGAAATCACAAGAGATTTAACAAAGTTAACACAGATCTGTTTGAATTAAACATGAACATTTAACTGCTATTAGTGTAGCCATTATTTCTAAACTTCCAAAAAATATAGGTTCACAAGGACAGGTCAGTGCTTCACTTCTAAGCTAGTTATGCCACTGTAAGGAATTGGTGTGTACATTTTTTTAAAAGCTACAGGTATTTATACTTACCAGAACTTTTTTCATGTTCAAAATCTATTCTTATTAGCTGACCTAATATATTTTCTGCATACTTGTTGAGTATTCCCAAGTGAGATCTAAGCACCTGTGACATTTAGGATATGGTACTTATTCTCTCTGGCATTAACTATGTGCAGAGTTCTTTTAACAAGAGCACAGACTACAAATCACAGAGAGTGTGCCTTCCACTCTTATCACAGCTGGCAAGGCCTCAGCTGGACTACAGTGTCCAGCTCTGGGCATTGCTCTTCAAGAAAGGAGTGGACTACTCAAGACAGTCCAGAGAACAGCAGTGAAAATAATTGCAAGCCAAAAAAACATGCTCAGTGAGCCAAGACTGAAAGAACTGTTGTTGTCTACCCTAAAGGAGAGAAGACTTTTAGAGAGAAGCATATACATTGTTCTCCCAGTCCATGGAGACAAGACTTCTTATGTGACAGGAAATAATGGACTTAAATTGAAGGAAGAAAATCAGGTTAGCTGTTGGGAAAAACTTGCTGAAGGTAGGGGTACTGACACTGGAGTAGGTTTGCCTCAGGAGCTGATAGAGTTGCTCTGAAGGCTTTAATACAGGTTAAACAAACAATCTATCCAAACCGCAAAAATGTCGTAGTCGTTGATGATGGCTGGAACTTGATAACCATACAGCTTACTTCCTAGGCTTTTATTCTGATGGCTCTCTGTTGTTTTTATGGTTTCAATTGCCTATTCAAAGTTGTTGAAAAGAGTTTTCTTCAAACTCTCTGAAATAATTCATGTTTGGACAGAGGCCAACTGTGGGAAGTATCTAGGACAAAGTAACACCTTTTTTGTAACAAAAATAAATTAGATAAAGTGGCCATGGACTCCAAACTATGACATTTGTTACTACAAATACCTTAATTAGATGGATAAAACTGCACCACAGAAATATACAAAACATTAATATCATTGGATTTCCTACTTAGAAATGTATGATGTCACCTCCACGCATGATGAGCATCTCTGGTGTGCAGCAAAGCTGCTGGAGCAGCTTTTTGAAGTTGTAGCATGACAGGCTTTTGGCAACTGCTTGGAACAAAGCTGCTCTGATGGTTGTTTGATTAAGCAAATCTGCTGTGGTAAATGTCTGAAGCCAAGCTGTTTCTGCAGCTGTTTGAGCCAGAACTAGTCCTGCAGTTTTTGAAGAAAGAAGGCATTTGTAAAGAATGAGAGAGAGGGAAACAGAAAGGAGGGAAGAGAAAAAGAAGAGAGTTTGAAACATTTTAACTACATATAGCATTAAAAGCAAAACTGTGTTTATTTTCAAACAGCTTTGTAAAACAAAACTATAATGCCATCTTGGGGTTTTGGTGATACTCACGATTATAATATGCAGGATTCCTCAGGCTCTGTATGTTTGTATAAAACATATTAAACGATCGGCTTTAAGAATGTCATTAAAGCTGCGAAGTCAAGCAATCAAAAGGCAGGAAATGCCAAAAGTCAGGTTGTATGCAAATTTTACTCATCTCCCCTGTGCAAATGCCTTTAGTTACATATCCTCATAGGGTTTTTTCTTCAAGATCCAAACCTCAGTCAGCACTCAGGGGTGACAGGTAGTTTTTAAATGATATGTGGTATTTTGTCTTCTTGTCCTTGTTCAGTATGAGTCCCTCTGCCTTGTTTATTTCACAGTATTCAAATCTTATCTGATAACAGATTGATTAATCTCCTTTTCATCTTTTCAGTGGTTCTTGTCACTGTACTCTCTGAGTGCCTCACAAATACGAATATGTTTACTTTTATGATACACCTCTAGCAGTTAAAGTGATATTGCTACTCCTGCTTTTTGCAGAGATAAGGTTAAAATTATCCTGTAGTTTGGTGTGCTCAGTTCAAGGTGCATGATCTTGAGCCTTAATATAACAATTTATTTTTTTCAAGTTGTAATTCCTCTTGACTTCTTAAGTGTGCAACACTTCTTTAAGCCAGATCATAGGAATACAGGTGAAGGACCCAGAAAAAGAGGCACTACATATGAAAAGATTTTAGTGCAGATGACTTGCTAAGAATTACAGAGGGATTTTGAGAGAGAAGAAGGTATATAATGCCATTGTAAAATAAATTAAACAGATAAGTAATCATGCAATTAAAAAATGTGTCCAGCTAAACACAACGAGGCCAACATACAGTCTCCATGATTTTATAGCTTTAGTTTTTCCATTTCCTAACTTCTGAACACTTGGTTTGGAACCTTAAAAATGTTCCATCATACTTTTCTATGTGCAGATAAGTTTCTCTTTTTTGATCCAAACTAGAAAAAAAATATCTCACATGTTCCAGCTGTCATGCTTAAATGTGCATGTTTTATCAATGGGTTAGGAAAATGTAGATGCCCCACATAGTCTCCTGACATTTAAGCTAACAGAATAACTAGGAATAATATTTTCTGTCCTCTCTGTGGACCACAAAAAAATGATAGAACATTTTGATGGACAGTTTCCAACCTATTTTCTGACAATGGCTGGATTGTTGAAGTCAAGGTTCTTGGGCTCCACTATAAGGTCCAGATGGAATGCACATCCACAGGACACAGATGCTTGAATTTATTCCTGCAAAACATAACCACTTCTGGCTCTACCAGTGACTGCCTCAGCCTGATTTTCTTCTTAACGTTGGTCCTCATTCCAGCTCCATTTCCATTTCTCAGCACAGTTTGGTTCCTTCCACTAGTTCCATTCCCTCCTAGCTTTTAATCTGTTCTGTCTCTCCTGGCCCCTTGTCCTTCTCCACCATAGATTTCTCTGTAGATTGTTGTCCAGCAGCAATCCCTCCCCAGACTGAGAGGATCCTTCAGTCTTTCTCACAGTTGCCAACATTTCAGCAACTCTTCTTCATTTTTTTTCTTTCCTGCTGGGTCTGAATCTCTTCACCACCTTTTCCACATGCAGTTTACTGTCTCTGTCACCGTAACTGCCCCAGTTTCCTCTTCTTTCACTCTGTCTCTGCATTCTGGTATCCTGGTTCCTGTCATCTCCAGGCAGATCAGCTTTTTGCAAGCTCTGCATTTAAATAGTGCAGCTTCCTCCTTCTCGCTTCCTGGTTGGAGTAGGTGGGAGAAATAGAGCTTCTGCACTCCATCTTGGCCTGTAGCCCAGTATGACGTAGAGCTGTAGTTGCAAGGAAAATCCTGCTCAGCCTCAGTCTGGAACATGTTCTATAATTACAGAATCTCTGAGAAATGCAACTGCTGACACCTGAGACTTCTGTACTGAGCATGTGTGAACTGCTTTTTTTTCCCAAAGGACTAGAACTTAGCCAAATTTAACAAATTCTATTAAGAGGAGAGGTACATCCTTGAAATAAAGGCAAGACTCCACCAAATTTTAAGCCCATTCTACAAGTTGTGGTAGCCTTAAAAAATTTCAGCAGAACTCTGTTGGGTTTTTTATGAAGAAAATGACGTATTTTCCCTTAGCCTTGATCTCAGAAATGGCTGAGTTATTTGTTTCCAAAAAAAACAAATTCAGCCTGAGGCAGATGCTCAGTGTGGAAACTTTCAGTGCAAATAATTAAACTTTGGCAAACTTACAAATAACTGAAAACAGTCTCATAATGGGAAATGTTGGACAACCTTGCTAAGCATGTGTGCATCCAGGCCTGTCTATAATATAATGACCATTAAAATTTGGAGCAAAAATTCTTTTCATGGTCATCAGAGAAAAACTCATGGCTTTGTTGTCATTACAGTGTCAGGTTTCATACCAAAGCTGTTGTAGGAGGGTGCAATGAAGATACTTCAAAAGCTTTGTTTTCATTAAAAAGCATGCTATTATTATTATTATTATTATTATTATTATTATTATTATTACTACTACTATTATTGCCATATGGATAACTCCAGCCATTCAGACATCCTGAATCGGGTCTCTCAAAATCAAGAAAGTGATTCAAAATTTGTGAGATTGAAAGATGGTTGGGGGAAAGTGGTGATTTCTCTTCCAGTTTCTGAGCTTTATATTTGTGCAATATAATCAAGTCCTTTTCTGTAACTGTAAAGGGAATTCACTTCACTTACATATTATCTATACTATGTTATAAAGTTAAACCAGAAGCAGAAACTAAGACAAATACCAAATATACTGCCAATTGTCAAGACTTTGGGCTCAGAGCCCCATGCCATTGCTAGTGCCCTTTCTATTGCATTTATTATGGTCTAAGAGTCTGGATACTGAGTGCTCAGCTGGTGCACAGCCTCTGCTTGTCAAGATGCAGCAAGTTTCTTGTGTATTTGTGCCCTTTTTTCCATTGACTTATCAATCGGGTTTGAATTCTGTATTTTTCTTACTGCTTTAAAAAAATTTTAAGATAGTTACAGTGCATATTGTATACACTTGAAAATGAATGAAGGGTGTTGAAGGCTCAGCACAGGGCTAACCTGCAGCAGCACCTGAGCTCTTCTCCTTTGGCAGTAAGTATATCAGTGGCTGGTACCAAGAAAGGATTCTAAACCCTGACAGACTGTAAAAGCTCCAAGAGTTACTGATAAATTTCACATAGGTCAAAAAGTCTATGACTGTAAATTAAAAAAAGATGGGTTTTCTGAACTGGATTAATTTAAGCTAATTTTTTTTAGGAGAGCTTTTTCAAAGTAGTAATTTTGTGGAAGGTTGGCTTGGCTCACAAGGAAAGGTTAAGAGATCCACACAGATACACCTGAATCATCAAGTACCAAGCATTGTATAATAATGGCATAAAACCTTTGGAGCATCTAAGTACCAAGAGAGGGGAGAGATTGTTTACTGGTGTAAAGGAAACTATGACAAGAATGAGCAGATTTAAATTAAATGAGAGACTGCGACATGTAAATATTAGGGCAACATTTCCCTGATGATGAGATTCACGAAGATGCCTGGGAAACCAGTAGACATTCAGCTTCTTCAAACTTCTAGAACTAAATTGAACAAAGCAATGTGTAAGGCAGTTGCAGAGAGGTTACTGAAATTAATTGCTCTGATCCTTAATTACCAAAATTTTGTTACTGAAATCCAGAATATGTACTCCTCTTTCTTTACAGTGCTTCGTTAAGATAGATATGAAGTGTCTGTGGCTTTGCCCTGACACATTGAGATTGATATGAGATTAACTAGGTAAGGAAAGCCTCTAACAGAATGGGGTGACAGAAGGAGCATAACTGAATAATTCTGAGTCTCACTACATTTACTCCTGAATATTTGGATCATAGTACCATGTATTTTATCATCTACAGCTGGACAGAAGGTGACAGCTCCTCAGATGAGATGCATCTCACTTAACTTTGGCTGTCTGAAACAGACAGCTGCACCTGAACTAATCACCCTAAGTTCCCTTTACTGTCAAGGGAAAGAAGTAAGAATCTTGTGGAGCACAATCTATTTCATCTAATGTACATGTCTGAAGTAAGGCAAAAGAGTGACATTTGAGATGAATATTTCTTGGTGTGGCCTGTAACAGCTGTCTAGGACAAGTAGCTAACCTGAGATGGCATAGGTGAAATGGTTTCCTCATTTTTGTCCAGGGTGGACATTACTACAGGTTTCTTTGTCACATATAAGCCAAACTGCTGAAAAGGTCTATGATGAATGGAATTACATTAAACAGGCATTTTGGAGCTTCTGCAAAATATAGTTGCTCAGCTCCTGAACGGGATGGGACAGGCAGGCTCCTGACACTGCTTGTCTAAATTCCATCCTAATTTGAAGTATGCTTCATGTGACAACGTGAAGTGACAATGCCTATTTTTAAACCCCTCAGGTGTTTAGGCCTTCTTGTAGCTGTGTCCTGCTGCTGACTTAATTAAGGCTTCCCAGCCTGAGACTAGCTCTTCTCAGCAGTCTGCCACAGTCTGCTTTCAGCGTGCCAGAAAAGGGTGTACTGGCCCTGTGATCTGTTTGCCTTGTGGTCCACTGCTTTCGTTTGTGCCTAGAGAGGAGGATACCAGCTGTCCTTACACCAAATTGTACCAGTTAGTCTGAGGGTGAGTTTTCATGCTATAGCCAAGGGACTCTATTGATGACAGCCGCTGGAAAGCATGGTCTTGCTTTGCCCTTCTCCCCCCCAGATCTAAGTCATGCCAGCCTTAGTGTGACCTGATGCGGCTGACTGACCCAGTGAGGAACTGATTCTTTTTTTTTCAGAGTTAGTTTTCCACTGGATCAGTCAGTCGAACTGACTCACCTTGCAGCTACACTTTTGTTAGCTATGATATGCAGGAAGCAGAGAGAGTACATGGCCACAGACTGACTGGGGTACAAGATTTCTTCCACCCCTTCAGCTGCATTGCTGCATCATCTTAGCTGCAATATAAAAATGGAAATAACTGCACCATCGACTGTTCATCAGGGCAGCTATTACTCTGTGTGAACAGAAGGCTTTCAGTGTATATTATTTTTTATTGGTATCTACTTAATCAGGTTTGGTTTTGCCATTCTATAAATGAGTTTATATTGTTAAGGAAAGCCCTGAAAACCTCATGCTATTTGAGATTGGAAGATTCAGTTAAATATGTTTTAAAAAAACACAAGATGGTGGTTCTCACATGAGTTGCAGCACTGCCTTTGCCATGCTGGGCAAGTTCCAAGCGGTAACCAAATTCAGAGTGACTACTGAAACATTCCTTGCTGTTCCAGCTACATGTTGCTTGTTAACTTCCTGTTCTAAAATAGTGAGGAATGTTGCTATCAGCATCTAAACATTTATTGCTTCCTTCCCCAGCAGCAAGAGCAATTCACTGGCAGGCCTCAAAGTATGGAACCTGCCCCTGAAACTGATAGCACCTCAGTAGGTGAAGGGCTCTTAATGATTGCACCCCTAACGCAGACCCTTTTGGTTACAGGAAACGTGCTAATGCAATTTACTATTATCTTTCACAGCAGGAGTTCCCTTCAGGGAAAGACTGATGTTTATTGTAATACTTGGATTTCATGAAGTGCCTTGAGAAAAGTGGATTATTAGGGATTGGAAAGATGTTAAAATCTCTATACAGCAAGCAATTTGACCATGACTGGCAATTACCTGAAAGTGCGTCTCTTATCGGGATTTGTACTCCATGTAGGATTTTCTGATTCTTTAAAAATTATTTTCAGTTTTCCTTCTGGCAGCAATCTCCAAAAATCAGAGCACTTCAGACATCTCAGCTTTAAGTACTCAGAATCACTACTTGCTTTTAAAAGCTTTGGCCTTATGGTCCACACATATAAGTGGAAATGAAATGGGTCCGCAGAGATTTGCTGTATTCCACTGCCACATCATTGTCCCAATGCCAGAACAGCCAGCCACAAATTGATTCCACCAGCACTGAAGGAAGTATTATGTATGAAAAAGGAAATTATGTCTAAAGTTTGTAAAAGAGCCTTAACTCAGGATTTCCTGTGCTTTTAGTTTTTGTGTTATTTAGGAATGAGAGTCAGCAACCTTAACACCATCTTAATGCAATTTTGTGTGTGCGCACTGGAATTTCCCTTGGTTTTTTGGAATGTAAGTGAAGTGAACACATGGACCCAGCTGAAATACAATTGAAAAAAGATTTTTATGTAAGTAAATACTGTCAATTGTAAAAGTTTACATTTTTCCTCATGGAAGAGAAATTAATAATACCAAATATGCCAAATGCATCCTTCCCTAGGAAGGAGTTCAAGCTCTTTCTGGCATCATCTACGAAGGGAAAAGAGCAGGGAATTTCCTCTAAGAAACCTCTTTGGTCTAGTCCACGACCAGTTTCTATAGAGACAGTATTCTCAAAAATCATCCTCATTTATAGCTATAAATAACTCCCACAGTTCAGTGCAAAAGTGGAGCTTAGCCATAGAACTTAGTGGGCATAAGTTGGACATTATTTTGGAGAAATGGAAATCCAAGGTAGATCAAATGTTTGTGTGCAGTTGTTGGTGAGAAATTATATAGCCATTGGGGATGGAAGATGTACAGATGAAGCCTGTTAGTGACACCATTTCATTCTGGGAAGATTGTATCTATTGCTAACATCACAGGGAGGAATATTACTGCACTGTGGATGGGGAGTTACATGCTGCACAAAGCTGCATTAATAGGAGTATTAGTACTACCTTAACGTCTCTTCCCTTGCTGGTAATAGAGCCACTCCACAGACTGAGAGTCACATGCTTCTTGGCTGGTGTTTCTATGGCTTCTGAGTTCTGAAAAGTTGTTGATGTATTTTTCTTTATAATGGTCATGTGAGAAAAGAATTATTATCTCTGACAGATGGGGAAACAAGTCCCAGAGCAATAAAGAGTTTGATTTTTAACATACTTTGACACTTTGTTTAGAAGCTTAAAACTGTTTAGATACTTAAAGATGTAGGAAGGGCTGCAGGAGTGCTTCCCAGTGCGTCAGCTGTGTCAAAGTGCAATCTGAGTGGATCATGCCCCTCTCCCCACCCTGCACCTTGGTTTCCATGGGAAGGAAATCTGTGCTCAGAAGATGTAGAGCCCTGGAGTGCAACTGCTCTACAGTCTAGACATGGCCATAGGCACCTACGCAGATTTTCTGAAAGCACCAGGTGCCTAATTTCTATTGTTTTCTATGGCAAACAGGCCCTTAAGTGCCTCTGGAAATCCTACTGACTATTTACCGCATTCTTTAACAATTCTGCCTCTAAGTGACTGCTCAAGATCACAGAAGAAGCCTGTGGCTACCATGCTAACCACTGGGATATTCTTTCTTCTATGCCAATAAAGATTCATTAGAATGAGCTAAATTGATGCAAGTTCCCAGCAGGACTAGACACTTTTCCTATGGGGCAGAAATGAGATGTGAACCCTCTGTCAGCTGTCAGGAGGGGCTGGGGCTTCAGGCAAGACTTAGGTACTAGGGAGTGTTTCCACAACAGGGAACTTGGTACGTTTATAAACCTGGCTCTGTTATACTGTCCTCTCCTGTAAGTCCTGACTGCTGCTAAATGCATTTTGTGTTGGTTTCACCACAACAAAATGCTTTAAATTGCTTTGCATATCCACAGTAAAATACTTTCATCGACAGATGCATTACTGTAAATGAAAAGTTATGGAGGAAATGCAAATACTTAATTGAGGCAATATTAAATTCAATACATGCTCTTTATAGCAGACATCATCAATATATGTATGTGGGTAAGTCTACGGTTTTAAATGTATTATACTAAAACTAGTTGTGAACAACAAATAAAAAGAAGACTTTTTTACATACCTCTACTTTTCCTAAACCTAAAAAAGAAATCAGTGGATCTATATTTTTTACAGGCATACACAATGGGAAATTTTGATAAACTTCCTCCAGGAAAATTTCACCTCAGCAAAAAGAGAGGCCTTACAGTTTAAAACAAATCTAATAATCTCTTTTGCCCTGAGTACCACAACATGTTGACAGTTCTTGATTTGCTAGAGATCAGAAGTCTTTACTAGATTTCTGTTCCAGCCTCTCTAATGCACAGCACATCCAGAAAGGTTAAGATGCTGAGTTGATATATGAAATAGGTTGTACTACCCTATTAGCTTTGTTTACCAGGACACAGACTAGAGGGTCTATGTGGCAAACGATGTAGCACAGAGATACCTAAAATAGAGTTAAATTAGCTAGCTTGAATATGGCAATAATTTTGGTCATAGCAACAACAGGTCAATTCACACTGCTTCTTAGCAGGGAAATTCAGCCTTCGGGAGCTCCATGCTGCTGCAGTTTGTTTGCTTCTGGCCTTCAGTGTATCTTCTTTAACACTAGCTTGATAACTTTGCTTCATTACAAAGTGCAGTTTAGAAAATTTGCAGTGCTGGAATCCAAAGGCAGCTGATGCAGCTCCAATTTTCATATCATGCTTTGTAGCCTGAAAAGGTTCCTTTGTTCTGTATAAATTATGTTTTTATAGGGCACTTAGATTCATATGTTCCTCTGCAGTATGGTGTGGCTCTCTTGGATGTTGCTTTGCTTAGACAGTCACAGTCTTCAGCTACAAAAATAGCTGTGACAGGAAGGTCATTTTCATTACTAAATTGAAAACAAAATATTATTGGTACAGTGCACTGGGTCTGACTTAGCTACCTACTGGGGTTAACCCACAACAGACAATTATAGGCAAATATTGCAGAAGTCACTACATAAAAAGCAAAATATCTGGATTAGCATCTTTATGGTAATATAACAACTGATTATGTAAATGGTAGAAGCCTTGTTTCTTACAGATTTGTGCATCATGGTTGGATTTTCTGGTGTCTAAGAAGGTGTGACCTCTAATTACCTAATGATGAAGTACTCCTGTTTCTCCCCGACACATGGATTCTAGATATGGATGTACTAACAGCTGAACTCATGTTCTATACTTCCACTTAGCAAGTGCTTTTTCTATTTTCCTGTTTTCATGAAAAGAAGGTCTTAATTTCTGTGAGATCACCCTATTGATGACTTTGGTTGAAATTAATTAACAGACTCAATGTACATGGAGAGGAAGAGGTGGACAGACACATATGCACACATGTGGGATCTGTGAACCTCTTTCCTTAAGAAACCAGGCTAAAAATAGTAATGAACCCTCAGTACTAGTTAAAGTCCAGTTTGTTCAAGATGGCAAATGATTACCATCACTATTTTATACAAGTCAAAGCCAAGCATTAACTAAATATCCAGCATAATCTATGAGTGTCTAATATGTCAATGCCTGAAGTGTTCCTCATGGAAATATTTTTACCAATACTGGAAATATTTAGTTTTCCTGTAGAAGAATCTTTATAATTTTCAGCTGTTGTCACCAGTTTAAATATTAGCTAGAACTCTGTGGCTTTTTCATTATGCCTTTCCAATTGTGATTACTGTACATTTAACTGTGGGAGGTCTTTCATCCTCATTTATTCTTTTCTTTCAATTTCTAAGAAATGTCTTTCCATTAATAGCATTCCCAGATTTTCGTTCACAATAGGATCATTTCCAGAATCAAAATGGACACATCTCCAGGGTAATAATTCTCTCAGAACAGGCCCAGATCTAATTGCCTGCTGGAGTAGTGATCCTGAGTAACAAATGGCAGCTGTACCGCTTTCCCGCTCTGACCAGGGGGGACAGCAGCACTCCCACTGCCATCCCAGCTCACAGGAGAAGCAAGGCAGGACATGGGGTTGTGCCAGTTCACTTGCCTTAATCTGGGTTGAAGTTTGGCACGTGTTAAAACACTGACTGCCAGCGGGGTCAGTGAATGCATCTTTGGGTGCAATGATTTCTAGCAGGCAAGTGATATGGATAGGTAGGAGAGGTGACACTGCCTCTCTGGTGTAGCTAAATGCACCAGATTGCCCTCTCTGTCAAAGCCCATAGTAAGTGGTAGTCTATGATTTTTCACCTCCTGAATTTCCAATATTCTCTTTTTTATATAGACAAAGCCTCTGTTTTCTACGCTTATGTGTGGCCTGCTCTTTTATCTGTTGAAACAGAAATTCCTAGGACAGCTAAGTTAAATTAACTAAAGATACAATATCAATGAACAGAAATTACACCTTACAAAACTTGTGTGGGGATAATCTCTGGCAGAGGTAGAGTGGCCTTCAAATAAAATTCGTCATCAAATGGAGTCAATCTAGCAGCTCACTGTTGCTGCCCCGCTGCGGTTAACACATGCTCGCCACTGCCTTGTGTGAGCACTGGCGCTTGTAAGACACGCACTGAACTAATTCCACTCACTAACCCAGAAAAAAACACCAGAGAAGCAAATGATTTTTTTCTAAAGCTAATGAGCTGAACCAGCCCAGCACAAGGGAGGGGACATGACAGGACGGCGAGAAGCAGGGACGCAGGAAGGGAGGAGCAAGGAGTTGGACTGCCCCTTTCCATAGCAGTGAAATGTTAGACTTGCACAGAGATATTATTGGACTATTTGGTTAGAGGCACCATGAAAGAAAGAGACATTTAGTGGGAAGAGGGAGAGCAAAGGCTGATCAACCAACAAGTAGTTCTGTGAAGAGCAGGTACAAATGAGGTTTTCTTCAGATTTGCGTCTCAAGATTGATCTTGCATGTGTGTTCTGTCTAGTCTACCAAGGTTTGAGCTCAGATTGCACCTTTCCTTCAATGGAGGGATTTATAAGAGTCTCTGTCACAAGGATCTGTCTTTGCTACTTGATCAAATCTTTTTATAAACTTTGTAGGAACTTAACATCTGTCAAATGTCCATCCCTTGCAAAACTTGACTGAAATTGGCCAAGAGGATCTAAGTTATTATAGGACAAGAAGCACTTGTACAGACTGAGACAGAAAGTGCGATAGCATAGAATTAGAAAAAGAAGGGGAAAAAAACCTGTCTTATCATTAATTTTCCATTTTTTAAAATTGGAATTTAAAAAAATTACTAAAACATCAATATTGGAAAAGAAAAAATTATTAGCATTGTATAAATCATTATTCAAAATGTGTTGAGCAATCTAATAAAACTACAATCCAACATATATTTTACATCTTTATGGATCCTAGAGCCTCACAGAGAGTGCTAGCACATACTTTATCCATACATTAAGTGCAAAGAACAGAAATATTTCATAATATGCATACCTTTCCAGGAAGCCAGCGTAGTAAGGACAACCCAAGATTAGAGAGACAATTCCACCATGGACCTGTCACCATATGGGTTGTAATTCTAATTTACAGCAGCAATAGCTCACCCTGCATGAGCCTCACTTGATTCAATAACATTCTATTATTTCTAAGAGCTGCAGAGTGAACCTTTATCAAACTCCCAATACTACATATATCAAGATGTGACAATCACTCCTTTCCTTATAAATTAAATAACAATTTGAAATGTCCTGTTTGGATCTACTGAGCAATATGCCTGCTGCCAACCATTGACAGCAAACCACAGTAGTTAATTGGACTCTATGGAACTTTTGAAAGCAGGCAAACTTGAAACATGAGCATTAAGCATGTTTGAGGTTTCAGTTAACATATTTCAACAAATTGATCATAGATACCTATTAATATTTTCAGTTATTTTTATTTAAAGGTACCTTCACACATGGTAAAGCACCACAGAAAGGGCTGCTTAGAGAGCCTGTTGTTAATGAAGAGCCCTCAGTTGAAATTCCTCTCACAAATATCCTTACACAAAGGAAATATTTTTACCCTCAAAAGCTTCATTGCCATTAGGGAACATTTTATATCTTGACTACAAAACAGAAGGAGATTCTCAAAGCCTCACAAGCCTTTTACTGATTAAGGTAAACAATTTCATTACCTACCTGAATTGTTAGTGTGCTTCAGTAGACTGAGTGACAGTTCTCACTCCTAACATTATTTTACCTGTCCACCTGGCCTAGATCATGTACTATGCTTCAAATTCATTACAAAGAAAAGCCCAGTCATTTATGTGCAAATTAACCCTGTCCATAAATTAGGAAATAAGCTCTGAGTTTGTCCTAAATTCTACATTTATATGCCTACAGTTTGGGTTTCTTTTAGACATCCTTCTTGCTTGGATGTTTTCCTGAGGACATCAAACCACAATCATAAAGGTGGGGTGAGCTCTGGCCTTTGGGCTTTGTTAAAGTAGGACACTGTCAGAGGTGAATTGCATGTACTGTCCAGGGTTAGAAGGGATGTGGGTGAGAGCAACAAGGACCCCCACTTGGCGGAAATGGCCAAAGGATGGGAACTGTGGGCTGTTTTCTACCATTGAATCTGGTAGAAAAGATAAATTAAATACAGTATATAGGCATAGGTCTTTATGGCAAAAGGAGTGGACATACAGAAGCCAATGGAGACATGAACTTTGCTCATGCTGACAAAGGTTTCCCTGGCTTCTGTTGTGACCTAATTGATTTGGCTTTCTCCAGATGCCCCACTCTTTACAGTGGCCAAGCCTCAAATTTCTCTGTGTTCACAACGGAAATGGCAGCTTTGCTTGAAGCTGCACCAGGCCTCTCCTGGAGGTTAGTGCACACACAACAAAGTCAGCAAAAGGGAATGGATTTGCATGTCTCAGCCAATTCCCTACAAAACCTTGTGCAGGGTTGGTAACTTCGAGGAGAGAGACTGAACAGAGAGCTGGGGGCAGTAATTTCTTACACTGCAAAAGCAAAAGCTAGGTTTGCCAGAGCTTGTCTGACCATGCCCTAACTCCCCCTTTTTGAAGTGCACAACTAGCCTAAGAAGAGCCAGCGCTGCCCATTAAAAAGTCTTTGAAGATACCTTTAAAAACTAAGCCAGGTTGATTATATGATTACGGATTTGTGTGAGAAAATAGCTGATTTCATCTCTAAAATTACAGGGGTATCCTAACTGTGGATAGTTCTATGTATCAGAAACAAATGCTAATTTGGAAAAAAAAAATAGTCTGCAAACTGCTAAGAGAGATGGTAATAGGAACTAGGTCCTTTGCATTATAGGTCACCAACTGAAACCCACCATAAGTGAGTAATGGGAGCCCTTAGGAACTTCAGTTGATCTGATGATATTCTATAACCCAATATGAAATAAGCTAGTCATTTCAAATCAGATCCTACTAAGTAGCTATTGCCAGCACCAGCTCTTTCCCTTCAGCCCCAAATAAACAAAAAAGTGCCAGCTGCCATTGTATCAGAGAAGCAAAAAACTGTATTTCTCATCTGAACATTTTCTGTTGTTTCTTGTGGAAGCCTGTTCATGGGATCAGATGAAAAGATGTCATTGGTACTGCACAGAAAGTTCTTGTTCTGTGGATGAATAATTCAATTTCTGATGTTGCTAATCCAGTGCCTTTCAGAAGCATTAAATTAAGTTTCAATTAAGTATGTCTGAAGTCATTTGACTGTTTATCTTTTTGTTTTCTACTCCATTAAACCACTCCATCGATGAGAAATGCATAGAAAGAAAAATTCAGTGTGCAAAGGCGAACAGGGAGCTCTATTTTGAATTAGTGGAGAACTCTTTTGCAATAGTGTAAAGGAGGTTTTTATTACACCTATTATTGTTGGGGTTTTGGGTTTTTTTTTAATAGAAGCTATTTGGTATTTTTTCAACTTCCTCACACTATAAATAGGCATCCTTTTCCAAAATCTCTCAAAAGTAGTAGTGTTCTCTGCATAAATGTTAATCAGCTTATACAATGTATCATCCTCATGTCCTTTTAATGAGATTAAGATCCTCTTGCTGAGTGCAAGATTTCCTGAAGTGCTCTATTCTTCTTGCCATTCCTATCAGAGGAAGACCCCACCCTTCCTGTGTCAGGTACGTTACAAACACATTAAAAAAATAATCCCTGCCCTGACAGAAAAATTCCCTTCACCCACTCTCTAACATTTAAGGGCAAGTTTCACAGTACATCTTGAACAATGTGATGACTACTACTGCCAGAATGGGGAAATCCCTTTCCTGGACATTCATTCTTTTTCTTTTGGGACCATCACTGACATACAAATGCTTGCAAACTAAGATGCCAAAGTCAAACAATGTGAGTAGCTTTACCTGCTTCAGCACAGCAAAGGCTATGGTTGACCATGCACTGTGTTTCTTTGGGCCACTGGAGCCATCTTGGGCAGCCCCTGTTGCCTTCTCAATGTGCCACTATAACTGTTTCTGGAGCTGTAAGGTGATGTAGATTTGAAATTTATTCCAGTTAAAAATAACATTCTTTCTTCTCCAATGTTTTTTTGCCAGGTGGCATCATGTAGCCCCACCAAAAGTGCTATCAACACAAGTGAGTGTGCAGTGCAAAGTAGCAGAGAGAAGGAGGGGATGCTTTTGCTATTGCTGTGGCCATAGAAAAATCAAGTGCCCTGATTCTATTCCCTAAAACTACCTACCTGCAAATTAAAGCAGAATATCTAGTCCTCAGACTTCAGCCCACTATGTCTTCAGTTGAAACTGGCAATTAGATGTGACAATTTTTTACAAGTAAAAAATTTTACAAGAGAAAAAACTGTGATGAAACAAACCAGTACTAACTCCACAGTGTGTGCATATGTGTAAGTCTACGTACAAACATAAATACACACACATGAAGAAATACTTCTCTCCTTGTAACAGACAGTAGTCTAATTCTTAGCCATTAGCTGTTCTCTACTGATTACTTTGAAGGTCTACAATGCAAGGAAGCTTCACAGCCATGCTCTACAGTTTCCTGGTGCCCTTGCATGTCTTATACCAGGAAAGGGAAAAAAGGAACATGGAGAAACTTAAAGTGTTGCTTCTTTGTCTTCCCTGCAGCTGGCTTTAGGCACAAGCAGCCATGGCTCCACAACCTGCTTTGCCTATAGTCAAGCACCTTTGGAAAGGTGACTTCTCTGCTGTTGCTGAGAAGATCAGGATGTCCAGGAAGCAGTTACTGTGGTGACCTCTTCCCACAGCAACAGATCTGTCTCCCTGCCTGTCTTCTTAGGCTTGCTGCTCCCACTGCTGCCTTTCAGTAGGATTTCCTCCTCATGCCCCAGTCTGCCCCCATCCCTCCCCTCCTCAGCTGGCTGTAGCAGAGCTGAAAGTTCTTTACCTCTAAACCACTCCTTTCTAAGCTAATTCCCTTCTTCTTTAGTCCAGGAAAGGCAGTGAGGACAGATACTTAAACCTTTTATCTAAATGACAGTTAGTTTTTTGGGACCAACTCTTGGAGGCTGATGACATGCAAGCATGTCTCTGCGTATGGAAAAAACTCCAACATTTACAAGAAATCTTGCCCTCATATCTTCTTTAATACACAGAAGTTTGACACATTATGGCAAAAAAAGGAGGCACTTTCCTCCTTTTCCTCAGATACTGGAGAACCTTGTACCAGAACAGGAAAGACACCAGAGCCTGAATGAAAGCTATAAAGCTCTTTGCCATGTCATCCATCTTCATTGTCCTTTCTGGGAGCTGCAGAAACAGGGGAGACACCCAATCTGGGAACCAAAACCACCTAGCAACCATAGCCTGAATGAGGGCTTGGAATGCTCTGCCATCTCATTTATCTTCTCTGTCCCTCCTGGCAACCAGAGAAACAGCAGCTGAAGGCACACCCCATCCGGAAACGAGAGACACCCAGCACTGGACCCTGAGTCAAAGTCTGAAAGAGAGCCCTTCCATCTGTGTCCTAGTTCCCATCTGCCACACTGTACCTGGCACAGGAATCAGTTAGGTAAACAAATGCCATCACAGCCCCTTCAACTCTGAAAAATGACGTAAGTTCTCCATGTTGATGAGCAACACAGTCTGCTTCTGTGTCCACAAAGTAGCTTGTACTTCCCGTTATGGCACAAGCCAAGACTGTTAGCTACAACCTTGTCTCACTGCAAGCATGTGTTTGTGCAAACGCACCTCACTTGCAGTATGTCAAAAATCTAGGTTGTGTGCAACTTTGACACTGGTAATCGAAGATGAGGCAACAGGCATTTCATTAGGCAGTTTTGGTGGGAAAGGAAAAATGTATTCCCTGCAAACTCCTTATTAAATACAACTCAGTCTACTCAAGTGTATTGTCAAGTATGAGGTCTAATCGCCCAGCACTTTACTTATTCTCAAAATGTGCAAGCTGGGAGGATGGAGCTTCTAGAGATTCTCACAGAGGAAATATAAGGTAAAGAGCTTTTTTTCAGGTAATAAAAGTAAAGTCTTGGGCTCATCTAGAAAGTGTACTAAAGTACAGATTAAAGATGCAACTGTACTTTTCCAGGTAATGAATATAAGTCAGAGGATTTGATGCTGAGGGTTCCTCACTTCGCCAAGACTAATATTTGGAGCAGAAGATAAACTATGTATATAGGAATACATTTCAATCACATTAATCAGAATAACTAGTGTCTTAGCTTACAGTTCCCCTCATTTCAGGGACTGTGGTTCTGGGTTTGTTTTATTTCAGAAACTATTTATTTTTATTTAGTTTACTGTTTAATAAACTTCTGTGTTGTTACTTTCAGAAAATTTATTTTGGCTTTATTTTTAAAGTTAATTTCAATTTTCCTTTGCTATTTTTGTATATCTCTCTAATCTAATGTTAGACTATGAAAATAAATCCCTGTATATTCTTCACCATATTTATTAGAGTCTTTTCCCCTTGAGCCAATAATGTTCTCATGCAAAAATGAAGGAAGAGGCTGTAAAATCAGACTGACAGCATGAATATTTTCCAATTTTTTAGACAGGACTAGCAAACCTTCTTCAGTTCTGATGGTCTGCAAGCACTAAAACCAAGAATTAATTTGGTGACAGTGAAAGCACAGTTCATTTTATCATGTACTGAAAAGATCTACCATTCTATATTGTGTAACTTGCCGATAGGGATCAGAGGTTGTCCATCACACCATCTGCCTTTCATTCAGCAGGCTTCCAATTTCCTACAGACAGTAGAACAGCTGGGAACAAGCCAGCCTTGAGGCGCAGAGCTGGGTGCTGTCAGCATATTGCTGGCATTGTAGCTCAGGGCATTGCACATTCTTTCCCAGAAGTCTTGCTGAAGTGCTCTTGAATAGGAATGGTGAAAGGTCATGAGTAAAAGGAGTAGCTGCAGGTCTGCCAGGAATGATCAAAGCCATCTTAAAGTATAACTGTTTATCCCAGTGAGGTCTCATAGCCAGGTCTGCAAAACCTCCTCCCTAATCAATGGCATTGAAAGCAGTGAAGGTGTTGAGTATTATTAGCGTGACAATTCTGACTGAATTAATGGCAACAGTAGGAAAGTCCTTGTGTGGCTTCCATTACATCAAGATGCTCATTAGAGCTTCTAGTGGAATAATGACAAGATTTGTCAAAAATTGCCTTTTCAAGCTCCTCTTATCAATACTGGCAAAACAAATCAGTTTCTCACAAAGGCGTTTTTAATTTAATTCCCAAACCATTCTGGAAACATAGTAGTTCATTAGAGTTTACAAGACTTGAAAGCTTTTGATAAGTCTTTCCATGATTTTTAATTAAAAATGCTTAGAAAACTGCAAAATGCAAAATAAGTCCATTTCAAATATTTCTACACCAAGAACAGAAATGTTTTGAAATTTCTGATAAAAGCAGGTTTCCACTTCTGATAAATTCAAATATTGATATGAACTTTGGTCTCCCAGAAGGGCCTTGTTCTGTGACTGGGTATTTTGTTGACATTTTATCCTCGGGTCAGTGCTTCCATTGTTGCTGCAGCTAAGACAACTGGAAATTGGAAACCCATTCATCATGTTAAGTTGCTTACTAGAATAAAAGTACAAGGAAGCTACTATGACCAGTCTTTCCAAGTCCCTAGTGAAAGTGAGCTCATTGATTTCTCCATGGAAGTGAATGCCAAAGAACAGCATTATCCAGTGGTTAGGGTATGAGACTGGAAGTGAAACTACATTTTGTTCTCACATGCCTGCCTTAGCTAAGTGAGCAGTATTTGGCAAGAAGCATAATGTGTCCATTCCTGAATGTGCCTACCTGCAAAAACTTCAGGATAACTATATATACTGAAGTGTTTGAAATACCTAAACATATGTGAAACCGGTGCAAAGTATTCCTTTGCCTAAGGAAGTAAAGCTTATATGGCTGGGATGTCTTTCATTTCACTTTTTTTTACTCAATCAGCAACTTTAAACTACATTAGATGGAAACTAAGAGCATTTGTAGTTATTAAGTTACTGAAGTTTCCTGAAAACTGTCAAATAAGCAGAGAGAGCACCAAATTGGTACTCCCATTCTCTCCTCACTGTCCCTTCAGGGAAATGCTACAGTGTGATCCCAACAGTTACCTGTTCTGCTCATCCTTCTGACTCTGCAACTGTTGTGTACATCAGACCTAACCTATCTGCACATACGGAACTACAACTCAGCCACTGCATATGCTGTTTCTTCTCATCCTGTAGAGGGATATAGGAGAAAGCTATGGATAATGTGAGATGTGGGGGGGAGAACTCAGGAGAGTCACATAAGGGAACTGGGATTTCTGTCCTTATTTCTTAGAGGGCACATAGGATGCAACTGCATAAGAAAGCAGGTTTCTCTGGTTCCTCTGCTTATGGAATAGCATATTAGTAGCAATTGGTCATGATCTATCAATAGCTTTAAATTGAAAATCAATTTCTTTATGTTCCCTTGCTCTTATGTAGTAGGATTAGATGAAAGTCTGCAGGTAGAAGTCGTGTCCCCATCAAATATGTGTTTTCATTTAATCTTTTCTATTTCATGTTTGTGGTAGAGCATTCACTCCAGTTACCACACTTCAACTAAACAGGCAGTAACCTCCAGTTGAAGGGTGGCAATTCATTAAATTACATAGTTCTATTACTTAATATAGTCAGGCTTACCCTGAGAATAAAGCAATGTTTTAGGGAGAACCTGCCAAGAAAGTGACTCCAATTTAAATTAAGGTAATGCAACATTTGTGTAAATACTAGTTTAATCTCCTGTTGTTTGAGTTTATTTTAAATCACTTGGAACTGGCATATACCTGACTGAAACAAAGTGTCCCTGTAGTAGTTTGCACTCAATTAAATTGGTTTTAAACTGACTTGGTCTAAGCAGTGAAACTTCCTAATGTACACAGACACTGAGGATTTTTTAGCTTGTAACCTAGAAGGACAAAGTACCTTGTCTAAATATGTCCCCCTTGAAAAGAAAAAGCTAATGAACTGCGAAAGAGGTATTTTCTAATCTTTAAACAAGAGATGGAGTATAGAAGACATACAATGCTAAAGAAACAAATTGGTTTAGCTCAGTTTGTTTGTTAATTCCAGGAGAGAGGCATTATTTTAGTAGCAATACCTCCGATTTTCTTTATTGTCCTTTTTTCCAGCCCTGTTTTTATTTTTAAAATTCTGTGACTGTTCCTATTTTTACAGCCTTTTGTATTTCACAGTAATAGTTTAAAGATTTGACAGGTAATCTTTGGCTGTTGGAGATTATTTTAAAATGCTCTGAAAATACACTAAAGGATAGGAAAGAATCTAATGACTTCAAGACAGGAGTCCATTTCTTTATATTTCATCAGGAATCCAAGCAAAAAATTTTAACATAAGACACTTCAACTACATCTTAGTCTGATGGCAGTGAAATAATCTCTCAATTACACTGTCTGACAGAGATCTTCCAAGTTGTGTCACAATGCAATAGTAATTTAATTTAGCAATTCTGGTAATACTACTGCATTATTTTTTTATAAATTTATTTTTGTGAGCTAGTGTATATTCAGTACCAGGCCAGTCATAAATGGAGCTGTTTAGAGGTTTATGTGGTTTCATGTCAGTCAGTAAACTCTTCCCTTGGAATTTACATTGCATGTTTTATTGGTTTTTCTCATCACCTCACAACATGAAGGAAGCAGTTATTTTCACAATAGCCTTGTTATGTTGCATTAGGAATGAAGATCTAGAGAAATTATGTTGAATCTCATTGTTATGTTGAATTAGAAATGGAGACCTACAGAATTTAAACACTTTAGGTCACCCACAGGCTATGGCAGAACAGGGCTGTGCTGGTTTTGGCTGGGATAGAGTTAATTTTCTTCATAATAGCTAGTATGAGGTTATGTTTTGGATTTGTGCTGAAAACAGTGTTGATGATACAGGGATGTTTTCATTACTGCTGAGCAGTGCTTACACAGTGTCAAGGCCTTTTCTGCCTCTCACCCCTCAACACCAGTGAGTACACTGGGGCTGCACAAGAAGTTGGGAGGGGACACAGCCAGGAGACCTGAACCCAACTGACCAAAGGGATATTCCAGACCATATGACATCATGCTCAGCAATAAAACCTGGGGGAAGAAGAAGGAAGGAGGGGACATTTGGAGTGATGGTGTTTGTCTTCCCAAGTAACCGTTACATGTGATGGAGCCCTGCTTTCCTGGAGATGGCCGAACACCTGCCTGCCGATGGGAAGCAGTGAATGAATTCCTTGTTTTGCTTTGCTTTCATGCACAGCTTTTGCTTCACCTATTAAACTGCCTTTATCTCTACTCATGAGTTTTCTCACTTTCACCCTTTTGATTGTCTCCCCCATCCCACCAGGGGGGAGTGAGCGAGTGGCTGTGTGGGGCTTAGTTGCCACCTGGGGTTAAACCATGTCAAGGACAAAAGGCTGAAACTGGTGAATGAAAGTTGAAGAATTGAATCCAAACCATTCTCATTGTAGGGTAGTCCCTTAACTCAGAAACTCTTCCTCTTCTCTTGTCTGCAGTCAGACTCTGATGACAAGAATCAACCAACCAAACCACCTTGTATCTTTCCCTGAACCTGTTTCTTTATTTGCAAACCGAGATGATACTGCTTACAGTAGTTCAGTTGTCACTTCCCCAAAGTAAGTAAAACCAAAATATTTAATATCACCAAGGAAATGGCTGTTCAAACCAATAGCTCTCAATCTTTTTAGATCAGGACTGTCTTTCCTTGCAGTCCAGTCCTGAAGGTCTGTGGGAGCCTAATAAACTATGCTACCCACTCCCCATTCTTAAAAAGTGCTTTCACCTCAGACTCCAGTAAAACAGACTCCCCAGTGCAAACCTCTTCTTCAAATCCTGCTCCTCAGCTTCCAGCAAAATACCCTTTCATTCCCCTACCCTTAGTCAGTTTTCCCTACTCTTAGCTGAGCCTACTGAAAACTCCTGTATTTCCTGATGCGTCCCATCAGTATTCCTGCCTCGTACTCCAACTCAACAGAGAAGCTCTGAGGAAGTCATATTTCTGTCTCACAACTATTAACAGCCGAGCCCTTTAGCTGCCTCTAGCCAGTCAGTCTCTGCTCCCACAGGAAGCACATTTCTCTTCCTGGATGCTGGTTCTATTGCCGTGGTACATCCCCGAAACTCAGTACAACTCAGCATCATATCAATGGACAGGGAAGGATGGAGACAAAGAGCCAGCCTCCACCACCAACACACTGGAGCTAAAGCCACAGCATTTGGCTCCCTCCCATTGACTTAGAAGAAATGTTACACACTTCACATGGCAATCTGGGGAAAGAGAAGAGAGGAGAGGAGAGGAGAGGAGAAGAGAGGAGAGGAGAGGAGAGGAGAGGAGAGGAGAGGAGAGGAGAGGAGAGGAGAGAAAGGTCAATGACCTTTTCTTGGGGTATGCCTCCAGAGCACCATTCAAGCCCATAGGGTTGGCTTAGCATCATCCATCACTGGGAAGCACAGCCTTAGATGCAAACAGACACATACAGATAGCCTGGGACCATTCTGTTCCTGCAGATGCAGTGCATC
Source organism: Buteo buteo (assembly GCF_964188355.1). NCBI lineage: Eukaryota > Metazoa > Chordata > Aves > Accipitriformes > Accipitridae > Buteo > Buteo buteo. Next base: position 13,085,409 of record NC_134190.1, on the reverse strand, counting down.
TCTTGCTTAGTACCAAAGCTGGTTAAGGAAATCATTAAAAATAGCAAAAATATATACTTTGAAATGCTAATTCATTTTTAAAGTTCATTTTTGTTTAACAGTTTTTTATAAGATGTAGTAATTAGATCTAATTATTTCATTTGCTTTTTTCTCTAATTTCTTTCAAATTGCAGTGTGAATAGCATTGCTTCTGGGGATTTGCTTTTTTCCAAGTTCTTTTAGTTATTCTGATCAACAGGATTGCTAGAAATCCTTTAATACCATGCCTTGATTACCTTTAAAAACATAACAGCAGTCCAGAATATCACCCATGTCCTCACCAACAGAGATGTGAAAATACAATTTTTATTTCTAAAGCCTTATCTGTTGTCGTGGTTTAACCCCAGCCAGCAACTAAGCACCATGCAGCCTTTCTATCACTCCTCCCTGTCAGCTGGATAGGGGAGAGAAAATATAACAGAAGGCTTGTGGGTCGAGATAAGGACAGGGAGAGATCACTCACCAATTACCATCACGGGCAAAACAGACTCGACTTGGGGAAAATTAACTTAATTTATTGTCAATCAAACCAGAGTAGGGTAATGAGAAATAAAACCAAATCTTAAAACACCTTCCCCCCACCCCTCCCTTATTCCCGGGCACAACTTCACTCCCTCATTCTCTACCTCCTCCCCCTGAGCAGCACAGGGGGATGGGGAATGGGGATTGGGGTCAGTTCATCACACATTGTCTCTGCTGCTCCTTCCTCCTCAGGGGTAGGACTCCTGACACTCTTCTCCTGCCCTAGCATGGGGTCCCTCCCACAGGAGACAGTTCTTCACAAACTCCTCCAGCCTGGGTCCCTTCCACAGGGTACACTCCTTCAGGCACAGACTGCTCCAGTGTGGATCCCTCCCAGGGCCACAAGTCCTGCCAGAAAACCTGCTCCAGCCTGGGCTCCTCTCTCCATGGGGCCACAGGTCCTGCCAGGAGCCTGCTCCAGCGCAGGCTTCCCACGGGGTCAGTGTCCTTCGGGCATCCCCCTGCTCCAGCATGGGGTCCTCCCCAGGCTGCAGGTGGAGATCTGCTCCACCGTGGACCTTCCTGGGCTGCAGGGGGACAGCCTGCCTCACCATGGTCTTCCCCACAGGCTGCAGGGGAATCTCTGCTCCGGTGCCTGGAGCACCTCCTCCTCCTCCTTCTTCACTGACCCGGGCATCTGCAAGGTTGTTTCTCTCACATATTGTCACTCCTCTCTCTGGCTGCAGTTTCTGTGTCGCAGCAACTCTTTTTTCCCTTTTAAATATGTTCTCCTGGAAGCGCTACCACTTTCGCTGATGAGCTTGGCCTTGGCCAGCAGTGGATCTGTCTTGGAGCCGGCTGGCATTGGCTCTATCAGACATAGGAGAAGCTTCTAGCCCCCCCCATTATAAAAACCTTGCCACACAATCCCAATGGTTATTCTGATCGACAGGATTGCTAGAAATCCTTTAATACCATGCCTTGATTACCTTTAAAAACATAATAGCAGTCCAGAATATCACCCATGTCCTCACCAGCAGAGATGTGAAAATACAATTTTTATTTCTAAAGCCTTATCTGTTCATCCCTTATCCTCTTAAAAGCTGAGAGTTAAACACTGTCAGATTAACCTGAAGTAAAAGTCCTCCATTTATGATAATGTTTAACATCTTATCATTTGCCTTGATATCTCTGGCTATTGGCTGTTCTTATTTTAAGTAGCTTCTTTTATGTCTCTCCTACAGCTCTTGTGGAATAGTTTATATTTCATTTCCCTAGCCTTGTTTTTAACCTTGTTTTCTAAGGTTTTCTAACCATATGCAATTACACCATCTATCAATCCTTATTTTCATCCTTCTCTTCTCCCTCCAGTAACTTTAGAACTTGTTGTCCAAAGTCAATCATTTTTGACAGTCTGCATGCGCACAGCTCAGAGCTCACCACAGAGTGTTCATCTCCTTGCCAAGCTGGTGGGTTAGTACTCATCGAAGTGCTATGTGTAGGGAACTGTGTAGGACAAATGGAAAGTATTGCTGGGGGTTTATGCGAGGTAGTGGTTTTGCAGTAGGAGTGTAAATTCACATAAAGGAGAATTTTCTTTTAGGTTATCAGATTATTTAGATATGTATTTTGTAGGAAAGATACTCATATAGATATATATACACTTATATATATACACATATCTCACAGTTGGAAAAAAATGTGTATCTATAATACATACATATCACAATGGAAATATACTTCCCATATAATGATGCTAATTTCTTAATACAGTCCGGTGACATAAAGCAAACTGGTAAATTTTTGCAGTAGACAATCAGGTAAAGTAGATTTTTGCTATCAGGATGAAACAGATTTTTAGCAGTATCAGTTGCCGGAACAAAAGGCAGCCTCTTTGGACCCTTTGATGATATGGACTAGAATGAATTATAAGAAATTTGTTTAGCATTCTTGATTCATCAAAAACAAGGCAGCACATGAGTGTACAAAGGAACACCAATTTAAATTTGTGCCAGAATTCTGAAATGCAGTGGCTCTGCCCTGTGCCATCCTACTTCTGCTTGCACAGGTGTAGTAACATCCAAGAGAGAGATGGGAGTAGAAAAATAAAACCCACAACTTTTCAAACTCTACTCCAAGATTTGACAGAGCCTACCTGCGAGAGCTTTGTCATACCATCTGACCTGGAAATACTTGCCCTTCAGTTGCTAAACCAATGGCTTGGAGTTGTGACTACATCTACGGGGCACAATATAGTGCCATACAAAGATATCCAGGTGCACTCATATGGTGGCAATGTGGCTTAATGGGAACAGCACACAGGGAATTCAATGTAACGCAAATATAACCCAACCAGCAGAGAGGACATTCTAAAGGCAGCTAGACTATCCTTTCTGCTGTATTACAGATTTGCTATTATTCCTAGAATGTGAAGTGGTAAAGCAAGAGTTGGGAAATTCTAGGGCTGATTTTAAACTAATTAGCTAAGATTCTGGTAAAAGTGTAGCTGTGGCAATCCAAGATACTGGTGGCTAAAGATGCCAGGAACTAGACATACTAAGGAATTTCAGTATCATCCTGCCAAGATAATATCATGTAATGCACCTACCAGATTACTGTGGTCCTCATCCAAACAGAGCTGAATAGCTACACGGCTGCAACTGTGTTATATGATGCAAGTAAAAGTTGGATGGGCTGATCCAATGCAGTAGTAGTTTCGGTCTGGATGGTCTTCTTGGTGAAAAATGAGCAGGTGGTTGGACAGATTTCTTCAGATCCACAGCTGATACTAGAGACAAGGAGTAGGTTTGTGCTTCAGTCAAGAAGAGTGGTTAAAATTGTCATAGAGACTCCCACTCTTGTTTTACAAACGTGATATTTACTATGGGAGGAAGATGGAGCAGAGATTCATTTCCAACATTAGCATGGACCTGTCCAAGACCAAAACTGTTAACGCATTGCTTATAGTGTGTCAAGGCCTGAGTCTGATTTCACACAAAATAGCTGAAAACTTAGGTAAGCAAATACCGGTAGATAGGATAATTTAGTAGACCCTTATGAATTCCTTCCCTCCAAAAAGGCAGATTTAAGAACGTGAACTAACTAAAGAGATTTCCAGTTTCAGAACTGATATCTTAACCATCCACTACAAGGTATAAAGTAATTCTATTAAAACTAAGTGAGAACTTACTATGGTTTAATTACATTGATAATGCCACACTACAGGAGTTTTGAAAACCTACCTTTATCAGTGACAGGAGAAAAAAAGAGCACCCATGCCATGAACCCTTCTATCTCTGTGTTCAGACACTGTGGCTCTGCACACTCTCTTTTTTTTACATTTCCTCTTCCACTGTCTGTTTTTGCAGCTCTTCCTTAGATCTCATAGTTACCTGTGGCTACCTTTTTTAGCTAGGTATGGGTAGGTTCATTTTATGGCTATGAAACAACATGCACTAAAAATGTGCTTCTGTTTTCCACAAATCATTTGAGGTGTATCAGTATGAGAGGTACTACAGCATTAGGCAATATGATTTTTACAAAACCAGATCAAGGATCTTATTTTCTTCAGGGCTTATTATATGTTGAAGTGTATAATATTATTGCCAAGGTTTTGTGTTTTAGTTAAAAATGAAATAATTCCAAACACACTGTTTTTCTCTTGCTCTTGTGTTCTTCTCTATTTGTCTTTTCAGCAAGACTTTATTTCTCACTTATAGGTGGACTTTAACATGCTACCATTAATAGTAAACTACATATACTGTAGGGCTTTGCCAGAAATCAGGAGACTGGTCAAAAGAGATTTATTTACTTTTTTGCAACATGTGTGTGTTTCATAACTGACTGACAGGGTTTTGGAAACTTGAGAATCTCTTCTGAGGCGAATAATGTAATTGAGAAGTCTCTCTCTGCTTATTCCCAGTGCAAGATTAATGAACGGCAAAGATTTCTCATTTTTATTCTTTCAACTCGATCTTGGAATTCTAAATTTATAACATAAACAGCTTTTACTTGGGTAGTTTTTGGCTTTACAGAAAGCACAGCCAGAAACAAAGCTGAAATAGGTGCACAGTAAGTATTTAGTTCCAAGCATTAAAAAAACCCCACACATGCACAGCTTTCCAGTTCTGGTTCTCCAGCCCAGATGAGCACAGAGGAATGTGGGTGGAACTCGCCCTTCTGCCAAGGGTATTACCTAAGCCCTATTTTGATGGGGATTTAAGTGGTGCATAGGCTTTGCACTGCATGGGGGTGAAATGGAAAATCACAGAAGCCTCTGTAGACTTTCCTTCAAAGCAAGGCAACAGAGCAACATGTGTTGATTTTCAGGACCGGGAGGAAGAAAATAAACTGTGCCTCTGTCCCAGAAGGAAAGTAGTCGAATGGTCACGGGATTACTTCGTGCCCCTGTGGCAGTCATATTGATGGGACTGGTGCAACCACATCTTGCTTGTTCCTATCCAGTTGGCTCAGAGAGGGTCTCCAATAAAAGGAAATCCCGGTTTTGCTTTTTCTCAGCAGTTGTAGCCTAAAAAGGTGTGTCTGCATTTAATATAATTCTTAATGAATGCCAGAAACTGTTTTAATGCTACTTTGCAAAAGATTAAAAGAGAATGTCTGAAGGGGATAATGTGAGCATGGGAGAATTATATTTTAATAAAATTAATCCCACCTATAAAGGATGCATGTAACAGTGTCCATCTGGACAAATCCAATTTAAGTCTCTGAGAAGCAATGTTAAATTTGTTCAATGAGTTTGCTTAAGAGAGAGCAGAAAACCAGTAAAATCCTTCTCACACTAGGTGAAAAGACTTGGAGGACTGAGGATTTGGGAGGACACAAGTTATAAAATGCCACTCATTTGCTGAAAAAAGGATCTTAAATCATGAAGTTTTAAGCAAAAGCTGTCACCTATCATCCTAGATAGGCAAAGATAGCGGAATGGTTGTTGGTACTGCTGATCTAAGTGTTTCCCAGAGACCAAAGATGAGCTAGGAGGAGCAGGGAGGAAGGAGTAGGGCAGGCACTCTTGCTATGCATTTCCTCCAGAAAAGTAGCAAACGTGGTGAAACCCCACTACTTAAATGTCTAATCAAAAGCCTGAATCTCCTTGTTTCCATCACACAAGAAAATACTCTTGTCATAACAGACCATTACACATGCATACACATTTTAGGCCCTTCTCCCAGGCTTCAGAATAGATGTTGAGGAGGAAAAATAGCTCTTTCTCTCATGCTCTCTCTCTCTCTCATGCACTCTCTCTCACACTCTCTTTTTTAAAAAATTCAAGGAAATGTGCTTCTTGCCAAGGAAAGAGGTTAGTCAGCTGAAAACGAAGCTCTCCAGGCTGCGCCCTCGCATGTTGCTGCTTGTGCAGCCGAAGCACCTGCGGTCCCAGCCGCCAGAGGCTTCCGGAGGGAAGCGGCCCTTGGCCACCCCCTCCAGGGCTGTGCCCCATGGACCCCTTCCCACCCTCCCTGCAGGCACTCTCCCTGCCTCCCCCGCCACGGCAGGCTGGGCTTACACATGCTTAGGCAGACAGTTAGTCCTCCTCATGGCTGGGAGGGGAAGACGTCAGTCTGGCCCAGGGTTTTCAGCCTGGTATGCTTCAGCTGCTAGTACAGCCTTTCAAGGCTGATAAGTCTGGCTGCCCAAAAGGGTCAACGTGCCTAAGCAACCAGGCCCCTGGATCTGTCCTGTAGGGTCCAGCTGTCTGCCAAAGACATTAGGATCTGGTTCCTGAAGGATCTGGAGGTGAAAAGCCACAAGTCAGTAGCCTGACTCAGCTCAGTGGGAGGAGACCTAATATATGCTGCTCACTTTGGTAGAGCCAGAGGATGCCCAGAGAGCAAATGGTGTCCATGAGCGAAAAGCAGTACTCGATGTAGGTGTTACATGTTGCTTAGTCTTGCGCTAAAGCCCTAGACGACCATTGTCTTGTCAATGAGTAAGTGGTAACCAATAAGTATGTCACCTGTAGAAAATATACACAAGTAACATGTGCTAAAGCCTTTAACAGAACATTTGCACTATTGAAAGAAAACCCTGTCCCAAGGTTGTGCCAATACATCATCTGTCCCTGGCACATGAGAAGTTAGCTCTCTGCAGTGAGGGAAATGAATTTCATGAGCAGGAAATTTCTCTGACACAACTGGGTAACCATAGCTTGTTAGCTACATGGCTCCTGTTATGCTGTCCATCAGAACTGAGATAAACTTTGATGTCATAAAAAACAATTGTCATCCAGAAAAAAAAATATCTCAGCCCCAATAGTTTCGTTTAGAGTCACATCTTCCACGTGGATAACAAAGCTGAGAATGATTAAGAGCTGACATAAATAAGTCAGTCCAAGGCAAGCAGAGACTTTCTGCAACCTGTTCTTTCTATCATTGACTATATATAGTTTCTTTTTAGAGATAACGACTATTTGTCTAGGTACATCAATGGCAAAAAAAGTAAACTTACTATAGTCCCGTCTACCAAATTGCCCCTCTTATGACCAGAAATACCTAATTCTGTGCCCCATGTGTCTATTTTTTGATAATCTAACGATTAGCAGAACTGTTCAAGGTAAACACACATCCTTCAGAGATTAACTCCAGTGATAGACCTGTTTGCATCAAAATGGATTAAGAGCTGAAGGATTTGGTCCAGAGTCATGGGCCTCCATCACTGATTTTCACTTCTGATATTCTCTTACATGTAGCAAGTTTGTTCTTCTGAGAGAATTAGATGGCTTTATGTCTGTTGCTTCGTTCTTGCTGTTTTGGCTGTGGACCATGGCTAACACAAAATTCATTTGCCTCAGCTTTCCCTCCTGCTTGCCCCTCCAGGTCTTTAGCTGAATGTTAGCACCCAAGTAGGAGAACAGCTTCCAAACCATGTGGATTTGGTGATAAGATTGATGACATACGTTGAGACCAATTAGTGGAAAAGACTGGTAATATATGCATTCATGAAACACTGTTACGTGAACCTAACCTTACATATAAAGGAGGAGTCTTATTCTAGCAAGCAAAATTGAGTTGGTTATTAATAATGCAAGGATGGTTACTGAGGGAAATACTTAGCTCATATGAGTGATTCTTATTAGGAGAGACTGGAAAAGCAGAATTCAAATGGGATAAGTGCAGCTTAGTGCTCCTGCTTAAAGCATTAGAGTTGCAAACAGAAATCTCCCAGATTTATATTTGTGTTTTCTTTTATTTGCCTGTGGCCACACCACTTAAGTCTGAGGTCTCATCAGTTCTTATGAAGTAAGCAGAGTCCAGCTAGGATAGAACTACTGTAAGAGTAACAAGGAATGATGTTTCTGCTTTTTTTTCAGTGGCAGCTTTTCTCTTACAGCAGCACTGACCCTATGGATTGCTCTGATAGCAGTGGCACTGAGCTGCAGGTGATGCCAAATAAGAAAGAATTCTTAATTATGTATTATTATTATTACTATTGAAAATCCCAAGACTGCTTTTTCGTGGCAGACCTTGGCCCTCGATACACAGATGAGACTCTGCTAATATAGGTGCTTTTGTAAGAAAGGAGGAGATTATGTCCTTGTACCCTTCAGGGGGCACACAGCAGAAGATGCAGCCCTGCCAGAGAAGGTACACGTTTTTGCATTCAGGGCTATGGGGTAAAAACTAGGCAAGGGCCTCAAAAGATAGACCTCTGAATGAAGGCTGACAAAACAAGCGGATAAACGTTTCAGACAGAAATCAAAGTAAGCAGCACAATAGCCAGTCATACCTGGGGTCCCTTTTTCTTTGCCAGCATTGAAAACACTTTTTCATTTCACAGTCACTAGATACTAGGACTGTGCTTGAATTCCTTTAGTAAATTCAAAGATATGGATATGTCTGCATATATGTCCTAGTCAACAGTATGTTGTCCTTTAAAAGCATGATCCACAGATGATTTTCAGTATATTTTTAAACACTCCGGTTACTTAAATCAACACCAGTTGTTCTATACTGCTCTGATTTAGGTAAGTCTCAAATACAAACCATACCTGTCTAAAAGTTTTATCTAATGCTTAGAAAATTTAATGAGTTTTAACATTGATTTAATCTGAACAGGAGTAAGCCCTAAATGCTACCTGTCCTCATTGTAACACTGTTAGACATGAAGGGCACTTAAGATCAAAGTGGTCAATGTGTACTAAATTACAAACCAAAAAATCCAAACCCACAGTGGTCTGCCGCCGACTGTTTTCTCCTGCCAGAGTACAGGGAACAGATATTTTACCATAGTTGTGTGACAGTGAGTTTCTGTAAGGTATTTTGAATGCAAGAATTGACACACAAGTCAGAGGAAAAAAATTAACCTCAAGTTGGTAGAAAGAACTAGAATCTCTTAGAGCAAATATTTATAATGCTTATATAGAAAGACATAATAAGTAGGTCAAGTTCCACAGAAGTATTTATTTATCATGTCTTCTGTCTTTCCTACCTCTAAAAACAGATAAACTGACTGCTTCATAATGTGTTATCATCTGAAAACTATTTCTTTGTAGTTTAATGGTGCCAAAGTAAAATGTGCAGTATTAAATTCAGCTTTTAAAAATAAGGATGACAGTTTTGTTTAAACATATCTCAGGTTCAGAAATATTTTTAATTATACCTGTCTATAGTTTGTTTGAATTTTTTTAATGCCCACTAAACTTTATTATCATGTTTGTGACACCTTATAAACAGTTTCAGTTTTCAAACAGCCAATGCCTCCTGCTTTCTGAAAACATGGCCCCTTCAAGTAGGTAGAAGACAGAAACTTCAAAAAGTGAATGAAAATTTAGTTTGTAGTTCACATATTTCTCCCTTACATCCAGATTCTCAGGATTAATATTCTGAAAACCTTTTAACCAGTTAGGAGCTACCCCATGAGGTTTATCATTCGCAAAGCCAGACCATATGCTTCTCTGGAAAAGAAATATTTCCAGCTAGCTTATGGAGGAATAGACAACTTAGACTGAAAAGAAAGGACACTCTGATGTCGACTCTAAAGAAAGGAATCCCTTTAAGACTGTTACATACATGTTTTATCAAAAAAGGTTTTTTAGGTCATTTTTAGTGGTACAGAGATGTGCGGTCACAAAATTTCATCTCACTTTTGCTGGTGTAATACAGAAATAATACCACTGAAATCATTAGGGTTACTCTGTCTTTATATATAGAAAATTTTGCTCAGTCACAAAAATGTTTCTTTTTGCTCTGTGTACAGTCTGACAAATAGTAATGGTAATGGGGCCCTTGCCTTTCCAGGTGAAAGGATTAAAAAGTAAGAAAAAATGTATAAACATTAAAATACTAAGCAACAGTTAAGGATTCTGTTTGTCTTCATCTTTCTGACAATGAAAAGCCCAGAATGAAATGGTCTAAGGGTGACTGGCACCCTAGACTAGAACTTGCCAAAATTTCAGAGGAAAAATACTTATATCCCATTTCAATAACATCTCAATATATGTAACACAAATTCCAACAGCTTACTTCTATGTTTTTCTGAGTTTTGTTACATGAATAAGGTACCACAAGGTAAGCAAGGGTGATAACTTACTTTATGACAGTGAAAATGGTTGATCTGTGTATCATTATTGCATTTATATATTGTATATCATTAAGCAATGTAACTTAACCTCTTTCACTGTAGCACAGACTACCTCACATTTACTAAATAATGTAAGCATGCACCCTGGCACTTAACATGCAGTAATAGAAACACTTTAAGTTCATACCATTGTTTCTTCTATAGTAACTGTCTGGTGGGAATGTACTTTGCACTGCAACCTCTTCACTAATTTACCATCCATTCTTCAGCAAATCATACTTTCATATAAGCACATGAAGAAATAAAAGTTTCTGATTCCTTCTCTCTTCCTTTCTCCTTCTTTCAAGGTTAATTTATAATACTTATTTGTTCTTTCCTATTTTTACATAATCTTCCACATCATTATTTGCAAATGTTAATACTATATACTTTTTTCTTCAAAACATCAGTGTAGATGTTACATGACCTAAGAGATGCAATAGTCCTTGCTTTGTTTTTGTGAATCTAGATTTCGGATGTCTTGGTTTCTGGGTCTTTGTTATCTAAGTTCTAATCTGTTCAAACTCCTCCATGTTACTGCTCTTGACCTCTTTAAGCTTGTTGGAATAATGGTATACCCATGTAGTATTTTTCAGATGCACATGCCTTATATATCTATCCTTTAGGCTGAAGATATTATATAGCATTGTAAGCCTACTGCTAAGCCCAGTTTGCTATATCCTACTGTTCAGCGGAGCATTTTAGATCAAGCACAGAACTGCAGTAACCACAGCTACCCAACATCCAACCCAGAGCTGGTTAACTCAGGATGTAAGCAAGACTTGTGCAGACTTATCCCAACAGTATTAAGAGGATGCTCTTCCTTTAGTTTAGGTATCAAATCAGTGAGCATATTTTCATTGCATTTTACTTTTGAATCAGTTCTCTAACCCAAATCTAACCCAAATTACATTCACATTATTGAATATAAATCCAAGCTTGGCTGTCCACTAGCTCACCCCCGAAACCTGCCAACCCATGAAGGGCCATTCAGTGAGATAAGTTAGGGTTCAGGCTTATGTGTGATAAATATATATCTTTTGGGAATGAATGGAAGCAAAAGGTCATTGGAACCACAGGAACTTCTCTTTCCTCCGTACCAGCTTCCTGTACCAGTTGAGTGGCAGTATTGTCTGCTGATTCCAGGCTCCTGCCTCCCCAGGCAAGGTGGGGAGAAACAGCTGAGACTCAAATACAGTTGTCTCTCTCCCCATGCGTCTTCTCTGTATCATCCTGGTAATATTTGCACGTAAAGCTGCTCAGCTGACAGGAAGATTAGGAACTGAATAAAGGAAAACTTTGGGTCTTGAGTTCTCCATCTCTCTCTATTGTGGAAGAAATTCCCCAATGCTAGCTGGGTAGGAGCACCTAATAGTTGTTTCAGTCCTGCTGGCCTCCCAGAAAGAAAAAAAAGAACTCAAGCAAGCTCCCATATCACTTTAGTGGGGTCATGGAAACTACTGTCCCCATTCACCTCACCCTTTCTTGTCTTCTCCCCTGTGACCAATGCCAGACTAGACATAGCAGTGAGCATTCAGTGGACTGACCGTACCTGAGCTTAAGCCCTGGCTTAAAATACAGTGCAAAAATCATTGGCCAGGAGTCACACAGAATACTAAAATCACCTTCACATCCATCATCTGGAGTCATTCGCTGGGTATCTAATTAAAAATCCATTTCCTAGACTCTGAGGAATACCAACCTGTTTGATTCTCAGAGGTGAAAATATTAAAAGTTAAATAAATAGCAGATAAATAATCAGGTCACAATTCCTTATACAATATTCCTCCTGTCACAGGAAAAGTATGCAATTTATATTTGTCAAGAGGCTGGAAACTGTGGAAAAAGAATTGAAATTGAAATACCTCCTCTCAGACATTGTTCTTGTTATACAAAAGTCTGCAGCAGAGGAAGACACACTGGAGGAGGCTCAGTCTGCTATTGAGCTGCAGAGTGATTAAGTCAAAGTATTCCTCATCTCCTTAGTGCATGACTTACCCACTGGATCTACGATTTTTATTTAGGTTATTTGTTTGTGTTGATTTGTATATCTTCCAAAATGACGTGACCTCTGAATTTTCACAATGTTACCTTGAATTATCTCTATTAATTAAAACTATTTTGCTTTAATATTTTTCTATCTTTTAATGCCCTGGCTTTTTTCCCCCTTCCCAAAATATATCCTATTCATGTAGGACTCAGATGTTTATAACTGTCTTAAAATGATTCTAAATACAGAGCTTGAGTTTTAAGACACTCCCAAACCCATGATCAAGGGGAGATGAGAGAACATCTTTTCAAGTACAGTAGATGTTTTCTCTGTCTCAGTCATATAGAGGAAGAAGCAGACTACATGGAGCTACCAATTTAAAGAGGTGGGGGATGAGGAGGTACATGTAAAAGAGGGACTACTGACACTATGTCTACATTAACAAGTAGTGTGGACATGTAGAGTGGAAGAGTTAGAGCTGAGAATCCAGTATCCACATCGTACACATTTCAGGGTTTATAGCTCATAATGTAAGCAGGGGAACATAGCTCTGATGATTCTGTACTCATTTCTGCAGTCTTCTTCATTCTGCTCATTGTTTATGAGGTATAACTGCTAGAAAGGCCTGCCGAGGCATGCTGTGAAAAAGATGCTGAGGGAAGCTTCTTCATTATCAGATGGGGTGTTTCCACCATCCTTTCTGCAAAGTCTGATGCTTAGAATAAGTTAATCAGTGTGAAATTTAGCAATAAAAAGACTCTTTGTTTTGTTGCTCTGAACAGGGTTTGGGAGGACCAAAAACTGATGAACTGGGTGGGTCTGCAGTCCAGTTTCTATGCCTAAAATAATACAAGAAAGAGTAAGATCTAATGACATAGACCTGAGGACATCTTCTATTAATAATGCAAACATTTGGATCATCTCCAAAAACCATTACTTTGATAATCAGAGTCCATACACTTTAAACTGTAAAGAAATTTAAAAATACATCCAATCTTTTCTGTTATTTTTTACTAGCCATAGTAAACATTTTCAAGTCTGTGTTTTATGACATATTGTTAGCACTTCTGTCACATAATTTCTTAATCAACACCTGTTTGGAGAGGTTCTGTCTTGCTTTTGGTTTGCCTCAGCAACCTTATTGATTTGCAGAACAATAAGAATAGCATCCTAATCAAAATAATACAAGAAATAACCTATGCATCTGCAGCATCTGATGTGTATTATGCTTTTGTGAGCAATACCAAATCTCCTACAATATCATCTTGAATGGAAGAAAGGAAGCAAAAGGATGATCAATCAAGGCTTGATTCAGAAAGTCATGTGTTAACCAGATTTTTTCAGCCTAAAAGCAGTGATGAAATTGAGCATGGAGCTGCAAAAAAAATAATAATTAGAAGTTGTTATAAACATGATAAATTTCCAGAAACTATTTGACAGCATCACTGTGAATCATTCTGGAACACATTTAAAGCTTGTGTATGCCAAAAAAATTAGTATCAATGAGTCTTCATATGAGGTTTAGCCTAAGGTAGAATCAAGGTGAGCACATGTTAAAAGGTTTAACACAGACCCTGTCAAATAGGAAAGTGTTCTTTCACATTTTCTGTTGGTACTGTCATTTACTCATTATGAGAAAAAGACAAGGTTTTCTGTAACACATACATTGCCTAGTTCAGCAACGGTATATTAGGAGACTTGGATTTTGCTGACAACATAGTTTTTCTAGGGGATAGCTCAATTAGCATGCAAGCAAAGATTGAAGGACTACTCAGCATCAAAAAGATTGAGTTAAAAAACAATTAAGAAAAACACCTAGCAAGAATTTCAGCAGTTCCAAATCAAGTATTATCTTAAAAGGCAAAGGAACAAAAGAAGTAATTCAGTTTGCATATCTGCTCTGGGCAGCAACCCAAGAATATGAGCATGGTTGTACTGGGTCTGTGTAGCCCAGTATCCTGTTTCGGATGGTTGCCAAGCCGGGGTGGAGGTACTAGGCTCAAAGCTGTAAGTTTTTCTGCGGCATTTTTTCTGACTTTCTTGTGGAGACTTGGGTTCATGTCCTACTCTTGACATCAGAGCTTAACAGACATAATCCCTCCTACTGGTGGCAGTTCTTCAGGTACACACCAAGGGCAGTGATCAAAAGCAGATGTCTGGGGAAGAGTACAAAAATGGAACAAGCATATCATGATACATTTCCAAATACTCTCCCAGCAGCCAGCAATTTGAGGAAGCATCTGTGAGACAACATGAGTGGGGAGGCTATCACACTCCCCTTGTGAAAGCAGCATGGCTAGGGGCCCATCTCAAGTGCCTGTACACAGATGCACACAGCCTGGGAGCAAACAAGAAGAGTTAGCGGTCCGTGCAGTTGTAGACCTACGACGTCATTGGGATTACAGAGACATGGTGGGATAGCTCACAGGACAGGAGTGCTGCAGTAAGTGGGTACAGGCTTTTCAGGAAAGACAGGCTGAGAATGCAAGGAGGAGGGGTTGCACTCTATGCAAAGGAGTGGCTAGAGTGCATGGAGCTTTGCCTTGGAATAGGTGAAGAGCCACCTGAGACCTTATGGCTAAGAACCAGAGGACAGACCAACACAGGTGATATTGTGGTAAACATGTGCTACAGACTGCCTGATCGAGAAGAGGAAATAGGTAAAGTTTTCTTTAGACATCCAGAAGCCCCATGATTGCGTATCACTCAACCACCCTAATATCTGCTGGCAGGACAACAGGGCTGCAAGCAAGCAACCCAGGACATTTCTGGAATACATCAATGACAATTTCTTGACACAGGTTATAATGGAGCTGCTTAGAGAAGGTGGTCTCCTGGACCTCATACCCACTAGCAAGTCACCGATGTAAAGATGAGCCATCTTAGCTGCCGTGACCATTAGATCATGGAGTTAAAAATCCTGAGAAGAGATAGACAAATAGTAGGATCACAACCCTGGACTTCAGAAGAGCAAGTTTGGGGTTATTCAGGGATCTGCTGAGTAGAATCCCATAGGAGACTACCCTAAAGGGCAAAGGGGCCCAAGACAACTGGTTGATCTTTCAGTAGAGCTTCCTCAAAATACAAGAAAGATCCATTCCAATGAGCAGAAGGTTGACCAAATATGGCAGAAGGTAGCTTGGGTGATTGGAGAACTCCTGACTGAGCTCAAATGTAAAAAGAAAGTACAAAGAAGGAAGGCTACCCAGGAATATTATAGAGAAATTTCTTGAGTACATAGGAATTAATTAGAAAAAGCAAAGCTCAGCTGTAGTTGAAACTAGCAAGGGATGTGAAGGACAGGAGGAAGGACTTCCACAACTACACTGGCAGCAAAAGCAGGGCTGAAGAAAATGTGGGCCTGGTGTAGGGGTCGGCGTTCGGAAGATCTCGCGTTGTCACGGAAAGTTAGAGGGTTAGTCGCAGCCTTGTGATGTACCTGTAACCCCACCTCCCCTTGTTAGTATAAAAGGAATTAACTGCGCAATAAAAGGCGGAAGTTGGCGCTCACACTGTGTGTGTTATCTGTCTCTTTCCCTGGTCCGGGCCGACCAGTGATCTAAGCGTGGCACCTTGATATGTAGCGAATGCTACAGCCTGGTGCTTAATGGTGGAAGAGACCTCATGACACAGGGTATGGAAGAGGCTGAGATATTCAAAGTTTTTTTGCTTTTGTTTTCACTGGTTAGATCTGCTCTCTGACTGCCTAGTTCCCACTGCCTACTGAGTCAGTGGGAATGTAGAGGGAGGTACAGTTAGTGAGCTCTTAAGCCAATGAAGCACATACAAGTCCACGGGATCAGATCAGGTACATCTAAGGGTGTTGAGAAAAGGCAAATGTCATACCCACCTTTAAGAAGGGAAAAAAGTATGGGGAAGTACAGACTGGTCAGTCTCACCTCAGTCCCTGGGAAGGTCAAGGAGCAAACACTCTTGAGAGCTATTTCCAGCCACAAAAAGGAGAAGGTGGTGACTGGAACAGCCAGAATGTATTTATCAAGGGCAAATCATGCCTAACCAACTGATTTTCTATGATGAGATGGCTAGCTGTGTGCATAATGGGACAGCAGTAAATGTCATACACCTTGTCTTTAGCAGGTCTTTGACATGGCCTCCAGTAGTATCCTTATAGGCAAATGAGTAAGGTGTGGACCAGATAAGTGCATGATAAGGTGGGGGAAAATTTGGCTGGACCATGGGTCTTGAAGCTCAGTGATCAGCAGTAAGAAGTCTCAACAGACAGCCAGTTACTAGTGAGTATCCCTTAGGGGTCAATACTAGCAGCAAGACCATTCAACATCTTTATTAACAAGCTGTATGGGCTAGAGTGCACTATCA
Source organism: Buteo buteo (assembly GCF_964188355.1). Classification (NCBI taxonomy): domain Eukaryota; kingdom Metazoa; phylum Chordata; class Aves; order Accipitriformes; family Accipitridae; genus Buteo; species Buteo buteo. The sequence goes on along the minus strand of NC_134190.1, from coordinate 13,069,004 downwards.
GCAAGTTTGCAGATGATAGCAAACTAGGGACAGTGAATAAGTTGACTGCTGCCTGTGTACTTTTATGGCTAGATAAGCTAGAAAAATGGGCTGAGAGGAACCCTGTGAAGTTCAATAAAGTCAGAGGCAAAGTCCTGCACCAAGAATGTAATAACCTCACACAGCAGTACAGGCTGGGAACCAAGTAGTTAGCAGCTGGAGGCCAGCTCACCTACAAGATAGCTCAGGCAGGGATTTTCTTCTTGGAGATGCACAGTGCAAGGACAAGAGGCAACAGACACAACATGAAACCTGGGAAATTCTCACTCAACACAGGGGAAAAAAAATTTACTATGAAGGTGGTCAGAGACTGGAGCAGGTGCTCAGAGCAGTTGTGGAATCTCCACCTTGGAGGCATGTGAGACCCATCTGGACACAGTCCTGGACAACCTTTTCTATCTCGGCCTGATTTGAGCAGGGGTTTGGACTAGAAGGTGGTCCCTTCTAAACCATGTGGTTCTCTATTTCTGTTTTGCAGCTTAGGGATGCCCTCAGCCCGAAACAGTTTTAATGTAAACAGTGATTCTCACTGTTTCACAGCTCTGCAGCTTAACTACATGCTTTGTGAAGAATCACTTCTTCTTCCTTGGTTTGAGTCTGCCACCTTCTTTTGTTGCCTTCTAATTCTTGTATCAGAAGAGACAGTGAATAATTAATAATTTCCTACTTTCTCCATGCCACTCAGGATTTTATCAGACTCTGATGTTTCCTCCTCAAATATCTTTTCCAGGATGACAAGTGCTAATCTACCTATTTGCTGCTTGTATAGAAGCTGTTCCCATGTTCTTTTAGCCCTTCTCTAAACCTTTTCCCATTTTACTCTCCCTTTATTGGGGGAAGGGGTATTGGCAGAAGGGGTCAGCAGGTCCTCACACAGTATCCTAGAAACAAATGCAACATGGAGGCATATGATGTTCTCTGTTGTGTTCTCTAGTATTTCCCTAACAATTCATAGTATTTGATTTACTGTTTTGACTCTTATGAAGCATTAAGCTAACATACCCATGCAAGCCAAGAAAACATTCAAAAGGATGTTTTAAAATGTTATTATCCATATTTACAAGCTGAAACAAGATTTCATTATCAAGAATTTAGAGCTTAAGGAACTATCTATCAGTTTCCAGTCAAAAATTTATTCCACTACAATATATGCATGTGAATGCTACAAAGCCAAAAGGTGTAAAAACAAATGTCTAAGCCTCTTCAAAATCAAATGCCTGAATAAAGTACTAGGTATTACATGCCCACATTTATCAGAAAGTTTAGTAGATGCATCTTTCCAAAGTTATCCAGAAAGGAAAATAGAAATATATGGGGCACGTGTTAAGAATGAGGCCAAAGAATTTGCCACAGCATACTTGTCATTGAACAGCTGGAGGAACACACACAAGAACCTAAATGAAAAAAATCCTGCAAATATTACTCAGCGAGAGAAGATTTATAGGACTAAACAATGCTGAATACATATGAAGATCAACCCAGAATATTTGATGGCCATTTTGTGAACCTTTAGTGATTTCTAATTTTGCAGGAAGGATTCAAAATCTGGCTAATGACATAGCATGTATTACTGTGGTGAGAAGGTAACATAAATAGCAGTCAGTGAAACTACTCTTGTTTACATTTTCTCATGATCAGATCCTATACCAATCTCATGGGTTTATAATCTAAGACTCTATTCTTGCAAACGGCCATTTGCAAATATAGTCTGCTGTACCTGTATATGTTAAGTTCCAACTACATCAAGGAAGTGTAACAAATGGAGCAGAGAGGATGTGGTTCAAGGTTTATAGCAGTAATGTCACCTGGTTATTCTGTTCAAGCATTTAGAGAACTTGATAACTCAGTTAACAGCTGTGGTTTTAAAAAAAATGTATATTGACTCAATTTCTGTGGTTTTCATGGAAGAGGCAAATCTTAAAATAGGGATTTGAATGAGCAGAATCAGCCACTGTGGTTTCTCCAGCTATAACAAATTGTTCATAGTTGTCAATTAATGTGTTAGATGTCCTTCCTTAATTTGCTATTGGCTAACAATCAGCATTTATAGTTGAAGAAGTGTTGTAAACATGATCGGCTGCTTATTTTTATAAAAATGAACAAGAGAGCTAACAGGAAAAAATTGTTATCTGCCTCATTCATAACCACATCTCTAATTAAGACACAGACTACCTGCTGTCCTCCCAAAAAATTGGATCTGATTACTTATTTTAATATAAATACAAACTATTTGCATTGGTTTTGCCTTCATAGTGGCTAGGCAGCGCCCAGTTTCCCAGCAGGATGGCAAGCACATTCCACATAATGTTCCCTCCTGCTGTGCTATTCTTTTCCTTTAATAGGAGGTAACAGTAGAATTAGCAAAAAGGCAGAAAAAAACCCATATTAGAAAACCAACCTCTTCACATTCCAGCAAAGCCAGAGGGAGTATCATATACAGGTATCTGCAGTTTCACACCCACACTCCAAAGGAGATCAAGTGTTTGACCTATCAGTCTTCAGAAAGTACTTTAAAATCCTGTGATCCATGGGCAAGTCAGTGAAAAAAAGACTGTCAGAAGAGTCTGTTCTAACAATTTTTAGAAGTCACAACATTTATTAATCCAAAATGAACATGACTTGTAGAATGTATATCTTGTTTTTAAAAAAGTAACTTTTTTAGGGATTACACACTTTGCTGACAATGATAATGTGATGACATCATATATTGAGCTTTCTGCAGGGAATTTAACTTAGTCTTGCATAGTACTCTCATTGAAGTAATTTGTGCTCAAAACAAAAAATTAAAGCAGCTTATATTACGTAGATTAAAAACATAATAAGTGTACATAGTCGTAAATGGTGAGCTATTACCCTAGTGCGGAGGTTACTTGTGTATTCATCAAGGAGCTACACTGAGCCCCATGATGGTCAATATTTTTGATAAAGATCCGAAGAAAATAGGAAATCTTTCTCATAAGTGTTGCAGAAGACATGAGCTGCTGCAGCATGCCAGCTGCTTGGCCAGACTCATTATCTGCTTCCTCTTTTTGTGCTCTATGGTATCTTTGGTGGAAAGTGCTGTGAACAGTCTGACTTCCTGTACTACAAATGTATTTTCTCCCTTTCAATTTTGCTGTCTTCAAATGGAACAACTCTACTTCTCCAGTTCAACAGACTTCTACTCCCATATTCTAGATGTCTTCTTTTTATCTGTAGCTTACTTCTTAAGCCTTTTTTTGGTTCTGTTTTTACTTTTATCTCTGTGACGGAAGTCACTGGTTTAATCCAAGAGAAAATTGACAAACTATGAGGTACTCTTTTCCTCATTTTGGCTAGTCTGTTATTCCTCTACTTCAACTACATCTTCATCATACTAAGATTTCTAATCAGCTGACCTTCTCTGACTCTATTAGTGACTGCTTGCAGATCAGGATGCATTCTTATCCATTCATATTACCCCCCTGCTTTTCTCATCACTTCTCTATCTTCTTGATATTTCCTTTCACAAAAAAGATCATGTTTTATTTTCTCTCATTTTAAAAAATTCCAGTCTTTCCCCCCTCTTTCCACTCTCTAAGTTCACACTGCAATTGCTGTCAGGAGTCTCATGCCCCGATTACATCCTCCTTTCAGTTCAGCTGAGCTTCAGAACCTTTCTGTTTACCTTTTCATTCAACTGAAGCTACAGTCAGTATTACTATATTGACCTACATCTGCTTAAGGATCAAAATCAGTACCCTCGCTTGTCTCTTGCCCTTAACACAATAGCAATACTCTTCTTTTGAATTATTTTCCTTCCTTAGCTTCACTGACTTCAGGAACTTTGTCCTTTCTGGGTTCTCTTACCAATCACTCTGTTAGTATGTACTTTCAAGGATCCTCTGCCTTCATAGATGATTGCATTGAGTTCTGACTTTGGCTCCTTTCTCTTCTTTTTGTCTGCCTGTGTCTCAGTAGTCTCATCCACAATCACATCCACAAGCTTCCGTCTCCATGCAGATATACAAATTTATACCTCTACTTCATCCATAACATCTTGGCTTGTCTCTCAACTTCAGCATCTTCTGGTAGCTATCAGCTCAAATGCAGTATGACTAAAGCACGTCACACACTCCTCTCTTCCCTAGTCAGTCCTTACAACTTCCCTCATTTAGAACTGCTGTGAATAATGTGATCACCAGGCTTGTCAGACAGGCAGGTGATGCAGACATCTTTTTAGGTCCGAAAATCAGATTAAGTTTCCATCTTGCATATTATTTCTGGAGCCTGCAGGTAGCCACAAAGTTATAAAAGTCTTTTCCAAAGTCTCATAATCTTTACCTTCAAACCCTACATCCTTTTTCTGCTGCTCTTAACAGAAACAATATTCATATTACAGCTGTAAAGACCATTTTTCTAGGCTTTCTTTCTTTTTGACTCTCTCCACTGCCTCCTTCTTTGCTATCACATCAAGAATAAGTTCATTTTTTTTTAAAGGAATGCCTTGCAGGCATATTCCCACTTTTCAAGCCATTTCATTCATTCTCAGTATGTCAGTTCCTGTCTGCAACCAACCAATTATTCCAACCTTTTCTTCCATATCTGCTACATAAAATTCCCTACATGAGTTTTCTTGAGTTTTCTTTTATTGCTTCGTAGGTTTGAAAGGATATCCCTGCAAATGACCACCCACCTGCCCTAGTGGATGTGCTAGGTATAGGGAGATCACTCTGCAATTACCATCATGGGCAAAACAGACTCAACTGGGGGAAGTTAATTTAATTTATTGCCAATCAAAAGTCAGAGTAGGATAATGAGAAATAAAACCAAATCTTAAAACACCTTCCCCACTCATCCCTTCTTCCTGGGCACAACTTCACTCCTGAACTCTGTACCTCTTCCCTCTGAGCAGCGCAGGGGCATGGGGAATGGAGGTTGGGGTCAGTTCATCACACGTCATGTCTGCTGCTCCTTCCTCCTCAGGGGTAGGACTCCTGACACTCTTCTTCTGCCCTAGCATGGGGTCCCTCCCACAGGAGACAGTCCTTCACAAACTTCTCCAGTGTGGGTCCTTCCCATGGGCTGCAGTTCTTCACAAACTCCTCCAGCCTGGGTCCCTTCCATGGGGTGCAGTCCTTCAGGCACAGACTGCTCCAGCGTGGGTCCCTCCCAGGGCCACAAGTCCTACCAGAAAACCTGCTCCAGCCTGGGCTCCTCTCTCCATGGGGCCACAGGTCCTGCCAGGAGCCTGCTCCTGCATGGGCTTCCCACAGGGTCACAGCCTCCTTCGGGCATCCACCTGCTCCAGCGTGGGGTCCTCCCTGGGCTGCAGGTGGAGATCTGCTCCACCGTGGACCTCCCTGGGCTGCAGGGGGACAGCCTGCCTCACCATGGTCTTCCCCACAGGCTGCAGGGGAATCTCTGCTCCGGCGCCTGGAGCACCTCCTGCCCTCCTTCTGCACTGACCTGGGCGTCTGCAGGGTTGTTTCTCTCACATATTCTCACTCCTCTCTCTGGCTGCAGTTTCTGTGTTGCAGCAACTTTTTTTCCCCTTCCTAAATATGTCATCCCAGAGGCGCTACCACCAGCGCTGGTGGGCTCAGCCTTGGCCAGTGGCGGGTCCATCTTGGAGCTGGCTGGCATTGGCTCTGTCGGACATAGGGGAAGCTTCTAGCAGCTTCTCACAGAAGCCACCTCTGTAGCCCCCCCCACTACCAAAACCTTGCCACACAAACCCAATACTCTTCTATTCTGGTAAATGTTGTTTACTTCAAAGTAGTATTAATAACACAGGAATTAGTCCTGATGTTTTCATATGTACTGCCTAGATTTTAACATAATGTAGGAAAAATTCCAGTTGCTGGTAAAAGATGGACTAAATATACTTCAAGTTACTCCTTTGTTATTATTAAGTACTTCTAATTTTACCTATACTTCAAGGCAGTTCTCTTATATGGATTGGCTTTCAATGTGAATTATTTTGAATATATTTTAAAATAATTACAACCAATTGCTTTATTGCCTCTCTTTCTTGATATGCAATCTCATATACACACTTCACAAATAGATCAGTGTCACCAAAATGGACCATATTAATCCTTTTTGCAACTTCTTAGGCATGGTAAGTCTAAGATAAAATGAGGTAGAGTAAAATAATGTTAAATCTGTCTTTACTGACCAATGCTTCCATGTCTGTCTGAGTAGAACACAACAAAATCTGTTCACTCACATTCTATTTTCTGGTTTATGACTCACTGTTATCATCCAGTCTGTGATAGGCTCCTTCTTTGTCAGTAACTGGCAGTCCTTTTGGGGTATACAGAGAAGAATATAAAGAATATGAAAGATGTATAAAATAAAAACATCTACTCAGAAGCTGAATAGAGCAAACAATTTGGTAGATGTTTTGCCATTCAGAAATCTTGCCTTTCTACATGTCAGCATCTCATCAAAATATTCTGACCCTGGTTCTGTGCTCCAGAAAGTCCACCCCACTTCAGTTTAGTGATTGATTTAGCCTGTCAGGGGCTAACAGGACTTAATGTTTCTCCCATTGCCTTAACGTAGATCAGCTTCTCTCAAAATCCCACCTTTAATAATGAAACCATAATGCTTCAGCAAGGCTTATGAACAATCTCACCTAATTCTACAATATAAGCTTTTATAGGTAAGCTAGTCATATTGGGCCCACTCTAGTCAAAAAAGAAAGAGAATTTGTAGGGAATAATTCATCTGACCTATTTTAGACATCTACCTTATGCTTAAGTAAATCATGTCTAGAAGTGTCATTTTCTCTCTCATCGATTATAAAAGAAGTCTAGACAAAAAGCTCAAAGATAGACACTGTTGACATCTACTTCTGGTCAGGCAAATCCTGCCTCTGGTACCATTTGTACTTTTAGAGAGACATCAATCATAAAGCTCAAATGTCTTACTCTAACATATTAGGTCCAAGCACAATTTACTGGTATGGTGGAGCCTTTTATATATTCCTATTCTACAGTGTTTTATATATAGAAATATATGGAACAATAATGCATCCCTTGATAGGGTGCCTAAACCAAAGTTTAGACATCTCTGTGTTACCATTTTTTGAGATGAGTGGATCAGCTGTGTTTGATAGTTTTCAGATGTACAGAATGGTTAAGAAAAACAGATACTTCAGTTAACATTCACAGAGATTTGAAATGGTCTGTTCTATATATTGTGCACATGCACAGTTAATATGCTTCAGACACAGCTCTTGAAGGCAAAAGTGGAATCATCTCCATCACTTAATATCCTTACAAAAGCTCTTTTTAAAGAATTCAGAATTAACTGGAGAGGATTGAGAATACTGAGGACTAAAACAAACAGGATAAGGATTTTGGTTACTTGTCTTACAAAATACATCTGTGAAAGCAGCAAAGTTTCTGGTTATGGATACCCTTATGTTATTTTTAATTTTTTAAGTTACAAACATGAACACATCTAGAATAATATGCTCATGTGACATCCACAAAAGGTTTAGAAGAGAAAGCATTAAGAAGCAATAGGCTGCTGTCTTTCCGATCTCTGTAAAGGTGGGATTCAGCTCACTAATATTAATCATATAAAAGCTAGACTCTACCTGTCTAAGTGAGTTGTCAAGGCTCCCTCTATAGTCAACAGAGAGAGACTGGCAATTCCCAGCAATGACTAATCGAAATGTAGAATAAATGTCTCATGGGCATCCACTGAGTCTCTCCTTTGATTGTAAGGGAGATCTATATGACTAGCTCAGAGTAAATAACTAACTTTTAAATGCCTGGAGTGAGAAGAAATTAAGCCAGATCAAATTTTATCTTACTCATGTAGTAACTGTTACTTGCAATGGCTACAAGCCCTTGGCCAAGGATAAATATGATGAAAATATTTTGGTAGTATTTCAGAGACCAAATCACAACAGCCATCTGGTTGTTAAGGAAGTTTTCATAGACATGCTTATTGTAGAAAATGTAAACAAAATTTAACTGAGCAATCTATAAAGTATCCTGAGTTAATTTGTATGAGGCAGAAAATGAAGAGTATAATCGTTCTGCATGAATCTTAAATCCTATTTTCAGAGGAAAAAACTTTGGGAATTTTTGAAACATTCCCAGCTATCTTTAGCTAGAGATCCTTTATCTAAAATATTAGGGAATTGTAAAAGAAATGCTTGTGATCCATTTAGTGCACTTTTAATAAGTAACTTTCCCTTGGCTTGCTAGTTAGAGCCTTCTCAAAGGAGTCTTACTCTATGAGTATGCCAATTTAGTTGCAATATGGTATTAAAGGATATTAAATGTCTGATAAGGAAGGTTCCTCAAAACACACCTACCTTTGATCCAGTGTACTGTTAAAACAGTGATCTACTAGTCAGAAGAGGGGAATGGAAGAACTATTTGCGGCTCTATGACTTTGCATAAGTCACAATTCTGCAAAGTCAGAGAAAATGAGTAAGCGGAGGGGGAGGGGAGGAGGCTCCCACCCACTTTCAAAAGCACAATCTCCACTCCCTCCAGAAAGTGAAAAGACTGAGAATAGAATTCAACCCCCACAATGAATCTACCCCTCAGGAAAATTGTATTCCCCCTAATTAAAGATTGAAATAGTACAAACATATTTTATCTACCAGCACTACTGAAATGGCACACCCATGACCCATTAGCTTTTTTTACAACTGTATTTCACTTCATCTCTATAACTGTTTGTGATGTCAGTGTTTTAGCTTTTATAACTGGCATTGGGAATCAACATGTTCCAGTGGATGGATCGTAATTCTCCAAAGGATGTACAGAAAATTTTATTATATGTAGGATAATTACATACTTGGTTACTGAAAAATAATTTGTTTCAATAATGAGCTTTACTGCTGACTACAGGGCTGATTCTCTAGGGAAGGTACTTACACCTGCACAAAATCCTGTTGATGTTAATGGGGTTTCATGTGTTGTCAAGAATCGACCCACCAGATGAGCTTGCAAAATTAGAGCTTTAAAGCAATCATTTTTAAAGCTCTGTGACCTCAAGCAGGCTGCCGAACAAGTAGATCATAAGAAACAAGCTCTGTTTAATCAATGAAGCCTACTTACTGCCAAGTTCTCACCCTGCTTCTCTCCTTTCTCCCCTGCAGTGAATAGAATACTGACAACTACCAAGAATATCCTCCTAATTAATTTCTAGATTCAGTCCCTACTGGACAGGTTAGGAACCACCTAAACTGCTAGGTATCCAAGAGCCATGTGGACTAATGAAGCGGGTGGGATCTCCCCCAGAGTTAGCACTTTGCTTTTGCATGTTTCTTTACCCTCCCTTCCCACTTCTGATTTTTTCCCTGAAGAAGGAAAAGAAGGAGAAATGTATGCTATTTTTTGCTTAGCTGAACCAGGTGCCAAAGGAGCTACATAATTGGATCACTTACTTAGAAGTGACTTAGAAGTCAGAAGACTTCTACCCCCATTTTAAATTTCATGTGTCATTGTTAAATGAAATCAGGAAATTGCTGTTGCATTCAAATGAAGATTACTGTAATTTCCTCATTCACTTACAGAAAAAGTATTTTATTTGACCAGAAACTCCATCAAACCCTTAAAGTAACTCACAGGTAGGGACAAACACATAGATATACAAAGGAGTCATTAGGTTAACTTGCCAAGGAAAAGTGACTGTGCTAATGAAGCAGTTACTCTTCTAAGACTAGAGTGTTGGAAAAGTGTGGATAGCAAATAAGTGGGGCAAAGGAAGTGGTTAGGATAGGTTGGGGAGGAGGGTAACAAAGGGAGTGAAGAGACTGTGGAGAAAGAAGACTGGCAGATTCTGTTTGTGATTCAAAAGGTGAGAAAGATAGAGGAAACTAGAAAATAGGAGGAGACAGGAAGAAAAGGAAGTTGAAGCTCATCCGTCTTGGCTTCTTTTTTTTTTTTCATGATGACATCATGCCTATGACATAAAGGACCCATGCTTCTTCAGTGTTTCTAGGATTATGACTGCACTTAGAGTCATGGCCTCTCGATTGTGTCAGAAGGCTATAAATAGGCCACAGAGGTCAGTCAGTACACTCCAACTTCCTATGTTATCTATTTGTTTCCAAAGGCCTCCCTGCGATACGTAATGAATGATATCAGCATTCTAATGGTAAATATTTTTAGCATAAGAATAAGGAGGTTTTCCATTAAATTGCATGCTACCCATAGTGCTGGAATCTGTGGAAGACTTAGGTAACAACCTGAGAGACGCAGGCACCTACATCAAAGGGTGTAGAAGCTGACTCAGTGAATATGGCAACTATCTATGATACATACCTGATACTCATGTGTATGTTGGCAACTATCCCAGGCTTATGCCTTTACTTCTGCTTTGTCCTCCCAGATGTGTCATCATTGGGAAATTTGCAGAGGTCTGCTTACTAAAATGGATTATCTATTATTTCAAAATAATTCTGTTTTACTGTAAACACAGATCATTCCATGTCAGGCTTTTTTCAAGCACCTTTAAGTTTTCAATGATGGAGATGGAGAAGTAAATATGGGTTAGAAGTTGTGGCACTTAAGAAATTCCAGGAAAGAAACACGATATGGATCAGGAACAAACAGATAACTGCTTTGTCAAAATTGTGGGTGGTATAGAGAATGTAGCTATCTTTGTGCTTGGCTACAGTCACATATTATTCAGGAGAAATTGTAAATGTAATTGTCCCAAACAAATCTTGTGGCTGGTCTGGAGACTGCATGTGTTATGATAGTACTCTGGGAAAATTGCTAGCCAAGGGCAAAAGGCTAATCATTAGTGCTAGGGCTTGTGCTCATCTGATCAGAGACATAAACAGGCAAAAACAGCCATTCATGCCACTCATTTTGGTATAACTCACACTTAAAGAGTCACCTGTATGCTCTAGCCAGTTTGTGTGCTCTTATGCATATTCCCTTTTCAAATGCATGTTTCTTCATAGTCTGCTGGGCAACCTAAACCTCTGAAGAAATTTTTTCCCTCATTGGTTCTTGATTCATCTTATCCATAATTGTTCTGGATCCGAGGGGCAAAGACTCACAGAGTCTCTTACCTATATATTTAGAGATAGAAGCATTTCACTACTTCAGCAATGGAAGTCAATTGTGGGGAGGTGTGATACACTGCAAAGGTGCTGCTGATATTCAGGGATATTCTCTAGACACAAGATAGCATCATGGGAATAGGCTGAGAAACTGAAGGAAAGTCATTCAAATGGCTGCTAAAGCCTGCTAAGACCAAGCATACATCTGAATATAGATAATTTTCTTCATAACTGAAACATACTTAGTATTAGAAGAATACTGGAATAAAATGGTGCTGCACTTACAGACCTGAGCTTGCATCTCATTGTTGTATCACAGTGTAAACTATTACATTATTCCCCAAGAAAAAAAGAGTATGAGGGAGCATGTCAGTGGGGACCATCCTATCAGACAACAGTAAGTTTCTCCCTACCCCTATTCTCATGTCATGTCAAGTTATACAAGTTACATATGTAATGTAACTGGTCTCTTCTATCAAGTAACTAGTGATAGGATGAAATGAAATGGCCTCAAGTTGTGCCAGGGGAGGTTTAGTTTGGATATTAGAAAAAAATTCTTTGCTGAAAGGATTGTCAGGCATTGGACAGGCTGCCCAGGGATGTGGTGGAGTCACCATCCCTGGAGGTGTTCAAAAAACGTGTAGATGTAGTACTTCAGGACATGGTTTAGTGGGCATGGTGGTGTTGGCTTGACAGTTGGACTTGATGACCTTAGAGGTCTTTTCCAAACTTAATGATTTGATTTGATTCAAAATTACATAAGTAGCTAATGTAATCGTGTCCAATGAGCACATATAACAAAGCTGGACTGTGGTGATTATATATATCTGTTGCATTCTGTGTTGCAGTACCACAGTTCTAACCTACTAAGGATCCAGCTGAAGTTTATGGTAAAAAAACAGACTGAATAAGACTCTCTAAAAACTGTTCCTCTAAAAAGCTCGTGTAACATTAAACTGCCATAGTTATTTTATTTTATTTTATTTTTTACATTTTGGCCGAAATTTTAATGCTGATCCTTCTTAGAATAATTATGTGTTTCAAATCTGGCCACAGCACTCCAAATTCCATAGAGAAAGCAGTATTTTAAAAGATCCTGAGAAGAGATAAGAGCATAGTCAAGTTCAGGTAATGACCCAAATAAAATAATTTGTACCAAGGAGTGGAGTCCAGTTGCAAGCCAAAGTGTCTGCAGACAGGCTAGTACCAGAATAAATAGGTGGCTTATGTTAACACACTGAAGCCATCAAACCCAAACAGCACTTGGATAGCATGAATTTGTGTCTTGGCATTTTTAAGAATTTTTATACATGTTGTTTGCATTCTGCAGGAGCTCTTTCAGGAACATTTGCCCTGAAAACAATGATTCAGGTTTAAGAGCCAATATTTCAAAATGCTTTATAATCAATGTGCATACCCAGATTATTCTGAAAATTGATGTGCCTAGGGAAGAGAAGAATTAAAAGTGCAAGTTTAAGATAATTTGCTTCAGTTGTCTTTCTGCTCAAAGGAACTTATTTTCATAATCAAGATGCTTGATTTACATACATAAGTGCATTGTCTTGAAAATTGCAGTAGTAGGGACTGAAGCAGAATTACTGGTGAAAGCTTCAGATCACTTGACTAGGGTACTTCCAATATGCAATGCCCATAGTACAACACCTTTTGACTTTAAATGTGTTCTGAAGCTTGTATACATAACTGAGTACCAGTGTGTCCAGACAATGAACCATTTTCTTCTGTGGGAAAATTTTGAGACATTTGGTCTGGGCATTACTCAGATGTAGCTCTCCTTGGGAAGTAGCTGATTTTATTATTGAGAGTGCTTTAAATTCTATGTTGATAGTGAAGTTGTTTGGGAAACTGATAGACTTTGAATGAGGGTAGATGAACACACGCCAAAGTGGACAGGTTGTCTCAACCCCCAGGAATTAATGTGAAAATCTCTATTCATTTCTGTTGACTCCTCTCAATGCATCTCCTATTGGTATGTATGAGCTATTTCATATTCACTCCAAAGGGGCTAAAGTCCCTTTCTTAAATACTATCCATTTAAAATCAAGTAAAGGATCTAGCTCTCTCCCATAAGGTTCTCTTACTGCAATGATCAAGAGATGTTTGCCTCATGGCCTGACAGTTACTATGATCTTTCCTGTAGTCCCTCTTAGGCTTTAGTACACAAACCCTTCTCATGGTGGCAAAACCAGCTTAAAGTGTTTTTATCCTGACCTGCCCTAGGCCATTCATTCCTGCTTTTGCATAGGAGTTCAGTGCCCAGTTCGGTTGTGCTAATATGACTCTCTGTGAGGCTGTGTTACGACCTGGACCAGCAAAATTGTTTAAGGTTAAAAAAGAATCTGTGGGTTTTTACCCTAATCCAAGTTTCTGGCAACAAGCAGAGTTGAAATATGATTGGAGCTCTGAGCAGCAGGATCTGAATTTATGTTCTGAAGTGATGTTGTGCTGGCACATACATCTTCTGAACCTTAAGAGTTATACATTTCACCTTTGCTCAATCAGATGCATGTCTGTAGGCTTCTTTTCTTCTTCACTCCCCAGCTCCATAGTTACTACAGTTTTGTTTAAAAATTGCAATAAAATAGGTATATATTTTAAACTGCATGAAAGCTGAGTGACATCATGTAAATAATAGCAGTATAGCAGATGTACAAGTAAAACTAATGTTGTGACACCCAGTTTTCATTGTGCCAACTGTCTTTTCATTGGGCCAGCTTTCCAGGAGTTGCTTAGATGGAAAAGTTACCACATACAAAAAGTTTACTCAGTCAGTTTACTCAGCTGTTTGATTCAAATGCTGATGTCTCAGATGGCTTCAGTCACCAACCTAAACCATCCACTGTCTACTGGGAAGCTTTCATGTGACATCCCCCATGTAAGTCCCAGTTGCGCCTCCTCATTAATAACACTTTACTGAAAAGAAAGGAAACTGGTTGCCACAAAACAGAGCTACAAAAGTTCAGCCTAAACAGTGGTTCAGTGGTTCTTTACATTATTCCTGAATGTGAGCTGCACCTATACTTAATATCCCTGAAAAACAGTAATACTAATAATGCCCTTAAATTTGGAGGGACGAAAAAATACAGGATTGAAGTTAATGCTAGGAAAACACTGACAGCAAAGGAGTGGTTGTTTTCCTGCTATCAGTATTTCTATGTGTAGACATTTACAATACATACCACAAAAAGCAGTAGTTTCATTTAGCATTTAGATTTTCCTAAAACTTTGGGCAAGAATGTGCCAAGATGCTTTGGAGGGGAAGTCACACAAAGCGGCTGTGAAAGAGAAGAGTGTTATAATATTTAGCTAGCAACTCTCTCTAGGCTTTTCTGAAGAATGCCATTTGGCCTAATAATTACTGGGTGAATTTTTCAAGGAAGAGTAATAACCTTGCCAAATTTAATTCTTTGCCCAAAATTACTGGAATGTAACAGCTAGTTAGTTAGTTTTATTCTAACACAGGGGAAAAAATACTCCACAAAGGTTTTATATTTTGTTTCAGAAGAAACTTCCCCCAGAAGCTCAAACTGAAACAGACCTTCTGGAAAAGGTTAAGTCCAAATTTGAGTCCAGATGGCTTTTAAGTTTTTCAAAATAACAGGCAACCGAAAACAAACTCATAATGGAATGTGTCAAGCAACTACTGAGGCTGCCTATAACAAAAACGACTTTTTAAAATTTGGTTCATGTAGCTTGGGATGGGGATTAAGTTATGTGGAAATAAATTCTTTCATGAGCAAGGGGAGTACTAAGGAAGCCTACTTTTCTGTTGGTTTCAGTCCTTTATCTTTGAACATCCACACCATGGTAACATATATTTCCCTCAGCAGTAACATGATGGGATTAGCTACCTTGTTGCTGATTTCCACCACATTTTAGGGAACTCTGAGATCTCTATCCTTTTGTTAAATTTGTTTGAAACTATTTAACAGGCTTATAGGTCATTAGAGGGACTCTAATAAAAGATATCGCATAAGCTATAATTTATCAGACTACCAAATATAAGCACTCTTTCATTTCCAAAATGAGGAATTTCCTTATAAGAGAATGCCTTAGAATACATAGCTATGCAGCTGGTATAATTCATATAAACGGCAATTTCCTCCCATGTAGACAAACACTTAGGATACAGTCAGGTAACAAGACTCAAGTCAACAAGATCTTAAGAAGCCAGGATGCTTCTTAAGAAACCATCCCTCAGGTAAAATGCAGTAACTGACAGTCTGTGTATTCTCAGCAACGCAAATGTAAATAAAATAAGTTAGCATGTAACTCTCCTAAAATTGAAATAAAGTTGTTGTGACAAACAGTTATACAATATTTCCAAAGTAAAATAACTATTTATTAGTGACTAATGGAATGTTTCCCTCTCACCATTATAGTGACAAATGTTAAATGACTACAAAGCAACTTTTTTCTAAACCTCACTGGAAAAAATATATTAGGTATTCTTTTCTTAACTTGGCTCTGAGAGACCTAATAAATAGATTACCAACTGTTAAGTGATGCCTTCTTTTCAATGCATTTATTTCAAATTGTTTTGATCCTACTTAAAATACTAAAATTGTTTTATTGAGATGCTCATATTTATTTCTAATGTGGGTGAGGACCTTAAAATTTGGCAGCAAAATATCTTCTGTGACAGGGATGAGCCTGTTGTAATCTCCCTGATGAACTGCCACAAAGATAAGCCTTTTATGAGAACCACTCTTTGCACATGCTCAGCAGCACATAGCCACAATTTGACAGCTACAGTCTCTTAAGAGTCTTTCCATACTGAGGTGCTGAGCCAGACAATCCCTGCCGCTGCTGCTCCAGGTTGCTGTAGAGCACTGCAGGAGCAGGCACTGGAGCTCAAAACAGGAAGACTCTTCTCTTTGGTCTTGGTGTTCTTATACTGCCACGTCAGTACTAGAGAAAGAACCTAAATGAAATACAGAAAGAAAGGAAAAGCAATGTGTCTGAAATGCCAAAACGCAGCAAAAGCTTGGACTGGGGGAGTTTGGGTGGACTTTGGGGACCAGGCAACTGGTTGTTGTTATTGGCAAATAGAGAAAAGGACATGAGCTTCAGGAAAGGGAGATTTGGGACTAAGATAGCTAGGGGATGGGAAGGCTGAAACAGAACGGGAAGTTGAAGGGGGTCCTGAGACTAACTAAATGAAGAAACTGGAGCAAGAAGTCTGGGTTGGAGGAATGAAAGACTGGGAGATGGGAACTGGCAAGGAGGACAGTGAAGCGGACAAAAAGCTGGTGGAAATTGATACTGGGACTGGGAGAAGAGACTGTGATTGTGAGTGTGTTTGAAGAGAATTAAACCGAACAGGGAGAGGGGAGCAAGGGCAGCCTGGGAATGGCTAAGCACATTGACCAGAGCAGGAAACCGGTTGTAAGCCACAGCCAAAAAGTTAGAATGGGACAGGGGAGGTGGAGATGGAAGGAGAATACTGAAACTGAAGACATATATTAGTTTGACATGAAGTCAATGACAGAGAGACTGTACTGAGAGTATAGGGAAAAGAAAGAGGATATTCAAGACAAATTTGAGTGGATGGGAACACTAAACATCCAGCTATGGTGAACAGAGGAAAATCCTCTGCCTACTAGAGCACACCCTGGCAGTACTTAGATCTGAACCCAAGTTTCTTCACTGTTAACATTCTTCTGTCAGCAAGTACTTGTGAAACTCACTAACGTTTGGGTATCTCAGCATGTGGTCTTAAGTGGATTTAAGACCACATTGCCACTGAAAAGGATGAACATACATTCTCCCCTGCTTCTGGCTGCCCTTTTCTTGCTACAACACCAAGGAGTATTGACCTACAGTAAGAGCTGATGCAGCTCACAGATCTGATCAGACACTAGGTGCTATTTTGCAGAGATAGCTTTCAGTAAGATCAGCAAGCTGGTCTGATTTACTGTGTTGCTACATGATTACTCATGCCAGCAGAAGTTAACATGGTGGAAGCTGCAGCAGAGACAGATGGGAGTGAAGGGAACAACTCCACTCCCAAATTTTTTTTTGACTGTCTGATCCTACATCCACTTACAGAAACCCTGAAATGATGCTCTCTTTCCTCTCTATTAGTGGGCCATACGGAGGTGGCTATCTTAGTAATACTAACTGCTAACTCACTAACTGAAACGGCAGGAACCTCCTTTCTGTAACTAAAATTTTTAACCCTGCTAATGAACAATAATACTGCAATCTGTATGATGCCACACAAGGAGATGGTGGATTTTTGTTTGCATCTTTAATTCTCTATAAAAAAAAAAGACAAAGAAAAAATCTGTGTTAACAGATTATGAAACTTGTAAAATAAGCATTCTGAGATAAGGAATTAAAGTTGCCTTGTGGAAGAACAAGAAGTGTGTAATTGTATAACTAAAGGCAGTATCATAATGCCTATAAAAATAGAGTTCCATTAAGGCAACTTAGAGTTTTTGACTTTGCAGCTTTCATAATGTTCTTTTAATGTTTTCTGTGCGTGTGTAGTAGTATACAAGCTGTTTTGAAACTCTGCTTAAGTATTTTAGAAAGGCTGAGAAAAGAGGAGAAAGAGGCATGTGTGTTTTATATGTATAAGCAGGCCAACTAAAGGCATCATAGCTGAAAGAAAGTGAAATGAAAGGCACTTACATCATACAGTTTTCCTGCAATAAAATTCTAAACACACTAAGGATTCTTGAATATTCCCTTGAGGTTGCTTATTGGCACCTGCAAAGCAAAAAGAACTCTTTGTATTGTATTAATTATAATGCCTCTGTACCACTACAAGTAATGCAATAGTACTTTCTTTTTCACTCTGAAGGAGAAGTCAGTAATAGCCAGCTTATTTAAATAACTATAATATTAATTACCTGAAATTCCATATATAAGGTTCATGTTGCTGTGCTTAGAATTTGTTTGAATTGTATAAATGTTAATAAATTTTTAATAGTTAACAAGGGAAAATGCGTAAGGCTTGCAAAAGATGACCCCAAGTAACAGAATCACTCTGCCTTTATAGGAAGTGGACTTTGGTTCAGTAATTAAGTTCAAAATCAACAAACTCAGAGAGGAAGCGTTTCCTTTGTACAGGCGTATCAACTTGGAGACTGTGTACCTGCATGAAGTGAGTTTGACTGGAGTAGACTGGCAGCTGTATTTGCAGAATAGACTTATGAGAATCATCTTATCAGGCTGGTAGCATTGGTAGACCAGACCTGATTTCACTGGGGGGACTTATAGGTGATGTCAGTACTGTCATGGTCACAGCCTGGCTCATAGCAGAACACTGAACCAGCTAGTTGCACAAATAAGTTGCTCCCAACATAAGTGATTTTCTTTAGACTAGAACAGACAAGAGGGTCTCCCTTTGCTACTCTTGATATCACTGAAGCCAAGCAGATTGATGAGTAGGATGACTTCTATTTGCACTTGTGAGGTTGATCATATGTATGATGAAATGATTTTGAGCTGTTTGTATGATTTGTTTTTCCCACTTTTCTCCAAATAAAAGATAGTCGTATTCATGTTCTCAAAGGATATTGCAGATGGAAAAAAGTAATTTGTAGTGATAACTAAGAAGGTTTAGTTGCAATTCCCAGAGCCAAAAATTAACTGGATGAACTGGAAGTGGGAGGCTCTAGGCCTTAGTGATATTTTGTTTTTAAGACAGAGCAATGGGATTGATTCACTTCAGTCTTTGTTGCTAGCACTGGCATCTAGCAGAAGAGGCGTATCTTAGAATTTAGTCAGGATTATGCGTTAGCATTCCTTTCCATCAGACCCTTGTGCTAGTGTGTTAATTGGGGAAGATGCTCATTTTGTTGTGGTTTTGAAACTGTTATATGTGATACATATGATTTATGTGATACAGACTTAATATGTTTATCTTGTGGCAGACTACACATTGGAGAATCACTGCAACTGAATGTGTATTGATCAAAAGAACACCCTCTAAATCATTATTACAGAAGCTTACAACAAAAACACAGCCAAAACAACTTTGTGCTTTGTGGAAGTTGTAAAGTGCTTAAGCAAGAGGCAGACTTACCTGTGGATAAGGAGGAAAATACTTAAACCAATTTGCGCAATCTCTCACCATTACTGGAGGCCCTCTGAAATGATAGTGGAAATGCCTGTGAATATTAGTACGTTTCAGAAGATGGTTCCACCACTAGAGTAGTTGCTCCAAGTGAGTAAATGCCCACTTAATTAGCAGAAAAAAACTTGACTTTGACACATTTGAAAGGCTTGGTGAGCTGTAACTCAAGACCACATTCTGTGGGTCCTACTATATCACAGAATGAGTTAGCAAAGGCTCCAGGGAAAGTATCAGAAAAAACTGTACAGGCTTTTTTTTGCCAAGTGTCATTATTTTCTATGAATGCATTGCATTATCTGGTAAAATAGTTTGAATGTGTCACCAAACATGTCATGCCCACCTGCACTTGGAGATTATGTCTGAAGAGAAAAGAAAGATCAACAGAAAATCTCTAAAGAGCAAATTTGGCATTATTCACACTTTGAAAACCAGAAATGCCAAGGCTATATGGCATAAGTGTATATAGCAGCTTGATACTATGGACAGTGATGGGAATCTCTACTACATATTTCTCAAGTCACTTTATATATAGCAAAAGTACAAAAAAGCCAGTGTGAAAGGAGTCTTAATAACAAATGAGCTATACCAGGCTGGATTTGAAAGGGATTTTAACAATGAATTCTGTGATTAGGTTTGTAAAAAGAACAACAGATATGTCCTCTAACCCAATTGCACTTACAAATTAAACTAAATTAAAATTTGCTTTCTGAGCAAAACCATGTAATGTGGTAGCAGTGTGGGCTTCCATGACATTGTTAGTGAACCCTGAAGTGTAACTCAGTTGCTCTAGAATTTAATGGACTATGTTCCTGAGGTCAGAACAACTATCACCTCCTATTTAAGATGCCACAGTCTAAAGTGAATAAGAAGAAAGTATCTGGAACTTTTATGCCTCAAATGACAGTTGGAAAAGATTAATTTTTGTATTATTATTGTTGTTGTTGTTGTTGTTGTTGTTATTTCTCCTTGGATTGAAAAGATAAAGTTAATTTCATGCAATTTAAAGGAGACTAACAGCCAGTTGCAAAAGCCAGGAAACAAAAATGGAGACTTAAGGAACCAATGAGGTCCTCAAAACTGAGAAGTGCCTGAAAACTCTATTAATGATGAAATCTGACTGGAACTGTTCATCTCCGAATGGAAGTCAAAGCTGACCAAGTCTTTTTTATATCTCTAACTTCTACTGTCACTAATGGAAAAACTGTAGGGATCCATTCACTTGATCCTGTTGCATGCAGGAGAAAAGAGATGAGAACAAATTTGAACAAAGCCAACATGAATCTAGATTACAGGATTTGTTTCATAAATGGCAGGAACTCAGGATTAGTACCAAAGAACACAAGGTTATAAAAAAAAGAAAAAATAAACAGCCCAGGAAATGACAAGAATTATCATTAAGCACAGTTGCTCATCTTTCAGATTTTGCATGTTAGTTGAATACTCAGAAGTAAATTATGTTCTTGCTTGATTACCAATTGTCAGTAATCCAAAAATGTAAAGTTCTTACCAACTTTTACCTTAGTGGACACTTAGCAGCCAGAACTTGAAATTCCCCAAAGGAATAAAATTGTTTTCCCTCTTTTCAGGCATAGGTTTGTTTTCTGAAATAATACCTATGTGGGGACTTTTTATTTTTGTTTTTAATTCCCATAAAAACACTTATAATTCCCTAACAAGATTTAAATAGAAATTGCATTTCTTCAGCAAGCCTGAATCAGCAGGGCATTAGTTTACATGTTGAAGACTATATAGAGTGGAGGGGAAAATCTGTGTATGTGCATAGGTGTCTTGCTTTAAGGTTTATGTTCTGTTGAAAACAAAAATTCTTTTCTTTATATCCTAAAATGCGAAACAAATTCTTACCTGGGGCAGCTCTTCAAAACCCAAGGATCCTAACAGCTATGCAAACACTGTTTTAAATATTTTTCAGTATGTCAGGAATAGCATAGAGGAGGGTTATTAATGTTCACCTTCATAAATTCCCTCCATGTCCTGAGATTCCAAATTAGCTGACAGGTTTGAAAATTCTCCTCAACCAGTTGGACAGAAAATAAACGTATTTACCTTGTTCACTGCTACATTTTCATCATCAGGAATGTAATTGTGTTTCATGTTACTGATAAAGTACCCATGATGAAAGCTAGCAAAGAAAGATTTCTATGGAACAGAATAAATAAGAAGGTGGAAAGTGGACTTTAAAAAAATATATATTTATCTTCAATAACTATTGTGTTGTTTCATCTCTGTTGAGGACATGTTTACAGCCATTGTCCTCTTCAACTTTTTATAAGTAAACTAGTATTGTATTTCCTTCTATGACATTTCCATGATAACACCGAACACATATTTTAACTGACCTTAGAATATCAGATAAATGTGAAAGTATTGTAACCAGTTCTCTTTCATTCATGTGCCTCTGTTTATTTTATTTTTGCCAGATATTGTTTTCTTCTTACACAATGTAATAGGAATGTGACTGTGACAAATGCGGGTGTGCCTTTGAATAATTTTTCATGCTGTATTTGGATCTGTCCTTAATATGAAGTTTCTGTATTATACGTAAGGCACTGGACATGTGACTTTCAGGTCTTGAAGTGCATCTTCACTTGCAGCCAGGTGACAGACACATACATCTGAACACCTGGGTTAACCTCCTGTGGATGAGAGTGTTCCCACAATGGAGTAGTACTTTCATTACTATCCCCGCTGGTTTTTAAACTCACTCCTGTAAGTCAGGTTATTTGAGCTGAGATACTCTTTCAGAGTTGATGGTGTCAGTTCTTAGAGGTTGCCTGTCCTTGGGGGTGGGGAGAGAATTGTGAGAAGCCATTTGATGACTATCAGCATGACTATGTTATTCCTGCATATCCCTATGAAGTGGATTGGTTCCAGCTGGACCTTAACCAAAATTGAACTAAATATGTGCTTAGGCTCTTTGGTGTTTCTAAAATCCCCTTTTCTCTCATGCTTTATTCCAACTGCTAAATAAAGATGCCTTCTTTAAAGGGACTGTTTGTCAATATCAAAAGAAAAACAGGTGCTTGAAAACAGTCAGGTCTGCAGGATGATAGGCATTAGTATATACAAGATAGTGCTTGCCTCCTGACTGAAAATAAAAGAAAAGCAAGATTGCACACAAACACAAGCCCAGGATCAGACAAGTCAGAGATGAGCCACAGGTGAAGTCACTCCTGTAACATTGAAAATGACATGTTAGGATTCTGGTAAAAGCTGATACTGTCTCCTCTGTCTACTCTTACATTTACAACTCTCTGAAAAAAACCCCAAACCTTTTGAGTTTATTACCCCTTGAATATATATATATTCTCTGCCCAAGAATGAATACTTTAGCAAAATTGTGTCTGCTGACTCTTAGAAGTTGCTTTATAAAGCTTTGACCCTTTGAAGTCGATGAGTTTTATCACCTGACTAATCACCTAATGGAGTGTGTCCATAAAGCACAAAAATCTGTTTTGTCTTATTATGTGCAACTTACTGAAGATTTTCTTTGGTATGTTTCAAGTATACTCAAGAACAACTAATGTAAGGAATAGGATCTGAAGAAGGCCCCGAGCCCTTGGCTTCTCCTGTTTTATGTAGAAGCAGGGAAGTTTCTTCTGTGACGCCATCTCCAGTTTCCTTGACATATTCCACATGACAGATTCTCTGAATAGAACCAGGAAGGTGAACAGTCACTGTTCTCTGCTCTGGACTTAGATACTTTTAACAGGAATATAACTGATTTGTGATATATTTTTGAATGGCTGACAGGAGTTTTTTCCTTGCCATTCTGCAGAGCTTTGAGTAAAAAGTCTATTCCCTTGGGAAGTGCCAGTGTTCCAGCCTTTGTAGGTGTAGAAAATCCTTTATTGCACTTTAAAACCGCTTCCATATACACAAACAATTTTAAGTAGTTCTGAGATCTTTTGCAGATACTACTCTGAAGTCTTCATCTTGCCTGAACCTTGAACTAATCTAGTCAAGTTAATTAGAACAGCCTTTATAGGTTCAAAAGATACAGACAACAATATGCAATACTGTTTTTTCAAATTTTCAAAAACATTCTTCAAATTGTTCCTCTCTGGTATACGTATTATATTGAAAAAATGTAACACTATGATGTGATATATAGAGATGTTATCTTCTGCACTTATTTGGGATGACCTGTATGACTAATTCATAACTATGCTATTTGTGAGTAATGGAATCATCCCATATTTATTTTCAAAAATCTTTATACTATGCAGTGTATATGCATGCCTGTGCTGATCTGAGATTGTATCTTTGGGGAGTGCATTACATGCTATGTTACACTGTTTTTATTATAGCCAATAGAGACAGTAATGCCTACAGTTAACATTGCTTGACACTTTCTTGTAAAAGACAGTTTTACATTGTTATCTTTGCTGAGTTTAAACCATCTGGATTACAACTTCTCAATATATGCTTCCTGATGAATTCTTTAAAAGAATATTTCACCTGAAAAGGCTCAGTTTGTGGTTGGTTTTTTTCCCCAGAACAACATTCAGGAAAAAATATGTTCTTCTTTGAATAGCTTTCATAGTTTCTCATTATTGGGATGTGCCAACAACACAACTTGACAGCTGCTTGACTACTTGAGGAAGTACTCACTGGAGTGTCCTCATATCTCCTTTGCTTTCTTTTTTTTCCTTTCTGTTGCATAGTAACCTAAGGGTAAGAAAGATTACAAAAGGTAGATGTAGGGAAATTTTAACAGTAAGAGTTCCTTCCAAAGTACAGCGGTGATCATTTTTGGAATTTCAATGAGTCAAGTTGATGTAAATACACCAACATGGTTGGCATTTAGTTGGTTCTTCAGTTTGATTACACATTACTTTAGATCATTTTGTTTTATTAACTTTTGTTGTTGTTTTTAAGAATAATGAATACTATGCGGCAACATAAAGTTATTAATGCCAAAATAAAGATACTTTATTATTATGTTATTATTATATTATTATGTTAATACTTGACCTTCTAGAGGAAAAGTCATTCCCTGTTGCATTGCTGTAGAAAGACTGGTAGAAACATATCCATGCCCTGCTAAAATACAATCTCCTTGTGCGAGGACAATGAACACAGTTCAAGACGACATAGAGGCTCGATGGCAAAACCTAGTAAAGTGTTTACTAGTGAATTACCCTTGTCTATTGACAGCAAAACTTGAATAATGATACCAAAAGATCACCAGCTAGCAGCTGCTAAAACTTAACAGAGCAAATCCAGTAGAATTCAGCCTATCCTAATACAGGCAAACTTCTGGAACAAGGCCTTTTGTTCCAGTGCTGCCAGTCTAAACAACAAGGCTATTGACTGCATGTGCCAGCCTTTGTTCATGGGGGCTACCTGAAAAGATGAAAATTGCATGAATCTGCAATTTCAGATCCATTAATTCTCAGCTGCAAAACCTCCATCTGTAAACCAACCCAAGAGGAGTGGTCATGTTGACTTAAGCTTCTATGTTAAAGGATCACACTGTCATGGTCTATCCCTAGGAAATACATTTATTTCCAATGCCAGTGCTGAAAAAGTCTGAAGAAGCCATAGCATAGTTTTGATCTTTCATATCGCCACAATTATTGCAAAAGGTCATTAATTCATCTATGGATCACCAGTCAAATCAGTAAGCCCTACAGACCATTTCAGAGAAAGATAAGGAAGCAAAATGAAAGGCATTCAGACCACTTCCTCTTCCACTTTGTCACACTTTTACTAAGCTATATACTGACATGGACATGCTACACCAAAAAGGAACTGTTCACGAGCTACTTCCAAGAAAAGACATTAATTTTCTCACTAAAGATTCCTTACATTTTGCACCCCTTCCTTTACAGAAGGTAACATTATTTTTGGTTGGACTATATTGAATCCACAGTCAAATCTGCAGACTAATGACAAATCAAGCAGACATTTTACTTTCCCTTCCCTTTGCTGAAAGGCAGTTTGTAGTTTTGTGAAAAGTTTTTCAAGCACCAAGCCTAACTGATTAGCATAATATTCTTATATATGAGTAAAACTTTTGGTAAGAGGTACTGGTAGAACTAGACTACACTGCAGTGGATTGGATAAACCTACTTTATGTTGACTACAGAAAGTCTAAATTTAATCCACTATATAGAAAACCTTCCTCTGGACAGCCAAGGGAAATCAAGTACTGGAGCCCACACAGCTACATCTATATTCCCAGTACTGAGGGGAAGCTGCAGGGCCTGCTGAATTCCAAGAGGCAGGCACAGAACCAGGTGACCAGACCTAAGCAGATGAGCCCATGGATGTTTGCTTCTTCATCATCTTCCTCAGAAGATATGTTGCAGTCCTATGAACTGGAGGAAAGAAAGGATCACAACCTGTAAAATTCTGCCAGCAACCCTGGTTGAGTCCTCACAACAGTATTTGATATTCTGACATCACCATGTTAAAGTAAAATTACTCTTTCAGTGACAGAAAAATACTGGGTTGACTCTTGAAACTGAAAGAAAAAACATAGATCTTTGACCCATTTCTGATCTGTAAAAACTCAACTGTTAGATCAAAAAGTTTATATTCTTTATTCATAATAATGCATTTCTATTGCTCTAGAAGATAGCTTCCCACTGCATTTTTCAGTTTTCCTTTTTTCAGTTATTTAAGAAGAAAGGATAGTTAAGCTTTTCATTTTTCTCATCTGAATGGAAAAAAAATTATGTTTTTTAGTCTTTCTACAGTTATCAGAAGGAATACCCTGTTCTTTCTCAATATCTACAAATGTCCTTATCACGGAAAACAGCTAACAGTTTACCACTCAGACTAACATTCTCTTTACTTGACAACACTGGATATAGGATTTTGAAAAGGCTTGATATGTCATGTTGAAAAAAAAAAGATGTTGGAGATTTTTAAACTCTGAAAAAGTCAACCTGTAGATACCATACTCATAACCAGAAAAAGAAAAGTTAGGAACAAATATCCTGCATGAGCTATATTGGGATATCTACTTCATTAAAAATCTGTAGGGCGCTCTGTATTCGCTATAAAACCACAGAATTTCAGCTGTCTCTATTCTCCACATTCTTACTCACCCTAAAACTGTATTTAGTCATGAGAAGGTAAATTAGGGATTCCAGAGAAAAGCGAAGAATGGCTATCTTTCAGACATCATACCTACATTTACATCAGTTCTCAACCTACTACTTTCTTAGTTTATGATACCTCCTTTCAAAAATTGAAGAGGAGATTCCCTAACTTAATTTTCAGGTAATGCACTCTTTGTAATGATCATTACATTGACTATGAGAATGAGCAAACTGTTATGGCTGATCAGCCGTTTAAAGTGTTCTGTAAGGATAAACTTATCCTTCAGCTTCACGCCATGCTCCCATCCCAACACAACTAGTAAGCTAGGATTTTGTTTTCTTAGTTGTTTTATAAACCAGTTCTCATCCTCACCAAGGCAAGGGAATCTACATTCCAGTAGTAAGACAGCACTACTTTGAATAGAGCCAAGGAGTTCAAGGAAGTAGCTAAAACTTTTTGTCTCTGATGTGGATGTAAACATCTAAACTCTGCTGGTGACCAATAGGATGAGCTGAAAGGGCGAGCAAAGTGATTGCACAAGATTATTTTTATTTTAGATTTCCAGTTTGGGGCTTTGAAACATAAACTTTTTTAAAGTTAGGTAGTACTTGTACACCTTCACTGTCTATGTGTGTTCTCCAATCAGCTATTCTCATTGCTTCTTGCATGGAGTTTTTGCCTCATTCAAGGCACAGAGCATCTTCCAGGAATAAATCAGGGATGTGTAGCAGACAGATTTACCAGGGATGTAAAGAGACATTAATCTCATCTCTGTTACCATTGGCTGCATGGCTCCCATAGTCAGGGCTGTCTATGTCTGGTTTTGTATACTGATGGAAGCTGTCATATTTAAGATTCTTCCATGTGTTGCAGAACCAGAAAGGTGGGTGGTGAAAGAGGCAGGAGAGTGCAGGAAGAGAAAAGCAGGTCCTATAGGTAAAACATGCATTTTGTCCCATGAGATTATAATTTAGTCCTACTTCTGTCACAGAGCTTCCATTTCATACTAAGCAAGTAATTTAAAACATAGTAATCATGGATGGTTTCTACATATATCTTTGGAAACTCAATTCAAGACGTTGGATACCCAGCTGGAGTTACAGAAACATCTAGTATTTACACCTGTAACAAATATCAATAAGAATGCTACTTTTAAAATAAAAGTTACTATATTCTCTTAGGTACTTAAGTCTAGGCCTCTTTAACTGAACGGCAGAAATCAATGGACATCTCTGACAATATTTAATTTCATGTATCAGTTCTACATGGCTAGAGGATGGTTAACAATACAAATTCATTTAATGGGCAGATTCTGAAGAAAAATTAATGGTTGTTAAAAAAAATTATTACATTGAGTCTATCATTGAAGTCCACAAGGAAACAGTGGAGTATCTGCTAGAATTCTTTGAAAGCAAGAATTTGGGGAAAGAAACTATGTCTTTATCAATAAAGAGCTAGATATCATGATGTCAGTCCACAAAAATTACCAAGAATCTATTACTATAAGCATAATGACCATTCTTTCTTCAGTTATTTAAATCTGATTATGTTACTGTCTTAATCTAATCTAGAAGACAATGTTTTGCAGATCAACAAAAGTAATATCTTAGTAGTTTAGAGAATTAGGAGCCTCTCTCTTCTAGACTTTCATGTAAAGGGTCTTGTTTAACAGTTGTTCCTTCAAGTGATCCCATTTTCCTCATCGTGTCACAGAACTAAACCCTTCTTTCTGCCTGAAATGACCTCTGTTTAAACTGCCCCCACTACAAAATGGGGAACATAGTTCTCAGCTCTGTGTTGGAAGTATAGATACAGATTGCAAGAAATGCTTTTTTCTAGCATTTTTGTTTCTTCATTTTAACTGAGACGGAGATGAGGAAGAGGTGAGGAAAGGAAGAGGGACAGAAATTACAGAGAATATCAGAGTGCAAGGATAAGCCACATCCTAGGTGTTAGGATGAGGACAAATGAGCATAGGATCAAAATAGGAAAGAAAAAAATATTAGGTGCAAAGGGATATTATGTATTTCCTATCTAATCTGTCAACATAGTTTGGCCAGTATGGAGTTTTAAATTATCCAGTTGTCTTAGATCAAGAAAGCCTGGATCATAGAAACATGAGTAGGATTAATCTCACCTTTCTTTAGGCAGTCGCAGAATAGGTGCCATACTTTAAATGAGTAAAATTTCAGTCAACAAAATAAATCAAATTTAGACTTCAATTCATCTGTCCGGACATAGGCATCTAGTTTCGGATGAGAAGAAGCATGCCGTGAATTCCACTGACTATGCTGACTAGCTTTTCATTGACTGAAAAAGCAGCATATGGTGATTTGATCAGATATTAATGCCAACAGCGTAGACCATCAAATTTAGCCATATCAATCCCACCTTTTGAAATCCTTTAGCGCATCACTGACTGTATCTCAACTATTAAATGCTTCGTTTCCAAGACCTAGTCCCAAATACTAAAAGGCAGATAATCACCTTAATATAACCGTTCACAAGTTACTGGTAGTCACTTTATTATCAAGAGTTGTGATCTTGTGGATAAATATCTGCATATCCCATGTGGCTGCGATCTCTTGGTTAGAGCAAATGCTGGAGATGTGGCCCCATTCCCACCTGATACAGACATCTATGATATTTTCAGTACTGTAAGCTTTCAGCCATATTGTGGCCTACCATCATAACTATTTCAAATTCAGCTATTCCACCATCTATGAAGATCTTTATAGACCTTACAATGGCACACAGTGAGGTCAAAATAGAGTTGACCTTTCAAATGAACTTGATTCTGTGATCTGTACCTTGCCCATAAATTAGAACATTCTTCATTCAGCTGAACAGAAGAACAACTGTCCTCCTGACTTTATCAGGACTGCCTTTATAGGCAGCTGTCCACTTCATACTGGAAGCACTGTATGCCTATGGTAAAACTTCCTGCCTGGCTGACATTTCTGATTGTTTCCAAAGCTTGTATTAACCGAGGCTGTTTCAAGCACCTCTAAAAACATTTGCTGCCACTGTCGGAACTCAAACTGGACTGGCTTTCTGCTCTTCCTAGGCTGCTCCATTACTGTATTCCATACATCTTCATTACTATAAACATTTATATGCAATGTTAGCAAAGCCATTCAGGAAGCTGGCAGGAAGATTGGTTTCAACAACCAAAATATTGTTAAAAATTGACACGTCCTGCCTCAGTGAGGAAAGTGTGAAACACCTTAAGAAATAAGAAGGACATGGTTATCTAGACAATTCACCACACAACCTTTGGACAAGTTGATTTTTTCTGGAGAAAGCAAGATGAGAGCAAGCTATCATGGAACTCTCTGTAGCAAAATCCAACTGCAAAACCTGGGCACCAGTCACAAAACCTGGTACCTCTCAGATGCTTGAACCATAGCACTATTGCATGGTATTTTTGAATAGTATGGTTGATTCCCCTGAAAAGTCTTATAAAACAACAAGGACAAAAGGTTAGAGTAGAAGGCAAAGAAGCATTAAGGGCAATGCAAGCAATGAATACGTGTAAAGGAAGACCTTTTTTCACTGAAGATAAAATGTGGAGTGTGGTTGAAACATTAACAGTTAGTAGTAACTCTGAGCTTTTGTTGTTTCCTTGAGGTACTAAAAATAGAGCAGTACTGATGAACTGTGTTTCTTTTTAGTCATCCACAAGACCAAAACACCCAAGACCTGCTTTGCTGCAAGGGGAAGACCCTTAGTACAAATTAAGATGTTCTATTCCTATGCCTTGCAAGCAAAGTAACAGCTGCAGCAACCACTGCCACCATCTCTTTGCTAAAACATGAGTACCAACTACTTTAAAAGATTGTCCTTCAAAGGGTGGCTACAACAACGATGGTATGCTGAGTACAGCTCAAAAAGGATTCGGACCACATCTTGGGAACTGTGATTAAATGCTCACCTCCAGAAGGCAGTCGCAGCGTTCCTAGATCTTAACTGTCCTCATTTCATACATAGGCCTATCCTTCTGTCAGTGATCCTGTTACTGTCACTGAACAACCCCCTTTCTCAATGCTTAGATTGACCCTAGCTCTTGAAGATCTCAAGAAGTGGTTTAAATACAGATCAGTTCTAACCTTTTCATAGACTTGTTAGGAAATTAGGAAACTACGAAAAGTATGAAAGTTGTTAGATGTTTTATCTACACAAGTGATGTCCATCTAGCAGTCCAATACCAGAATTTCATTTATCCAGAGGAAGGACATTGACCTGGGAGACATGATGTATTTGTCACAAAGAACGGGCAGGTTAACCAAGTCTGAGAAAGGAATCTCCAGCTCCTTCTACATAAATCATCCAAAGCCCACAAACGGATTAATGTTTTCCAAATGGGTACCTGCTGAATAATGGTCCAAAACTTGTTTCTCAAAGCAGAACGTTGAGGAGTTTCTTGGCTTTCCAGAAACATTTTTGAAAGACTTTGGCAAGAAAATAAAAATAAGAAGTGACTTGATCAAAAATTAGTTGAGTCAACAGGTTGATTGATTACACAAGTGTGATGAATTCTGCTTTAACTTGTGCTGTTCTGCGGCAGAGTATGGCTTCCCGGTGTGGTGTGGAATAAGACGCTCACTGGAACAAATGCCTGGGTATGATAGAATGCACGGTAAGGCACTCCTGTCCTGACGCTGGTTTTGTCCCACCCTTCAGCCCTTTTGAGATCAGAAACGTCGTCTGGCAGAATTCGCTCTTGCAGGAGCAACTCATCGCACCTACCTTTGCACAACGATGCCTTCAACTCATCAAGTTAATGGTACATGCCACCTTATTTGCACAATTCCCTGTGAAGCACCCCCAGATGACATATGAGGTGACAAGAACAAGTTGCGTGGTGCAACTAGTACTGGACCGATGTCAACAAGTCAGCTACCCTCTGTTGATCCATCACGCCAGGGAGGCTTCGGTGGGGCCTTCCCGATGTTGCAAACACGGTCAGTTGGGAGATGGAAGCCGCGCACGTGCCGCCGGCAACGATCCTCATAGGGCTGCTTCGCTCCCGCGTGGATTTGCCCACGTCCTTCGCCCTCTCACGGCAAAGGCGTTCAGCCAAGTAAGTTCGGACAAGCGACGTTGAACCTAAGTTCGGTTACGACGTTGCTGACGCGCGCGGAGGTGGTGGAGAAGGGCAAGGGGGCCGGGGGCCGGCCGGCGCCCCTGGGGGAGCGGGGGCCGGAGGGCCGTGGGCTGCGGACCGGGCGTGGCGGGGCGAGGAGAGGGACGAGCGCGGGGGCTGCGGGGCCAGGACCGCGGGGGGGGACGGGGACGGGGGCACGGGACGGGACTCAGGGAAGCGACGAGGGCTCCGCACGTGCGCGGGCCCCGTGTGTCCCGTCTCCGTCCGTCCGTCCGTCCCGTCCCGCCTCTCCAAACTCGGCCGTCCCGCCGCCCCCCGCTCCCCCACGGGCGCGGCCCCTCCCGCCCCCCACACCCCCACCCCCCCCGCGCCCGGGCGCGCGCCCCGCCGCCCCCCGCGCGCCGCCGGGCTCAGCTGAGCAGACAATGGGAGATCAAAGCGGGGGGGGGGAGGAGGAGGAGGAGGAGGAGGAGGAGGAGGAGGAGGAGGAGGATGGTGCCGGGGGCGGCTGGAGCCGAGGCGGAGTGGTTGCGTGTGGCGCTCTCTCTGCGCTCGATTAGTGTTCCTGGGGAGGGAGCGAGCGAGCGAGCCGGGGACGGAGGGGTGGGGGTGCGGGGCGCCGCCGCCGCCGCCGCCGTGCGCGAGTGCGTGTGTACGAGTGAGTGAGTGAGTGAGTGTGTGTGTGTGTGTGCGTGCGTGCGCGGGTGTGCGCGCGCGAGTGAGTGTGTGCGTGCGTGCGTGCGTGCCGGCCTGCCGGGGTGTGCGAGAGGCAGCGCGAGGGCGAGGGAGCGAGCGCGAGCGGGGAGCGAGCGAGTTGCGCAGCTGCCGTGCGCGCAGCCCCACCGCCGCCGCCGCCGCCGCCACCAGCAGCAGCAGCAGGAGCAGCAGCAGCAGCAGCAGCAGCAGCACCTCACTGGCATTTAGCGAGCGGAGCTGCTAGTTGCGCTGGAGAGAGACGCGCAGGGAGGAGGAAGAAGAAGAAGAAGAAGAGGAGGAGGAGAAGGAGGAGGGGAAGAGGAGGAGGAGGGAGAGGGAGGAGGAGAAGGAAAAGAAGAAGAAGAAGAAGAAGAAGAGGAGGAGGAGGAGGAGGCAGAAGAGGAGGCCACACGGACACCAACTGAAACAAAGTATTTCCAAACCAGCACCCAACTCCACCTTGTGAGGCTCCCCAGCATGGCTTCCGAGGAACTCTACGAGGTAACAGCCCCCGAGCGCCGGCCCTGCCCCCGGCCCCGCCGGCCACCCCACCCCACCCCACCCGCCTTTTTGTTGCTCTCGGGAGAGCCGGCGGTCTTGTCACCCACACTTGCCGCGGCTGCCCCTTCCCGCTGGGCCCAGCGCCTGCGTGTGTGTCCGTGTCCCCCCCCCCCGCCCAGCCTGGCCCCCCGCCCCCCCTTCCCTCCCCAGTTTTGCTGGAGGAGGACGGAAATGTGACTGAAAGGAGGAGACGGTAAAGTGTTACCCGTGGCCTGCGCTTCCCCCCCCCCCGGCCCCCCCGCCCCACGTTCACACAACACTTTGACTCCAGAAGGAGAAGGGGGGGAGGGGGGGGCTGGATGGTGGGGAGCAGCGCTGACAGCCGCGACTTGCTCCGGGAGTGAGCACGCCGAAGTGCGAGCCCGGCGGTGTGCAAAAATGTGTGCAAAGCCGAGTTATTGCATGTGTCCGGAGCGGGGGGGGAGGGCAGAGGGGCTTTCCTCCTGGATTTGTGTCTGTACCAAAGTCTTGTGCTACCATCCTGTGCCTCGGCCATGCAGCAAGCCGCGGTGATGCAAAATATTAAAATTTAAACTCCTCGGCTCTTCGTGCTCTAACGATACGGTTAAGGTTGCGAGGGAAGCCAAAAAGATTCAAAGTTAAGGCTCTGACACGCCATCCTTCACTCCTTGCTCGGGAGGTGGTCAAAGGGTGTGCTGATGGGAGAGGAAGGTTTTGGGGTGAAGAAGGGACTGAGGTGACAGCCTAACTTTGAATTTCCTGTCTTATGTGTGGCAATTTCACATCCTTGCCCTTAATTGAAAAGCATTATGGTTCTCTTGGATTTAACTTCCTTGTTTTTATTTTTACAAGAAGTCATCCCTGGGAGTGAAAAGCCGTTGTTGTTTTGGAGCCATTCTTGTCTTTTGGGTAAAGAAGTGGCCACCCAAAACCAAAAATGCTTTTATCTCATAGTTAATATGCATCCAGGCAGTGTTCTATAAAAAAATATTTATATCCAGAGGCTGGAAGGCTAAGGTCAAAGGGAGACAGGCAGCCTTCAGGACACTTGACAGAAGAAGATGTCTTACTGTACTGTTGGTGCACATTTATCTCCCGTTAATGGAGTTACATCTGTGCTGCTGTAGGTGAACAGACCCGTAGATACTGGTGAAGGGTGCCCTGGGTGGGCTTATATTTTTACGCAAGTTGACTGCAGAGCAGAGGTGCTGAACTGAGAGACTAGAAAATTGAAGGCCTGTATTCCCAAGACAGAAAAATCATGGTTAATTGCTTTGGCAAGTTTCCCCATCCCCATAATGTGGCTTAAGCCAATCTTGAAGGGATCATCCCTGGAAGCAGGAGAGAAATTTAGGGACTGCTGTGTGTGTGAAAGGATTGCCAAAAACTTGCTTTGACTTTGGAAAAAAGTTCTCTCGGGTTTGTGGAGTTGGGCCCATAGACAGTGTTGTGGCCCATACTTGCTCTTTGTATGTCGCTGTATTTGGTCAAAGATGGACAATGGGATATCAGTTTCGATAGGCATAAAAGATGACCAGAAAAATTCTATTTGCTGGACATTGGACGGAGGTTAGGAGTGACCACTGCTCATTACACTTCTTGGTTGTCTTAAGTTGTGTTCGAAATGTTGAGTTGTGCGAAAGGCTCAGTAGTCTGTTGAGTGTGACCATCCTCACTGGGCAGGCAGCATGTGAAGTCCGTCGGGCAAAATCATCTTTCGCAAAATGCCTAAAGTGATAAAACTACTTTTTTATTTTAAAAATCAGACACATTCTTTAATTGTGTAAGTGCAAAGTTTATCAGAGATGCCTAAATTGTTAATTCTTTTGGACTCGGATGTGGTCAAGCTGTCTCTTTTGCAATTTTTTTTTTTTTTCCTAAATTGCTGTTTGTTTTAGACAAGTTTTGTCTTGTAATGAAATTTATAGCCATGCCTGAAAAATCATAAAATAATAAATAATTTAAATATAGTGAACACTCATTTGGGAAGTACATAACTGCAAGTTGACCTGAAATGTTGAATATTAGGTAATTTAAAACCTTCTGTGAACTGCCCGTGTTATTGACTGGAAGTTTACTTCTGTTTCATGGATATTTTCTTTGTAATTCATGCTGTACAATATTCTTTGAATCTGGTGATTGAAATCCAGTGCCATTTGTTATACCTCCATTTTTCCTTCTGAATCTTGATCTTGTGTCTTGTTCAAAAAAAAGTGTATAATCTATTTGCAATTGTTAGACTAAGTATGAATGCCAACTACTCCTGCTGATATGTGTCATGGTACTTCCAAAATACAAATGAAAAATCCTCTTATAAACAATAAAAATGAAGGTAAGTTCCCTTTTTTTTTTTTTTCCTTATGAAAAAAATATCTTTATGGATTAACTTGTTTGTGGGATGACTTTTATTTTTACTCTGGATATCATCTCTGGAGAGAGGGAGCCAAACTGTAGGCCAGTGATATGGAATTCAAAGATAGAAACCTTGAAAGACACCAATGGTCTGAAAGGATGACTTTGTTGGGCTGGCTGTATATCCTGTATGTCATTTGTTCCCGAGCATTTTTGAGGTTGTGGTAATGATTGCCTGCTTTTTTTGAGGGGTGGGGGGGAGATCTGAAGAAAATATGAAACTTCTATTGAAAAGCATTGAAGACACTCTTTTTTTCTAGATGGAAAGTGAAACAAGTAGTAATGTTGCCAGCCTCTATGGGTGAGGCGAATAACATAGTTTTTCTCTTTGTAAGTTTGATTCTTCAAGTGACAACATGTTAGTGAGGTGGACAGACATGGAGAAACTGGTGAACGAGACAGGTAAAGGAAAACATAAGAAAAGGTGCCATCAGGGGTTTTTTTCCCCAAAATTTGTTTCAATAGGCGTTGACATTTTATAGCATCTTTCTTTGCGGGTGCCTGCTGCCATCTGCGTTACTGTGGCTTTTGGAAAGCCCTTTGTACAGCTGCTTGGGCAAATAGTAGGGCTACTTTCTTTTACACTGTGACAAGTTTGCTTTGCTTTATTGACCGATTCCCACCCATTGAAAGATTGTTGCTTATTCTCATCATCTTCACTGGAGTAATTAGAAGTAGGGTACCCATTTCATTTAGAACGTTCATTTGGAAGCAAACTATGTTTGCTCGCTCTGCAGTCAAATCACTCGACCTCCTCTGGCAGACCCTTGCAGTGATGTCTGGGATTGAAGTCATCCTAAATTGTGGTTGGCATGACAAATTTGTTTGATGGAATGTGGGAGTGATCCCACCAAAGTACTTCTCAGGACAAGTGTGCATTAGCCAGCAGGTCAGGAGTACCAAATGGTGGTTGGTAGACAAATACTAAAGCTGTGCTGAGTTTGGAAGAGTCACTTTCTTGTAAAATTTAATAACTTTTTGTACCAAGTGCAGTGGAAACCTATTGAAGTTCTCTGCCTGTTGGAGATTGTATCTAATCAAATGACCAAGTGTTTCCATCTTTCTTCTGAGAATTACTGGTACAGCTGATGGTATACATGGCCCACTGGATCCATTTGCATAACTGTAGTTAGACTTGGGCTGTGATTGCTACTCATATAAAAATATTTTTAGTGGGTTTTACCAAGAAGTAAGCAAAACAGTTTGTGTGAACTTTGCAAGTTCACCTATGCATCGGTGTCTTTTCCTCACTCTGTATTTTATCTTGACATTGCTCGTAAACCTGGTGGTTTAAGGTGACTTAATCGATTTCCATTAAAATATTACAGGGTAACATATTTAAAGTCCTGTAGTCCAAAATTATACATTTTTGTATGTTTTATAGAATGGAAAATGTCTTTTTTCTTTTTTTTTTTTAATTCTTCAAGTATCTTGCAAAATACCTATGCATTTTTTCATCCCGATGTCTAGTATTCTCAAGGTGATACTTCACTTCCAATGATGATTCAATATTTTTGGTTTTATTTTTAGAACTAAAGCGTTTGACATTAAATTATACAGATACAGTGAAATTACAAACTGAAACTAATTACAGGAGCAACTGGCTGAAGTTCTATGGCCTTGCATTAGGCTATACGTTGTTTGATCACCTAATAAGTAAGACCCAAAGACACATACTCCATGAAAATCTAAAGTTTGTGTACACAGTAGTGGCCACAAGTCAAAAAAAGTGATCTTGTGGGCTGTTCAGCTACTGTGCTAGTTTTTTAAATGATAGAGTATAGAAAACTGAAGGAGAAATGCTGTCATTTAGTTGAAAATTTCATACTGCATGGGAATTACCCACTTAAACCCAAAGTTTGTCTCACAGCCCTAGTAACACTGCAGTGATCAGATCTTCATATTTTGTGTGCATTTACTGGAAAGTTTAAACATTTATTTTTCTTAAGTTAACCGAAAGGGTAAATCAATTATCTACAGTATGTAGCTTGGAGTTTGTTGTAAGTTCTTATGGCTATTTAATGAAAATTTGCTATTAACAACGAATTAGAATTGCCTGTTTGGGCAATAGCCATTTTTTTCCCCATTGAAATGGGTTGTTTTTATTCAACCTGTCTTTCAGGAAGTTCAAAATATCTTGGGATCTATCTTCTGCTGCTTGTTTCTGATGTGCTGATTCCTAAGATTTTGGTTAATTATCAGTGACAATTGTTCATAAAGGGGGTCTTATAGTCATTGAGCTATAATGCTTGAATCTTTATGATTTTATTTTGACAAGTGGTGCCAATGTTATTGCTTGTTTCAGAAGAGGTAAAAGATTAAGACTTGCTTGACTAATCCTAGTCAACTAAACAAGTCTAGGAATTTACATCAGACCTGTTTGCATTGCTTCCCCCCCTTAGAAACTGTACACTTAAAATAGAGTTGAGGATTAGCTGCTCACCCCCCTTTGGTGACTTTCACTTCTTTAAACCAGAGCGCGAATGCAAGAGCACTGCAGGAATGGAGCCACCACGTTTAGTGCAAGAAACTTGACATTTTTCCATGTCTCCTGCCACACTGCTTTTCACCAGCTTGAGTTATCTCTCATCGCCTGTCCCAGAGCTCTAGACAGAATTGAGGAGGTCTGGTGCTCCATCTTCTGCTGCTGCCGCTGCCAGGCACATGCTGGAGCCCCCAGGGGCTCCTCTGCCATGCCCTGCCCTCTGTGGTGCTGCTGGCCTGGCAAGACTTTAGTGGCTGTTCCCAGTGTTCAAACACCCGCAGCCAAAGGAATGAACTTCTGCCTGGGTCCTGTGTAGGATCACAAATGGTTCACAGATAAGGAGATGTTTTAGCCATTTTTATGCACAAAACTCTTCCGTACAGACATGTATATGTCATAGGTATATTAAGAAAATAGATGATATTTGGGTTTTTTTCTGTGTAACTGGCTTTGAATTGCCCATGTCCATCAGGGGAAAAAAAGAATGGGAGGGAGAAGAAGCAGGAGGAGGAGAGATGCCCCATCCACAAAGCATGTGAGGCTTTGATAATTCTTACCTTCAGTCTCTGTCTTTCACAGCAGACTGCAATTTCATTTCTTGAGTTTTTTGGTCAATCAAAGATTGGCTGATGTGGTGCCAGTCATATTTAGAGTTACGGAATAATTACTTCCAACTTAGAAGGCTGT
Organism: Buteo buteo; assembly: GCF_964188355.1. Classification (NCBI taxonomy): domain Eukaryota; kingdom Metazoa; phylum Chordata; class Aves; order Accipitriformes; family Accipitridae; genus Buteo; species Buteo buteo. Next base: position 13,030,864 of record NC_134190.1, on the reverse strand, counting down.
ATTATCACAGAATGTTGCTTCCACTATGCTGACATTCAGTACCTCTTGAATGAGGATAAATTATTGGACACAAAGGACTTAATGAGACATGCCACAGTCCCTTGTTCCTCAGGGAGGTCGGCATAGCTGGAACAGCGTCAGCGATGCCTTGTCCCTCTTTGACTTCTCAGTAGGTGCAGCTTCATTTCTTCCCGACTGCTGCAGTGTGTCTGTCCTGTGCCAAAGCAGTAGAAAAAACAAGTTACTAACAGTTATGGTTTCATCTCTCTCTCTGATAAATGCTCCACACTCGCAAAGGCTGTATTTGATGCAGAACTTTGAAAACCAGAATGACTTCTCATTGTGATAACTGGATGTGCAGATTGGTTGGATATAACTGATAGGCAGGCCTATAGTGCCACTCTTACCCTTTGGTAATAAACTCCAAATCTGTTGTTACTGGGCAATGTATTATTTTGGGGTATCTGTTGGAAGCATGAGCTCCACAGACTGTATTTGCAAGGTGAAAAGGGATGCACAAGTCTCTCCCTGTTAACTTCCATGCCTTTGAGGTTTTGGATGGCTGGATGGCATGAGATAACCTTATTTGTCAATAAATACATGGTGGTTGGTTTTCTCTTTATCTTTGAGTAAAAACATTAATAATTTTCATATTAAATGTATTGTGTCCTTTCTCTGACAGCATATTATTAGTCCAGAAAATATCTTAGAAATGAAAGTTCTGTATTTTTCATTATCAAATGTATTCTCTAAAGCTGTAGTATCTCTCTAAGAAGAGCTTTTATTTTTCTAATTTTTGATGGGCTTTTAATATTTGCACAGAAGAACGTTGTGTTCTTTGAAATAATTTCTTTGAACTTCTCTCCATATTACTTAGAGGAAAAGAAAATTGGCATGTTACCGGTTCAGTACACTATAAAGGCAAGAATATTTACTGTTTTCATAAACATCCTCAGAAGATTTACATGTGTCCCTTAATGGTGACCTGCTGTAGATCTTTTTCGAGGAATCTATGAATATGTATGAATACATAGAATGGATATGGATAAAAAACTTTTTTTTTAACCATAGATTTGCATTTTAAAATGATTTTGAAGCCACTTTGCTAGCATAAAATGCAAAATAAAGCAACTATTTACTAAATAGCTTTTAACTATATATTTGTTTTATTGAATAATGAAACAAAGTAACTACTGTAACAGTTTTGTTGTGATTCTTCAGTGAGGCTTACATTTTATAATTGCATTGCATAAAATAAATTAGTGCAGTTCTGATCAAATCTTCCTTCTTGGCCATGTTATGTCTGATGGTTTGTTTGTTTCTTTTTTTTTTTTTTTTTTTTTTTAATGGGGAAAGATAAGGTATATATTTTAAGTGGCCTAACCACATTTGTAGTTGTGCCTCTTCAACTCTTCTGCCCCCACAGTTTCTGAAAGTTTCACAGCTTTTAAGTAAATTAAGTCTTAATGTTCAATCTTTGCTGATTGTCATAGTAGCGTCTGAAAAATCAAAACCCAGGGTTTTTTTGAGTATCCTGGATGAACAGGGAAGGAAGGAGATGTAATTTTTCCTTTTTCTTTTTTTTTTTTAAAAATGATGCTGTGATTTTCATTTTGCAGACATTTAAATACCCCTCTAAGCATCTCCACTTCCTGTAAAACACTGGTTTGTGGAAATTTCTTTGGTTTAGGGAATAATAAAAAATTTGGTTTAGTTTTAAGATGCCACCGTTTAAAGCAAGTTATGGGAAGTATGTTGTGATGTATTTATCACAGAAAAAAATGTTAGGTGTACATTTTGTAAATATATATTTAGGGGAACCATTGAGGTGCATTCTTAAGAATGTTGAAATGAATATATCTTAACTCCAAAATACTTCCCTGACACTGTTGATATGTTGAATTTTGTATTGAGTGGATATTCAGAAGTATAGTTATAAAATGCAGTTTATTAATGAAACATCATCTGTATATTGATAACATTTGTGTTACCAGTAACAATGTAGATGTATGAAGGGTACAAAACAATTCAAAGTAACTTTGGGAAAGTTATCTGGATTATAGTTTGGCTAGTTGCTAAATCAGGCTCATTTGTTGTGTTTTGATTTCAGCACCCAGTTTTCCCCAGTTATATATATAAAATATAGCTCGTGCTAGCACAGTGTGACTCTTCCATCATATTTTAGTGGCTAGGTCACTTACAAGGTTAAAACTAACAGACCTGGGATTGTGTCTCTAAGAAATAATGAGAACGTAAGACTGTACATACTGACACAAAAGATCCATCCAGTCCAGCATTGTGATTCCTATCACGGGTCCGTAATATCTTGCTGTAGAGAGAAAAAATGGGAAATGTGGCACAGCAATAATCATTGGGAGCTTTCGTGGCTGGTTATGTTGGGACAAAGGCAGATTTCAGCCTCGGTTATAAAATGCCAGCAGCATGACCTGAGCTGCCCAGAGGTTCAGAGCCCACCTTCATTCCCTACACGTGTCTGCTGGAGGGCCGCGGCTGCAGGCTTAGGCAAAGGTGGGCACATCTGTGGGAAGAGCGATGCCGTGTGCATTTCTGTTGATCCTGGCAGGTCATGTTGTAAGCGGGAGTACGGTATGATTGCCAGATCACTCACTCGTGTTAGCACAATTGTTCATCAGGCTAAACTTTCATCATTTCTCTGTGGACAACGTTTCTAAACACTCACCGGGGTCTTGTTCAAATGGTAGAGTTTAAGGCAATTGTACAAGTTTTTTCTGAGTCATAACCACTGAATACATTGCTGTTACCAAACACTGTATTAACTTGAACTTTAATTTTCAAGAAGAGATTGTTGGAGTATGTGATCAAACAAAACAAAACGCCAACTCTGAGTGAAATCTAAAGCCATCAGAAGTGTATGCTCTAGATACCTGCAAAGTCTTCAGTGGAGACTTCATGTGCTTAAGGTCTTTATCACAAAATAAGGTCTAACTAACTGCTTTGTGTGAGTAGACTCCTAGACTAGAAATTTTAGAGAGTTATATGGCCACAGAATAAAACAAATTGTATTAGTGCTTTTAATAATAATCCTAGGAATTAATCTCATGATTTGAAATTAATACTATTTTGTGAGTGTAAGTACAAACCATAGTAGATTGTACTGGAGTTTAATCTTTCTGAAATTAGGAAGGTTAATGGAAAACTTTTCCTTAAAGAGATTTTTTTTCTCTCTAGGCTTTTTGCCATACAGTAAGTAAGTAACTCTGTACTGTAACTCTTAGGTAGCCCCTCATGTTTTCAAGGCTGGCACATTTTTTTCTCTCTTGTTTGAGTCACAGGTAAGGACCAAACTTGATCTTTGGTTGTCTGTGCTTTCTAAGAACAAAGGAACAGAAAGAAAGTAAAAGCAATGATGTTTACATCAGACTGAGAATCTTGAGCTTTTGTTCTTAGTGTACTTTTTTTCTGTGGAATTAGATCATAAATATAGTTGTTCTAAATAGATGAATTCAAAGTAACTCAACAGTCAGCTGAGTGAGCGTTTCCAGCTGAACAATTTCTAATGCTTCCTGAAAGAGATGCTGTAGAGCTTCTTCCTGTGGAAGACTGAGGTGTCTGTAGGAACAGCTCACCACTGTCCTTTGCAGCTGAAGGAATAACAAGATGTCCAAACATTCCCAAGAGCAACGGAAGTTTTACATTACTGCAGTTTTAGAGGAGTCAATCAACTTTCACTTATGATATAGTAAGTAAGGTCAGTAGTTTCGAAGTTAAAATTTAAACTGTCATTGCATACCAGGTTGTTTATAGTGTATGTACATGGCTAGAGAAGGTTAAAGCCCAGCTTACAAATTGTTTTCAAATTTGTTCTTTCCTTTGTCTGGTTCATATGCTTAGTGTCATGTACTTTGTGTTTTGATTTGATTGTACAAAAGGGTATGTGTTGAGTGGGAGAGTAAAGGGCACTTGATCTCTATTTCATTTTAATTTGGAAAAAACATCCATAAGGCAATGTAATACAGAAGTCTAGGATGAGTTCATTTTCATGTGACTTTTGAGAGGCATGAATTCCAGAGAATTTAGATTGGAAAAAGCTGTATTTTAACCAGGTCATCAAGGAATGATGATCAAGAACAACAAAGGCTTTTTTTCCCAGATGCCGATGGCAAATAAGGTAGTGTTCTGTTTCAAAAGATCTATCAGTGTTTCAGATTCTATTTCACTCATTTTAGACGCATCTCTCTTGTATCAGGGCAGCTTCTTAATTGATCTGTTTTTCCTCTCTCCCACATTGTACTCATCAGAACTCTTGAGATTTGTGCTTATTTATTTAAACTGCCCAGGAATAAAATATTAGGTTCTGAATGAGAAGATGGAAATTATTATATTTAAGGATGCTTCTTTGAGATGTAACATCGTAGGAGTGTTAAAACATGGAAGCCAGTGCATCAAGCAGTTGTTGATTTAACAGCTTATGACCGTGACTACAGAAACCCAATGGATAGGAAAGATTACTACTTCACAAATCTTTAAAACCACACAAAGATGGGACCTTGCTCATTTTTTCATCAGCAGGATACACATGTCATAATTGTATGCAAACCATGCCATGTTTCTCTTCTTTCTTATCAGTAAAGATTTAATAGCAGGGTTGTTTGTCTTTTATTTGATTTAAAAAAAAAATGCTGATTGAGATAAATTATTAATACACCTTATCTTTAAAACCAGTTCTTTACAAGGATCAGTTTCAATTTTAAGTTCATTTTTACCCTGAAACTGGTGCAATGCAGAACAAGCATGTTGAATAAGATGGTGTTTTGGAGGTTATCTCTGCTGCCATTAGTGGCAAAACATGGATTTAGTGAGGAGATAGAATGAGGACTAGGACATCATATGGTTTCTGTCCCCATGAACATTAGGTCTTGATCCACCCCCAGTGACAGAGGAAACTTTACTGTTATTCATTTGTACCTATTCCTATGTTATTTTCCTCTGTTCATCCAGAAAAAAATTGTTACGCTCTAGTTCTTATACCTTTGGATACTCATGAAAAGCAATGAATGATAGACAGCTGTTAGTTAAGTTACAGTTAAAATAGTGCAAGAAAAATTTTCTTTCAGTGCAAGTGAAGATCTTAGTTAATCATTCTTTAATGGTATTGGTCTGTAAAATGGGAAGTTCCTGTCTCTATTGCTGTGTGTTATTTGAATATATTCAATATTAATTGAATTATTCAACATTAAAGTCCTTACCTGACTAATTACAACCTAGTTTATTCTAAAGAATTTAATCCTCTGCACTTAAACATATATATCTCTAATCAAAGCTATTAAACGTAACAAAACCGATTCCTTGCATGCACACAAAATAATTTGCTTTATTATGACATTCTTATTGTCAAGTAAAAATAATGCCATTTGGCTTTTTTGGTTGTTCTTGATGCATGTTTTCATAAAGAATGGGAATTAATAAGAGTCATTATTCTAACCTATATATATATATATAAAAATATATATGGTTTTATTCTTTCCATTAGTAAAATAATGCTTTATTTGGCTCTTTTTATTTTTTCTTCTGTACACTTCTTTATATTTATGAAGCTTGAACTAAGATGTGAATAAAAGTGATTAATTTGGGGAAGGGATTTTAGATCTTTATATGCTAAATAAAATCTTTAAGTATACTGAGACATAGTAAATTATAAGAAGGGGAAGAAGAAAGTAGTGATTGGACTGTGGAACTATGTGATAATTTCAAGTCCTGCTTTTCATTAAATGAATGTTCCCTTTTCATTCATTTGTCCCTTTTGTCAAATGTTTGAGCTCTACCTTCCCAGTGTCTTCCAAATACCCGTCTCTCGTTTTCAGTCAAACCACCAAAATTCTTTTTCCATCCGACTTGTTCAGAAAAGAGCACTTTCTGTGTGGAATTAGTTGTGTATTGATTGTAAAGTAAGGATGATTTTTATTTTTCTGAGCAAGAAACTGGAACTTTGTTCTGTAGTGGAAGAAAAGCATATCCTGCTAGAACTGCTTTATCCTTTGTAGAAAGATGGGTTGGCAGGGGTTGTTGGGGAAGAATGGAAGAACTCATCATTAGGACACCTGAATGCTGTCTTGAAAAATTTAATTCTCTCTCTCCTCTGTCATAGTTAGTCTAGCACTGAGCATATCACTCAGACTATTTCAGAGATGATTGCTAATAATTTGCTCATCTCCCTGATGAAGTTTGAATCCCTGAGCCAAAGCACAAGCAGAATAAAGCCTATTACCCACCACCCCCAAATCCAATATTGTCAGAATATCTTAGAATAAAGTAGAGCAGGCTGATTGCATTTTACAGAGAGAAGCTGTGCTACAAATACAAGCCACAGACAAACCTGTCTCCCTTTTATGTTGGACTTTTTGTTTTGGTTTGGTTTTGGTGGGGCTAACTGAAGAGAGGTATTTAACTAGCATGTGGTGTTATCTTTGATATCCTCTGTAATCAGTGATGACGGTCATCCAGAAGGCCATTCAGACTATCTAAGTGAAATTCCTCTAGAAGGTCATCAGACTTCATCCCCTTTCTCCACAAAGAGGTATAGAAAGACTAGTTTGGTGAATATAGTCAGTTAAGTTAAATATACTTAAATGGGACCTCCTAAGCACTAAGGGTTTTTTTCCTTTTTCTACTGTCTTCTGAACTTAATGCAGGATAATACCCAATTTTTCATTCATTACAAGCCTTCCCTTGGGACTGTAAACCGTGTTAGTAGGTGAATGTTGTTAAAGGATTGTGCTGTTGGAGTATAAAGTGTTTAGGCACAGCACTGAGCTACTATGGTGTAAGTTAAGGTTTGTTATCTGAGTGGCAGTAACTGATCAAGTTATGTTTTTAAACCATAATTGTTGTATTTTACTTCATTTTACATTAAATCTCAGAAGGTGTTTGAATGGCAGTGCTTTATAATTGACTTCAGCAGGTCCTTCCTCCAACCACTCAGCTGTTCCTTCAGTTGAGCCACAACGGCAGCTTGTCCATGTGTTAAGAGGATTGGAAAATCGATCTGGCATAATTAAAAACAACCAGACGAAAAAACCTGGCTCCAAAAATGTTTATTTGGTTGAATCAGTTCCTCAGTCTGGTTCAGTGCATGGCCATTCACATACTTGCCAGGATGATGAAGCAGGTGTGGAAGGTCATTGGAGCTGTTGAGCCACCAAGTGATGTCCATGGAAGAACCGCCTGAGCGAGCAAACCCTGAGACTGGGGGAAGAAATCTGCGTATCCTGACAGTGTTTACGTCAGTTTTCCTCTCTTTCCCTTTATGTTTCTTTGAGTGGCGTGATGTTTAAAAGTTAGTTTTGAAACATACTAAATATTAAGGAAGGAGACTATCTATTCCTTGTCCACTTTCAACTGGGAGTCTGAGGGCTCTGCTCTCTACAGCTTAAGCAAGTTTAAGTGCTGAGGGCCTTGCTTGCCACCACTGCCTCCTCCGGCGAGCCACTCATTCTTCCCCCTTCCTTTGCACTGATGCTGATCTGTGTTGCTGGGTCAGGTGAATGCCATTGAAGGAAGCCTGTCTAGCTGAAGGCTGTCCACCACTTCTGTAGAAATAGTTTTCTGGCAGTTTTCTGACTGCCCCAGGTCAAAATCCAAGAGGCGCTGCTTCAAGTAAAGGAGCAGGAGTATATGGCATGGTTGAAGGGAGACAGGAAAAAAAAAAGGGGGTAGATACTTGGGGGGGGGGGGGGGGTTGGTTGCAGCAATGACTTGACTCTTCAAAAAAGAAAAAAGAATCCATCAAACTGCATGTTTAATTTTCAGCTGGATCAACTTGCTGGGCTGACTTGCAGCGTGGCTGCACGGCTTCTTGCCCTTGGCTTGTGCTGACTCACAGATCCCGTGTCCCTGGACGGTACCTTGAGGTCATGCAGCACCATGCGGGGATGGGGCGGGGAGCAGCACCCCTGAGAAAGGGATGGGGTGATCACACTCAGAGTAGAAGGCACTGTGCTGTGTAGTTTTAGTGGCTGGTTACGCTTCTATTTTAATGTGAAAATGGAAAACTCGTGCTTGCAACAATTTGGGATTCCAGTTACTTCTCACTGCTGCAGAACTGCTACTTATTAACAATTCCCTGAATTTTACTTTAAGCATAGCAGTTACAAAGCTTGCTGAAATTTTTTGTTACTTTTAGTGTGCCACATCAGTGAAAACTATTCTGCAGCTGTGTAAGGTTGTCTTCTCCCTGTCCACCTTGATTGTATTACACTTATGCTCTGATGCTGTTGTGCAAACACAGTCTGAAGATGGGGGTGACATACAAGTGTAGTTACAAGTATCATTTGTTTCTAAGGATTCTGGTTATTCACTGAGTGGGCAGTGGGCAGGAAGTGGGATGGGACGGGATGTCTACTGGTAGGTGAGCTCCATTTAAGCTGCATTTAATTTAAAATGCTGATATTCATAAACATTATTTTTAGTCCCTCCAATGGAATTAAAGTTCAAAATATAAGTGCTGTCAATATCTTTTGGATGTAAAAACTTATGCTTTAATTACTTTTGGTTTCAGTTTCACCCGCAGGAACAAATTATTTTCACTTTGAATGTGTTTATGTGAAGGTGGGAAAACTGATAAGGGAAGTAAACTGTGTTGCTCTTTAACTCCTTCCAATATATAAATAAAAACTGGTTAGGAAAGAATAATGTCTACTAGTACTAAAGACTACAAGGCTAGTGTTGTATTATGGAAAGATTTGGGAACATAGAGATAGTAGTTGAGTGAGAATTTAGAAAGCAGCCAGGTAGGTTAAGTGCCCCAAATCCAATGTTCTCAGTTCTCTCTCTCTCTGTGTAGGCCCCTTATTTTGTTTATATTAAACAAAAATATTCTGTCAATTATTTAGGTGTAGCTAATATTTAATTAAGAAATTTATTATTTCTAAATGTTAAATATGATGATAAAAAGACTAGATTATGTAGTCAGCATTTTAAAGACAATTTTCTTTTATTAAAAGGGTTTAATATACTTATTACAAATGTAGTCTGCATTTGTATGCAGTTTGAAAACATAAAAACAGATTAAAATTGGTTATTTCAGGGGTGTAGCACACAAAAATTAAGATTGCATGAATGTATATTCAGATGACTCATTGTTTTAACAGGTGCATGTAGCAATAAGTTTAAAAGCTATACTTTGTTTCTAAACCAGTACAATTTAATGGCATTGCCAGCCATTGGCATTGATCCCTCATTTAGTTTAAAAAAAATAATTACAAATTATTAAATAAATAATTTAAAAGTACAAACCCAAGATTACAATCAGTTTAAAAAACAAAACAAAACTGTTGATCATCATCTGGAAACTCAATCCAATATATTCAAATTTATTTACTTGCCAACAAAGTATTTAAAACAAAACCAGAACCAAACAATGAACGCTTTAGACTACTTATATGAAAATTACAAAGTCAAACAGACTTCCACTGTGCCAGTTTTTATGGAATGCCACACTTTACTAAGAGCAGAATCAAATTATAAAATCAGGCTGTTACTATTGCCTTTTCCATTTTCCCTCTGTGGTTCAACTCTGACATTGTTTTAACAGCCAGCCTGGCCTAAGTGCTGGGGTTTTTTACACCCAGAAAGCAAGTATTAAAACATTGCATTCTATTTTTGATTATTCACAAGGTAAAAGCAAATAAACAAAGTGTACACTTAAGGATAGAAAGTTGCCTCAGAAAGTTTTGTAAGGTCTGAACTTTCTTTTTATAGACATAAAGGCACATTTTCCTGGGATTTATGTGACAGAGAAATCTTTCTTTAAATGGTCTAGATGCAAAGAAACTATGCATTGGTATTCCAGAATGATTACATTAGGTGACCATTAATAAAATTTTCCTGGAATTTGTAATATGTGCAGGTCATTCATCATACTTTTCTGAGAACAAGAAATTCTGTTCAGTTCAGTTTTACTCTTCTGACAAAAATGAAATGAAATCTAAGATCACTTCCATGAAAACAATCAGCACTGATAGTTATCATTGCTTATTTGAATCTGCTCTATCTAGTACAGGCCTTGCCTATAATATATAATCACTTTTTCTAAAAAGATTATTTCCTAAAAATAATGTAATACAGATTTTACTGAAAATATAAAGAAAACAATTTTGTCTCAAAGTTGTATTACTTAAAAATAAAAGTTACCTTGGGGATTTGTAATACTTACAATGAAAAGTCATTAGGGATAGATATAAAACTGTCATAGCGTAGTAAGGCAAAGGTGAAGATTCAAATGAATGAGGATTCAGAGAAAATGCCGTGAGCAGTGGTGGCTATTAACCGCACAACGAAAAGACCATTCAGAGTAGATTATATAGACACTAATGAGCAACCCTCTGTCAATGGGGTTAAGAACAATATGAAAGTTCTCTTATTTATTAGGAGAAAAAAAATGCTAGTAATGACATGCGTCTACTAGATAGGGGCAATAACAGTTGAGAAGAGACAGAAATACTGCAAAAAATATTATTCTATGAGTCTTTAAAAAACATGCTGCAAGTCAAAATACTGTTGTTTGCTGGCCAAAATCTGGGCGTTGCGTTCACAATTTACAGTGACTTACAAAAAGTATTTCTTTATTGTGGTAAGAACAAACAAATTTAATTTTTTTTCTTTAGTCTACAGGAGTCAGGATTTAAAAAAAAAAACCAAACCAAAACAAAAAACCCTAACCAACTGAAGATATCTAAGGTATTGGGGTTTGTATTTTGTTTTGGTTTAATTTTAATTGTTGTAGAAGTGTAAATTAGATAGGATAGGCCAGGATATAATATAAAAACTAGACTGGACAGGTTGATAATGATCATAGAAAGAACTGTGGAAAGGCTGAAATGAGAATTTCATAGCAGAAAATTGAAGAAAGCAGAGCCACTGCTTGCCTAACTGTTCATGACTATTAGAACTCATCTGTATTTATTTCTTTATTCTGAGGCTGGAAGTTTTTGGTTGATAAAGATACTCATGTAGGTATAGTAAGCTTTCATAAGGCACCTGATGCAGTACTGCATGGTATGCTGATTTTTAAAACCTAGCTCTTTGCTACATCAACATGGCCCATATTAAATACATTTCAAACCGGTTAATTGACAGATCATAAAGCAGTAATAGATGAAGGATGTTCATGTTGGATTTTATAGAAGTTTTTCACAGCCCATTGCTTTGAGGATTTGGATAATGTTCTGGAGGAAAATAGAATATAATCTCTGGTAAAATGCATACGTGCAAAAATTGATGGATTAATAAGTGTGAAGGATGGTCTGTACTTAGTTAATGGGGATCATTTCAACATATGTTAATATAGCTAAATATATCTGTCTAGACAGTAAGATCATACATGTAGAATGGAGAGTAGTACTTTGGAAAGGACTAATTTGGTGATACAATACAGTAGCTAAAATGCACAGTGCAGTCCCTTGGTATGGATATAGGGGATCTCAAGTGGAATTAGGTGTGCTTTTATTTTGCTGTATAGCTCTAGTCAGATAATGTTAGAAAATGACATCCTGTTTGAGCTTAAGATGCAAAAAACACCCAAACCTAGATAAACTTAAAAAGATTCAGAAAAACATGTCAAGGATGATTAAAAACCTTAAAAACAAGTAAGTGGACAAACCCCAGAGTATAGTAAGAGCCTGGAGAAGCTCAGTCTATTTAGTTTAGCAAAGGAAAGTTTAGGAAGTGACTGATGGCCTGTAAGTACTTATATGGGGCAAAGATTTCAGAAGGAGCAGTCCTTTAGGTATAGTAGGCAGCGGTATGACAAAATAAAGGAGCTGAAAGCTGAACTCAAGTGTATTTCTTCTAGAAATATAATAAATTTAAAACTGAAGGCCGTTATCTATCAGAACAGTTTATTTAAGGATGTTCTGGATATGTCAGTGATAAAAAGCTGTGAATTTTTCCAAAAAGATGCCTTTAGTTCAAGCACAATATGATGGCCTGATGCAGGAATTTTAGAGTGAAATTATCTGTTATACAGGAAGGCAAACTAAATTATCATCGCTTACACAGGTCGCCTACAAAATCTGACAAAAGTGTTTTCAGCATCAAGGGCACCCTGTACTCAGTTGTATAGTGTGTCTGTATTTTTGAAGGAAAGGCTGAAAAGAGAAGGGAAAGGAAGGGTTGGGGATGTGGGGAGACGATATAATAAATATGAGTTTAAATTTTGTTTTACACATACAAAGGAATTAAGTATGAGATTTATTAAATCAAAATATGTGATTATCCAAGCAATATATACAACTTCTATATAGCATTTTGAAAGATTTTTACATGATAATTGTGTGAATTAGCAACCAGCTGGGAACAATACCCTGCTATTTGTTAAAGGAGAGACAATAAAGTTCTTCTAGACAGGAAAGAATCTACATTGTTAACAGATGACCTGAAAGTTCAGCTCATTGAAAAGGCAAATATTTTGACCAGGAGAATAATTCTTCCTGTGGAGCAGTATGAGTTGCCATGCTTAAGCCTCACAGCTATTTTTAACCATGTCACAGCTATTGAGCTTAGTCTTCAACTTACTTCATAAACAGTGTAGAAAAGGCTAAGTAGGCCTTTTGCTTTGATGAATGTAGAGGTGAATATGTCAGAATGCCTTTTTGTTGCAGCTTTTATTTTGTGCAATTTCTGTATTGGTTTTAACAGTTCAGATGTAGATTTTTGTCCCTTCTTGTCACTATCTGCCACATTCTGTTTTGTTAAATGCCAGAAGCACTACTGCATTGGAGTAACTGCAGGCAAAAGTTGGAGTTGCATGTAGAGTGAAGGTCGTTATGATCAAGGGGGAAAAAAAGAGTTAAGGCTCTCTATAAAATCCTGCTTTCTGCAAATGGCAAAGTTACAGTTTTCCAAATGTTTGTTCTTGAACACTTCTGTGGTTTAAAAAATTTTGCTCCAGTTTAATGGCAGTTTTACAGTAGAATTTGAGTTCAATACGTAGCTTTTCAGCTTGTCTGGGTTCTTTCAGATGTTTGACTTGAGCATCTGAAATCTTTAAAGGAAAATATTTAATTTGATTTCCTGAATTCTAGGTTTTTCTGGTTTGAATGGTGATTTTGTTTACTATGATAAAGGTCTCTGAACTACTTTAGTGCTTTCTAAGAGTGAAGTTGTGCCTAAGTTATGTCTTGCAAGTTAGGTTTCTTCAGTTCACAAGATGTGTTAGTAATGTAATTAAGATCTTATTGAAAAATATTTGAAGGAATGCAGTGCTGTTTTCAAGACCTACGCTTATCTTAGATTTAAAATATTTGATTTTTCTAAGATGGTATGATGGAAAATTATATACATCACTTAGTAGTCGGGCTTATGTATCTAGGTAGTTCTTTGTGGCACTCTCTGAATGTTATTTTGCGATACGCCTCTTGAGATTGTGTATTGTATATCTAAATTCTATATGATTTCTTTGGGACGTGCTATAGAGTTTATGCTTGCTCTGTGTATGTACATAAGCGTGTACTGCATCCTTTAGGAAGACAACAAGCATCTTACCTCTTTAATTACCATGTCCTTCCTTGTAATGTGGCTGTAGCTTCTCACACTTCTTAGGAAAACATGACCCAAATAGGAGAAACAACTATGAACTGCACAGAGTGCAAAGCTCTATGAATTTGGTTTCTTTTCTACTTTTGCAATTAGTGAGTATAGTCACTGTATCTATCTAAATGGTGAAATCTGGTCAAGTCCAATCTTTTCCTTCTTTCCACCACTTCCCTGCGCCCATGTTAATGGATCTGTGGGAAAATGGAAGGCAGGCACGATGTACTAAATTTTGTGGTAACTTGCTTGATGATTTGGTGACAGTCTGAGAACAGACTAGACTACCTTTGAATGTTATTCATGAAAATTAACTAGGAAGTGTAGCCACACACACAAACGCTCCTTATGTTAGGGGACATTTTGGTAGTTCACCATAACTTTTTAAATAACTAATTTGACACTTTTTAGAAAGACTATTTGACTGATACAAAACAAACAAACAAACAAAAAAAGTGATTCAATATAATTGAGACTATACCCAGTCTGCTCTGTGATACAGGTAACTGGCAATGCATATGTGTTACCACAGAAAAAAAATAATTTCAAGTTCAGCTCCAACCAAATTATGAGATAATTACTTTTGCTTGCCTGATAAAGACATGTGTGTATAAACAAGCCACATCTAGGTTAGCCCCTTGTTCATATATACTTGATAAATCTGATAAAACTCTTGCACCCCTGCAAGGAGGATTGTGAGCTCTCTAGGGCAAGGGCTATGTCTGAGCATATTTTTTTTTTAATAGATTTTATACCACATCATAAAAAGACTATTATTTATGTCACAAATTCAAACACTCTAGACTGAGGAAATACCAGATTTATGGTTGCCTGTGCATTCTTAATTCTCTTTCTTTGTATCTAAATTGTGTACAGACTAGATCATGGATCTTGTGGTCAGGGAAGAAAACCATCTGCAGTCATAATTAAAAGAGAACTAGAAGGTGCAAAGCTATCTACCCTTTCTGATGAATTCAGTGGGAAGGGGTACTTCCCCTTTGGTGCTCCCAGGAGAGAAGCGTAAGCCATGAGCAAAAACCATGGTACTGACATGTTTATGTTCTCCTGTTTGTCCTTATTCTCAAGGACTAGAGATTCCAACATATTTCCAAGGCAATTTATGTTGATCTTCTGCCTTCCTCCTGCCTCCTCAGCTGGGTGTTCCCTCTACAAACACTGGCACTCAGGATTTCACCCAGTTTATGGAGTTTATCCATCTGAAATTTCTTCTTCCTCTCAACCCCCCACTTTTTTTTTTTTTTTCCTCCTGTTTTGCTTAATAGGATTAGTTCGAGGCCTGATTTTCTCCAAGAGCAGGTTCAGTTTAAATTTTGGCAACCCCATCAGCATTGCTTTAAGCAGCTGTGGAAAAGCATCCTTGGACAATCTGCTGAGTTTCAGAATCTGCTGGCAACTTTGGAGGTGGTATAACTTCTAAAAGAGACTGCCATTGTAAGGAAACTTTAAATTTGGCATTATTTCACTACCAACTCCCCTATAATGAAATATCTTTAAAGTAACATGCAAAATTATATTAAATGTATAGTAACTTTGTAGTTGAAATACCAACGTTTTTGTATTTGTAGTTGGAAATATCTACAATGAATTTGTTCATTAAAAACTTGAGTTGTGTCTACTTAAAAAAAAAATGCAAAGGCCAAATTCTCAATCTGGAAGTTAAAAAACAAACTTTCTAGAAATGTATTGACTAAGACCACCTGTTGTTTTATCACAAGAGAGCAGAGTCAAATTTTGGTTTTCTTCTAGAATTTGCTCCTTATTCTTTGTTATTCAATAATTTTCTTAACTTGGAATGTGTATGAGGAGCTGATGATTTTGTTGATGTTTTTTGCCCTTTGGATAATAAGCAAAATTATGGGGTAGGAGGAGTACTTCTAATGAGCATTTCTATGTTCCCATCAATAACTCTTTTGATTATCGTAAGTGTAAACCTTGTATCCAGCTGTATAGGTAAGGAGTCAGTAGTTTTTCCATACCAACAGACCTATCATTCATAATAATGATTGTATTTTTCTTTGTCTGCATGGATTCCAGTTAGTGTGCTTGACTCCATGTGCATGGGATCAATTTTCTGGGCTCTTGCCTGCTTCCTAGAAGCCATTGCCCCTCACCTTTCCCCACTTAACTTGAGTACCTCGTTTGTAAGACAATAGTATATTTCCTGTCGATACAGCTTCTCTTGCTGAATCTTATCAGGCTTAGAAAACAATAGTGACCTGCCTACAATATGTATATTTGCAGTCCTCCTTCAGCAGTAGCTTTGTCAATGGAAGAGAAGAGCAAATCCACCCCAAAGCATTCTTCACTGCCCTCTACCTGGGGTTACTGCCCTCTCTGGTCTGCTAGCTGAGCTGCTCATGGGAGCTATCCCTAATCCAATTCAGTCAAATTGAGCCATGTTAGGAAAGATTTGTTATTTAAATTACTTAAGCTGATCTAGCTTATTTTGACTGACATGTTTAGGGAGTTCTTATATACGCAGCTCAGCCAGAAGATTTGAGAAGTGGTAACCGTCAGCAGGATGTGATGGTAAGCTGGGGACATGGGTGGCAAAGAGCAGGTCTTTCCCAGCTATACCCAAACTGGTTGAGGAATGCTCATCTACAGCCTGAAATTTGGGAACCTGCTTTTCTTTGTGAAGCAGCCTTAAGCTTTTTGGCCATTAAAAAAGAGAAGACTGCCAACACCAGTCCTTCTCTGAGTGCTCTCGTTAGCCACAATTTCACCCAAAACCACCTAGGGTATATTGGCCAAGGGGCTTTGATTGTCCACTTTTGAATGACTCCTGCCACCATTATTTCATAGTTGAACTAAAGTGCAGGTCTCCCTCTGGTGCCTACTTTGTAAAAGCACAAGATTTTATAATTGGGCTGAGCAATTGAAAACCAACTGTATGAAAAGAGAAAGGTCTCTTTGTTGTCCGGGAAATAACAGTTCTGAGAGTGCTGACAGTAATGTTAGACACTAGACTACTTTTTTTCTTGTGGTACATAGTGCTAATCTACACATAAATTCAGAACTGTGTATTCACTGTCAGCTGCAGCAGTGCTTGTCCTCTGCACCTCTTCTAAGAGTAAAATCTTCTATTTGGGAGGTATATATGTTAGTAGATATATGGAAATAAAACTAGAGGATTTTTGTCAGTTTCTAGTCTTTTTCACTTCCTTATCAATTCATTTTAGCTGTTCAGTTTGGAAATTACTTGACCACACAAAAATTGGTCTTTCTTATACAACTAGAAGTTTTCTGCCTTGATGGATTTCAATTTGTGACAATCAAGGTATAATTTAAAGCCCTTACACCACTGATGGAAAGGCTGAGACATCAGAATATTGATAGGAGCACACTACCACACATGTCCCCACCAAAATGCTAAAAACTGATGTTATCACTGAGGGAGGAATTTTTCATTTAAATCGCCTTCCACCTCAGGACCACTGCCCCCTTCAGAGAACCACGTTTTACATAATCAGTCCTACTGTTCACAGCTATCTATGTGTAAATTTTTCCTTTCGTATTTCCAAGAACACACAGTGCAAATGTTTCTCAGACATATCCCAGTTATGCCATACATTTTGGACTTGGTACCTTTTGGTTTTACCTTGCTGACTTTGAGAATACCTTGACAACTCCTGATATCAGCAGGGAGTTCTCAAACAACCACAAGTGATGTGTATGCCTCATGCCTCAGTCCTGCATGTTGGTATTTCCACAAATAAGCGTGCTTTAAAAATGCCCAAAAGAATTGTTTAGAAATACACTTGTAGAGGAATATTGGTTAATGTTTCAGACACATGGTTTTCTCATCCTTTGTTGTGAACCAACATATGTCTAAAAATTTCCATGGTATGAGAAACAAAGCAACATATAAAGGACTGATTTGGACTGCCCCAGCATGAGCAAGGTCAGGCTGATGCTTAGAAATGATAAGCTGAAGGCAGCCCCCCATCCGTTTACCTATTTGATACAGTCTTAGAACAGCAGTCAAATCCTGCATTTGAAGCTTGCCTGGGGGTATCTCTGTGGACAATGTGCAGCACAACAACCTGCTTGGCTGAGGTTTAGGATACTTTCTTTGTTCTAAAGCAGAGGAACAAGGAATAGGAGTTCATTGTGGGGAGTCCCATCTTCTCGTGATGTCTGTTGCTGTCTATGTGCGGGACAAGCTGCTAGCCCTGAAAAGAAGCCAGGTGGTCTTTTGACTTGCTTTGTGCTTTACTGCTCTTTGGAAAACTGCAGAGGACCATATGATCATGTTCTTTTGGGGTTTATATAGGGGTGGGGGTGGTGTCGGCCTTTAGTTTCCCAATATTTCTCTACTCCCTTGATATAAAACTCATGTTTCCCTATCTGAGTGTTAGGCTGTAGTTTTCATGTGTATTAAGTCAGTACTGCAGCAGGAATGGTGTGGGGGAAGGCAACATTTGGGTTTGGGGGATTTTTTTTCCAGTGCGCTCTCTTCCATTGTGCTGGCTCATCTGTTTTTATGGCTGAATGTGAACCAGGTCCAGAAATTCAGCCAAAACATAAATATTACCCTGGTCTGCTTCTCAGCAGAACTAGTTCTCTGAATGGGTACAATATGCATGTGCACAACAACTGTGCCAGCACAGAGGTGGGGGAGAAACAGAAGGGAACTTCAAGAAAAAGGTGTCCTTTTTTTAAATTTGTTTTATTTTTAAAGAGATTCTTAAAAGGAAGGAGGCAAGGATGAACGGGTAGCAAGTTGCCCAATGGGTAACACTTTCCTGCAAATTGCCATTAAAGGGCTTCTGTTCATTCTCAGTAAGATGAATCCCCAGCTTGAACATATGGCTGTAACTGGTCTTTGTGTTGTCCTCTTCTCCCATATTTTTCTAATTTTTTCACAGAAAACAAAACAAAGTGCTGAAGAAGCTCTTTCACGTTTTCCTGTTCAGCTTTCAAAAGGAATGAATTGGCCTCTAAATGCTTTGTAATTGTGGTCCTGTCCGAGGCAGGTCAGTGACCTCCTCTAAGAGCAAATCAGAGTACTAGATCACTTTTTCACTGCTAGCACTTAGTACCTCCTTAAATTCTGCCCTTGAATTTAGACGTCCTCTCAAAGAAAGACACATCTAGGTCCCAGTGGTAACAGATGTACATGGAGAGGTGGCAAAAGATTGCTTGCAAGGCTCTCTTTATTTTTTCAGTGGTATAAAAAATTGTTTTGTCCTGGAGGCTCAGTCAGATGCTTTATGAGGCTTCTGAATCTTACTCCTCCATTTCCTTCCCACAGAAACTTCATTTCTTTGTGTAATTGTTTTGTCTTTAAGAATTTGTTTGCTTATAATGTTCCAAAGTGTCTTGGAATCAGAGAAACCCTCTCAAGAATACTGTGTTCTCAAAATGCACCCAGTGCTGTAGAGCAGTATTGCTCAAAAAGGCTTCATAATCTTCATAATAAAATAAAGAAGGCACTAAAGATTACTGGAAGGTACCCAAATGTCTGTCTGTGCCAGATTATGGGAAAGTTTGATGAAATACAGTTGTCCATCTACCTGTTTACACCTGCACTACATCCTTAAGCTGGGAATCACAGTAAGGATTGAACTGCAAGGCAAATAACGAAAAACTCTTTTATGTTGAGAACTCAAGTTCAGACCTTAGACCAGTTGCTGGGGGGAGGAGTTGTTCAGAAGCATATATTGCATTGCCATAAAGATACTTCAAAATATCCAACCGCTTTTCTTGAGAAAAACACCCTTCTGGAAGGCAATACTTAAAGAAGATGATCATTTCAATGCTGTCCAGTTCCATTGCAGGAATAATTCTTGTTTAACCTGAGAGAAAAACTAAGTGATGGTGTAGTGCTGTTCCTCAAAATGGCCCTTTTCCTCATTTAATTTTTTCAGAATTGCTTAAATTATTTTTACACACATCTTGAGCAGTTGAGTCCTGCATAGACTTCAGTGAAATCAGTGTTACTTGTAGACTGAGCATACCTACTAGACCACAGTCTTCACTGGGGCTTAAGCACATCCTTGATCCTTTGGGAGTCCTGACTGAGTTTAGCCAGGAGCTAGTACCTAGATTCTCAAACCACAGTACTGCTGAGCATCAGCCAGGCAACTGTTTTAACAGCTATGCTTGCAGTGCTGTAGCCCACTTCTTCATCCACAGTGTTTTTTCTGCTTTTCCATTTGGCCATTTTACTCCCACCTTCTACTCCAAGTCACTTTCAAATTTGTTATTGCATACAGTGCTAAAAAGCCACCTGCTTGTCTTTTTGATGAAACTACTATTGTACAGTACTTTCTGCGTGCAACCTTTGTATCCTTTGTTCTATCTTAATCCTCACCTTTTTATTTGGCTTCTTTCACAGGCAGTGTTCCTTCTTCCCTTCTGCTTGTATCCTTATTCTCAAACATTATTTCCTTGAGATCTTATTAAAAAAACCACCACACCTATTCTTCCATCTTGAGAACTGAACACAGCAAGGAATGCGGAGTTGTCTTTTAAATAACGCTGTCTTTCAAAGTGTACACTTTATTGTTCCTTTCTGTTGACCCTCTTGTCCTCTCTACCCTTTTCTTTCTCTTACTGTATTTTAAATCTTTTTGGATCAACTATGTAACTAAGTGCTTACCAGCAGGATTTCAAGTTGTTTGGCAGGTGCCAAGCTGAGCATTTTTTTAGATTTCCTCTGGTGTCACAGTAAGATCTGTTTCTGCTGATTGTGTTAGCATTGTTGGTAGTCAGCAAAATATCTTGCAAACTGTGTTGGCGTGATTGCACCACACCACTAAATGTAAAACTTGATGCTTCAAATTGAATATATTTACCTTCGTCCCTTTGGTCTCACACTAATCTTTAAATATGAAAGCACATACTATTGTCCATTGTACCTGGATCCACCATTAAGGAGATTCCTTTGGAAACAATTCAGAATAAAGTAAATGCTAGTGCCTTGCTAAATAGTAGGATAACCACTTCTGTTTTCTAAAAGAATGCAAAGCCAATCCTGCAACTTTTACTTATACTCAGGCAAACCATCCTTTAGACTGATTCCGCCCCCCCCCCCAATTTTAAGATATACTAAAAAAACTGTTTGTTTGTTTTTTCATGTCTGAAACATGTATGTGTGTAGATTTTTAGGCCAGAAACAGTTACAGAGGTACATGTATCAGATACACTTCATAATGATATGTGAAAGGAGCATATGTTGATTCCCAGATCTGAAAATGGTTATCTGAATGTATCCTCATATACTGTACTTGGGGCTCCTCATATTCCTTAACATACTTCCCTAATTAAGCTGTTCATTTCCTAGATTTAAATAGCTGTCCCCAGCTGTTGTGCATTAGCAGATCCCCACTGCTAGTCTAAAAAAATGGCTGAAACTGTTTTTTAAATTTAGAATTTGGTCTGAGTTTAATTTAGCCAATGTTTACTACTATAACCTCTTCTCTTTCTCTGGAGAGAGAGGCTTAGGCAGTGAAGTAATAACATTTAACAGACACAGTAACTCTTGGGTAGCTGTAAGAAAACTGACTCTGAGGAATTTAAAAAAAATCTCTTCTTGACAGAACATGAAAGTAACAATATTATGCTAGATAAGCAAATAAGATACAGAGTAATATAAAATTCTGAATAAGTGATGATATGGCTAGGTGTATTTTTAAACAAGTATTTAACTTTATTGAAAAATGTACTTAAAATGTGATACATATGTTAAAGGCTAAACTTCCTATAACCTACCAAGGTATAGAAAACTACAGAAAAATATAAAATACTGTGTATTTTGCTGCCAGAGAATTACGTCACTGAATCAGTCATAGGCTGAGCTTAAGTAAACTTGAGTTTTAAGTACCTAATCCATTCTTAGCAGTAGTAGCAAACTTTTTATAGATGCACAGAGATACCTTATTCATTTCAACTTATTCAACTGTCTCAATTAATTGTGTAACTTATTAAAAGCTAAGAAAACATTTTGTGTTTCATATATTCCTGTCTAAATAAAAGAATAGGTATAAGTTAAGTAAGATATTTTACTTCTAAAATCTTGAAGTATAAACACAAACCCAAGTTTAGCTCCTGGCTACTGATTATTTTCTCAGAAAAAAAACACCAAAAAAACCAAAAAACAAACCCCCACATTTTAAGTAAAAAAGAAAACCAAACCAAAACAACCAAGTATTTAAGTGCATAACCCATTTTCATTAAAATATTCTAAAATAAACAGTCAGAAAGGTAAGCTTCATGCACTGTAGTTAAATTTTTGTTTACATCCAAATAAAAATTCATGTAAGTTATAAATAAAACCCTGGATATTCAGAGTTTCCTTAATTCTTTTAGGATTAAGAAAGGTGCATTTCTTGGCTGAATAAAAAAACAGTTAAATCTTTTCACACCTTTATCATCACACTAATAAATGTGAGTGATGTATTATCCTGTTCAGCAAAACCCGCCAACTTTGGTTAAAAGATGGTATTTATCATTTTGACTTAACAATACCAACCAAGGAAAACAAGCTTTTCTTTAAAATGTAGGATGCAGCTGCTATTAAAATGCAAGATTCAAGCAAGTGGAAAACCTTGACTTAAACTAGGATTAAAATCTGTGGTAGTCTTAGTTTTGTTTGTTTGTTTGTTTGTTCATTTTTTTTTTCTTCCAATGAATCAATTCTGCTGCTCCCATGCCTCCGAGTTTATTCATTCTTGTTAAAGCACCTACCTGGTGCAACAGGGAAGGGTATACCCAGAAAGAAGAACTGAACAAACTGAATCATAAAGGCTTTGTTCCCAAAATGTGATGAAAGAAACAAAACGGGACCCTGAATATTTGGAAGCTGCAGATACGGTTGAAGAGAAGGAGCGAAAAGACCATTGAACTGAGCTGGAGAAAGCAACTCTCACTAAATTGATCTGATTCATTTCCATTTCGTGTGTGTCCCCAGGGAAGTTAAAAAGAGCAGGAAAGAAGGTGGGAACAAATTTGAGTTAAAGTAAATTTGATTAGTGTCTAGATGAAGAGAAGGATAGAGTGGGAAAAGTAAATTTAAAAAGCAGGTTGAGCAAAAGCAAGCTGAACTTTGTTCTAGCCTATTTGTAGTACCTGAAACATTCTTTTATTTTCTCCCTTAAATTTTGCTTTCTATTTGGTGTGGTTTGGTTTATTTCTTATTCTCTGTATGCAGTTGTTAGGGTTTTTTTTTTCTGATAACCAACACTAACCCCCCCCCACCAAACTCATTCAGCTGATTTGAGAGAATGTGGAGTTAACTACCCAGCAAAGTGCAGGATGACTCATGAGTCAGGAGATTCCTGGTTTGAAAAGGTCCTTAATTACTGGGGGCTGGACCCATGTATCCAAACAATAGGAGGTGGAGATGAACAGCTTCAAGGTGCATTTCTATTACAGCTTTTAAGCTGAGCTGAGTGGGGACTCTGTGGTTTCCCTTTTGACCCATCCCAAACTGCAGTTTCCTGTCTTGTATGAGTGCTGCTGCTGAGCTGATCTATTGGTGAGGCAATTCGGGGAGCTGGTGAGTTTTATAGCAGGTGAGGGTACAGGGGGTAAAAGTAAAAGGTTCTTGCATCCTCTGCCTCTGAGATCAGATGAACTCCAGTGCTATTCCCAAGGGAAGGGTCTGGGACACCCTGGGGGTGGGAAGAGTGGGACTGTGGCAGAAATGTTTTAGTTGTTGTCATTAAACTTCCCTTACAGGAAGGCCGGAGAAACGGCTAGGTGATGTGATGAAATGACCTTTCTAAGGCTTTGGGTTTATTTGCTGAATGGGTAGGAACATTGTAGTACTTAATCATTTAGTTAATCTTCAATGGGCTCAGTTATTAGGAGGCAGTTGATTGTGGGGAGGAAGAGAGGAGAGGAGAAGAGGGAAGATAAAAACAGGCTGTAAGACAGAATATATTGTGACAGTGGGACAAAATGTTCCATGACCCACTACAAGAAGTCTTTGGACATTTTAGTATCTGCACAAGAACGGTTGTGATTGATTATCACTGAGTGGTGCCATTTCTTCTTACGGTCATCGGGTTTGTCGAATCACATCAAGCAGAAGAGAGCTTGCAATTCCAGGGAAGAGCTGTCTTCAGTGGAAACTATCTGATGCCTGCAAAGGCCATCAAACCCAACAACAAGGTCTCTGAGCTGGATCCAGCTATCCTTTTTGAAGAAGACCTTTCTCTGTTTCATCATGTAGTTACTGTCAAAGTTCTTGGTTTCAAAGTAATTCAAAAAGCCTTTCTGATGCCTGTTAGCTGATAGAAAACAAAAGAGAATAAAAGGAAAAATAACCCAGCTATTCCTTGGAATGACTAGCTTTCCATTGATTAAAGTAATTAAACTGATTCTTTAGGAGCTGCAATATTCTTAAAATTGATATAAGGGATGGGGAAGAGTAATAGTGAAATAATGACTGCCCATTTCAGGATAGTTTATAATTTACCGGCAACATAACACCTTACCTGTAAGCATCTGTAGACCTTCATTCTGTTCCATGAGACCACAGCTGAAATTAATGTTATGTTGGCATAAGTTAGCACTGGTGTCACAAAAAGCAGAAAAGTTCTTTTCCTGTGCCTGGCAGCTTCTTCCTGCCCCTGTGCATGGCAAAGCTTTTGAGGAATAATGGTGCACCATGATACTGGAAACCAGTTCAAGTTTAAAATATTTTTATCTTCATTGGGACATTTTAAATCTGGGTCTGTTTCCCAGACTGGTTCGTTGTGTAGCTAAGAACCCCTGTGCTAATGTTGGGGGGAGGATCCAAAGCGCAGGGACTGCTTACATTGGCACCAGTGCCCATACCAGAAGAAGAGTACTCTGTTAGACACCACTGTCTTGGTTATGCTGGTATTTTTAACGTTTTCTTATGGAAGTGTGGGGGGTTGTGTGGTTTGTTTTGTTTTAAACTAGAAGGCAAGGTTTTTGTGTTACTTACACTGGCACTGGTATCCTGGCTATGTGATTGCCTGAATATCACCTTGCTGTGGGGTATGGTTGAGTTCCATTGAGGGTGTTAAGTCTGGAGACTGTAGCAGACTGTGTATGTATAGAACATCTGACTTTTGGTGTCTGGGGTAATCTGGATCTTACCTGTGTCGTGGCTTTTTGCTCTAAGTGTTACGTGTTTTCAAGTGTCCTCTGCTTTGCCCTCTTGGAAGCTAATTAACCTTCAAGCATCAGGGTCCTCACTGAAAGCATTTCTGTGAAGAGCTAGCTAAAACTTAGAATTTCCAACACAGGGAAATTATGATCAACAGGATTTGTTTGGGTTTGGGGGGAACAACAGAGGATGATGGTGCTTTTTCTTGGTGGAAGTCAATTGAAATTAACTTTCTGACAGTAGAAATTCTAATCTTGTCTTTTCTTGACAATGTTGAAGTTGAGCTGAATTTTGATACTTCAACACGTATTTTGCCATTGTGGCATATTGTCTTCAGGGTGTTGTCATTTTGGAACCTCACTATATTATTTAACCAAATGAACCAGGATCTTTGGCAAAGTTATTTCTCCCATAATGCACTGATAGTTATGTCCCTCTTGTGCTTCCTGCACAAGCAGGTAGGAGGCATGCCTGCATAATGTGAGGAATTGCATCATCTTCTGAGGAAGGGCTTGTGATCCTCTGAAAAGAGTGGGGGCTTTAGGAGCTTGGAGGAGAGGCCATCATGTCAACTTTTGTAGGAGAAGGAACTTAAATTGGTTTTAAATTACTTTAAAGCAGAGTGCATTGAGTAGCTATGAATATCATGTTGAGAAGTTCCAACTCGGATCAGACAAAGAAAGAAAAAGTGTCTTATTTTGTTGATTGGAGAAAATAAAACTTTCAGGAGAATTGAAATTCCCTATGGAAACATTAATTTAATGAAAACTGCCTTACTGATAAGAAAATATTTAATTTGAAAAATTCCTGACAATATATAAATTTAATAAGTAGTTATCTCTGTTGCCTATACTTTCCAAACTGCCTCTCTAACCCTGACTCTAGAGTCACTGGTCTGAATGAAACAGACCATAAGGGCTGCTACTCCAGTTCAAGCACTTGATCTGCTAGTGGCCTAGGCTTTTCCATCAAGTTTTTTCACCCTGTTGTCAATGAAGTATTAATCCTCATCTTTCTACTTCTTAAAAATACTGAGTGGCTTTTGATGTAAGAGATGGTCTGTTGGACCAAAGATCCACCTAGGTAGTGTCCTATCTTGAAATAACAGTAGTGAATGGATAATGAATAGTAAGACAGCACAGAGTGACTCTTCCTTTGGCATATCCTTCTCATTACCAGGAAACAGTAATTTAAGAGCTTCCTGAGCTACAGTTTGCACTGGGTATTTAGTAATCTATATGGATCTATAGTTCATAAATTTGCCTAGTCCTTCCACTATGTGATGTGGCAATCTGTTCTACAACTTTCTTTTATTTTTAAATAAAAATACTAATTTTTTTTCTCTAGGTATCCCCTGCTTCTTGTTGTTATCGGAAGTATAGGAAATATTTCCTATTCATTTTCTTATTCATCATTTCATATACCTCTTAACCTCATTTATCTCTTTCCCAGATTGAAGAGTCAGTCTGTTTAGTTTTTCCTTCTTTGGAAACAGTTACAAACTTCTGGTAGTTCTTGTCACTTGAGATGATCTGATCTCAAAAAAAAGATGGAGAGACAACTGCACATGTTATACCATGCAGGACTTGAGGAATTCAAGCAAACTTCAAAAAGTTCATTAATTGTGTTTTAGGGTTTTACAGGTTGGAAGAAGTTCTAGTCCCCAGAGTTCAACATTTTCATGTTTGTGATGAGTTGTTTAAGCAAGACGAACCCAGTGGCACTGGGAAGTACAAAAAAAGATGGTGCTTTAGATTTATTTTGGAGAGAGGTGGGGTGAGCTAAAAGAGTTAGAAAAAGGATAAGACAAAAAAAGCAAACTCAGAAGGCCACCAGTCCTCGTAAAGATTTGTCTAGAGGCTTTGAGATCTAAAGCCTGTTTCAGTAGAGGATTCAGTTTTACACATGGAGTAGTGTAGTGCAACTTAACCAATCCTTGCAAATATCAGGAGTTCAAAAAAGAAGCCCCTTAGAGTACCATCTGTTCTAGGAAGTTGGATTGTAAAGTTGTTTGTCTTGTCTGTCCACCCCCACCCATATAAAACATGAGCATTTCCATCCCATAGACACTTAAATTTTAAATACAGTCAGCAGAACCTTAACTTCAGCTGCGAGTTTAGGAAAGTCTTGAAGAATTTCTCTTTAATTCTGGATATCACCACTTTCATTCTTCAGAACTGGTTCCAAACTCTTTGATAAAGAGAATCACAGCAGTTTAATTTTTTATTTGTATTATTGCTGTGTAGTACAAAGTAAATCCTCTCCCCCAGTAATCAATAACAGTTAAAAGTAGTTTAATTAACATTATTAAAATGATAAATAATACTGCAAAATGAACTTACATGGTCAGTTGTTTCCATCTTATTTCTCCTGATTTTATCTGTCAAACTGAATTTCTCTAAATTTGGTTGCAATTTTTAATGGGATTTTTTTTTTTTTTCAAGTCTTAATATTTTTTCCCAAGTAAGAATTTACTCCACTTTGTTAGAACAACTTCCCTAATTTGGAACAGTATTTTGAATTCTGTTTCTCTCCCTTTTTACTTAAATACACATATCACTCTTCTTCAAAATGCAGTCTATTCATTTGGGTTGCTAGACCCAAGCATTAGTAAGTCAATCTGATAATTTGAATGGACTGTCCATCATGGTATCCAAATACCCCCTTATCCAAACTGGTAGTCACATCTAAAACAGTAGTAGTAAGCATTCTACTGTAAACATATGCTGCGTTGGAAAAACCCTCTGAGGGAAAAAGATACACTGGTGAATCTGATTTGTTTTGGTTTGGTTTTGTTGGGGGTGTGGGGGGCAAGGAATGGTGATGTAGACTGCAAACTGGATGCCTTGGTCTAGACAGGATACTGGCATTTGGAAAGCTGTGAAGGTGTAAGAGAGAACTGGCACAGTTTATGCAGCAGTGTTTTAGGGTGTAAGGAGGCAGATTGAAACAGTTATATTATGGCTAATGGTGGAAGAAAACTTACACTGCTTCTAATACACACATTACATTCAACAAATGGGCTGTCACTCTCATAATGTTAAGCTAAAAAAAAAAAAAAGGCAAAATAAATGTCTGCTCTAACAGTAGTTGGTCTGCAAAAGTGTATCTGTCATATCCTGTCATAGACTGGTAGGTAGGAAAAAGAAGCATCCCATTATAAGTTAAGGTACTGTTAGCAGGGTCTCTCTAAAGTACATACACACAGACACATACAAAATCCTTTAGAAGAAATAAACCATTTTCCCTCAGATTTCATTTTGAAAGTGACACTCGCTGGTTATGTATAGTGTAAACTGAAATGAAATTTCACATTCCTCAGTAATTTATCCTTTAGGATTAAAGAGGAGTCTGTTTCACTTCCCTTTCTCCTTGCTCCAGTGAGATGTCACAGAGTTCTGTAAGCATCAAGAAGAATAATTTCATTCAGAAATCAGCATCTGAATATATGGAATTAAGACAAAAAAAATTAAAAATGCTTCACTTAAATGCTTTTCTACTTTGGAAGCAGTCATGCGTGCATTGGGGTTTTTGGGTTGGGGGGGTGTTGGTTTTTGCTTTGTTTTTTTTTAAACAGAGCGCTCTGAAGATTCCAATCTGGCTCTTGAATAATTATATCTAAATGTGAGATGACAAGTTAAAATGACATTGTGCCTACAGAACAAAAATAAAAAAAATTTATGTAACCCTTCTTGCGTTTATGGGGAGTACTAATATAGGTTCCTTGGAAAATTTTGTTTGTTTTGTTTTCTGGATTGGGATGGTTTCAGTTTTACTTATCCTCTGTTTTAGTTGTTAGAAAGCAAGACTTCTTTAAACATGCAGTCAGGGTAAGGAATACATAGAAGAGACAAAGTCCTAATCCTTTGCTTTGACACCACATTGCACTTGATTACTGTGAAAATATTCATGTCAAAAACAAACGATTAAAGACTTTGGGTAGAAAAGCTTCTGAAGGAGACGGACTTCTCAAAACTGTGATATCATCCTTCCGTAATTGAAGACATTTCAAGAACAAGGAGCGAAAGACAAACATATGCAAGCAAGAAACTGAAAGGTTTTAATTCATACACTTTCCAGTATCCTATAAAATGTAATTAATTCGCCTTTAAGTATTCTTGATTATGCAATTAATTATCTTTAATACTTATATACAAATTGCAATTATTTTAATGTGTATAAACTCAGTATTCAGTCTTTAAAGTAATCTCCAAAAATAATGCATTCCTTCAGGTAACTTCCTCATCTCTGATATTTTTTCAGTTGAGGGACTCTGGGTTAGATTTCTTTTGTGCTCATGACAAACTCATGTAAACCATGCTGCTACAGAACTGCAGCAGTTTTCACCATAACTCTGTATTCTCATTATTCCAGAAAAACTCACCACTGCTATATCTCCACTTTTTTTTTTCCTGCTCTGTCCCACTTCCATCACATAAGTGTATGATTACACAATAAACCAGCTGAAAACCAAAACATTTTTTGGATATATTTATTTTTAGGCAGATCCATTCACTAGTTTAATTCATAACATTGCTGCTTTCTGGAAAAGGAAGGAATCACCTATGTTTTTTACAGTAACAGAACCAAGTTGTTCCAGATTCAACAGAATATGAAACAAAGGTGTTTGTTGTCATGGATTATAATTATGAGAACAAGGAAGGGGTTTTTTTTAAGACCTCATCTGCTGAGGGGGGAAAAACTTAAATAAATCTTACATTCCCCCAGAAATGTAGTACATGCATTACTAAAATGCCTCAAAAAAAACCCAACAAAAACAAACAAACAAAAAACCACGCAAAAAAACAAACCACAAACATTTTAAGAGGAAAGCACTTTTTAAAAGAAAAAAAAAAGTTGAAGGAATTATTAAAGGTTATTTCATTTTACCTAAAGCTTAATTGTTTGTGTGATTTCAGATTAAAAAAAATATCTTTCTCACATTGATGGCATGACTATTCTCACTCAATATAATAAAAAGCGTACCCATAAAATCAAAGTCTAAATTAATCAGTGATATGTATCTTGGTGACTGATTAGTAATAATAAAAATAGCAAGGAAAAAGCTGAACCTTTGTGTTACTTAGTAGCAAGGTGTGGAAGATGCAGGCTTATGAACTACATGACAAAGTACAGCAGTTTGGACACAGTTTCCAGGAAATCCCTTTACAAATTGTTTACAAAATTTGTGCATTTGTTTTAGAGATTCAATTCTGTTCTCTGTAACAGCACTGTAATGGTAACAATATCAATTAATTTAATTTTATTTGTGAGTAACTGTAGAGATAAGACTAAATCCTGTGCTGAGTAGCACTAATTGTACTTTATGGTGCTAAAGTATTAAAAATGCTATCAAAACCTATCACAAAAGACCTTTAACATGCAAGCATCTTTTTTTAAAGGTATGTTTTAAAACACATTCAAGTTAACCACTAGCTATTTGAATTTACAGGTGCTACTGGACTTTGCCAACAGGTGACTAGATTAATAACCTGAAAAAAGGGGAATTATCTATTTTTAAAGAAGATCCCAAATTCAAAATATTTTCAAAAAATGTGTCTATTTCTAGAAACAGATGGACTCTTGGCAAGGAATTTGTAGCATAAATTCTTTGGATGCAGTATAGGTACACAGTCATAATGCTAGGTATAAAGACAAATGTGTAGAGAGAAAGGAACTGTCACCTGTCCTTCCAGTCAAATTTGGAAGTGAAGTATGCTTCTGTATTTTTACGTTACTGTAACTGTACTATGACAAAGTAAGTATAAGTGGAATTTGGCAACTTGTTTCTAAATAAATTGTTTTTATTTAATGTAGGCAGGGATTATAAAGGCTAGAAGTTTGGAAGACCAACATACTAGACCTTGCCTGAGCATTCCCTCAATTTGAGGACTTTGTGCAAAGAAACTGACTGGCATTACTTCTGTGGGAAAGGTGTTTTGTGAGGCAGTAGCTATTTTGGAAGGGTAACTCCCCACTGTTGACACTGGCATGTGAAGACTGTTTCTCAGTGCAGGCAATCCATAAATAATGCTTATGTTGCAATGTGAAGATAATAATACGTGAGTTTATACACTTTTTGTGGCACTAGTTTGGATATCTCTTTTTTTTTTTTTCAGTGGAGAAAGGGCAATGATGCTACGATGTTATATATGAAAAACAGCTCTTAAGTAAAAAAGTGTTCACGCTTACAGTGCCAATTTAAACTGACTTTAAATATGAAAAGACATAGTGAAGGGGACAATAGATGCCAGTGTATTACATGCTTAAGTCTTGATTCTCCATGCACACATTAGTGAATTTGTCTATTTCATAAACAAAGAGGAGAGACAGTCATTTATTCTCTACAGCCTGTACAGTATAGAAGTAATTTGACGTTGGTCAGTGAAATTGTACACATAACTAAGGCAAAAAGAAAGGTTTGGGCCTAACTTAAAATACTTCCTATATATTAAAAAACCTATTTGTCAACAGTGACTGTACCACAAACAGCTGCATAGATTAAAGTGAATACAATGATTTTTAATTTTTTTAAAAATAAATACAGTGTTGTTTTGCCGGGTATTTTACAATTTACTTCAGTGTTGAAACTAGAGAAATGAGTGAGGGTTTAATATGCTGTTACAGTATAAAATGATGAGGAAAATAATCCTTAAGGCATTATTTGGAGAGCAAACGATGATGTGGGATTAGGAAAAGCACTGCAAATAGCAATATCAGATTCAGACAGGGACGAACACAGGGAAAGGAATAAAAAGCAACTGAGACTGAAGGAGATGGCATGAGAGATGATTCCTTTTTTTTTTCTTTTCCAAGAACTACTCTTTTAAACAGATGAAGTGTTATCTTAGAAGTGAGTACAGTGGGTGGGTGAGGATGCACCAAAAGCCAATACAGTATCCATATCTGGTAGAAAATACAGGAAAATATGTTCTTCCTCTGCAAAACAGCACGTGGTAGTTTACTTATAATATTTTTGTAGTAATAATAGAAAGGTGACAGATTATTTTATATGACATCTCTGCAGAGGGAAAGACTTGAATGCAAGTAGAGAAGGAAATTTGTGCTTGTAGAAGGTAACTCTTGGTTCCTTTGTTACTGAGGGTGGACTTTAACAAGTTGTAGTGCCAAGCCATTTCTGCCTAAATGGAGATCTCACCCATGGTTCTTTTTAGGAAGAAGGTCTGGCTTTCCACAGACTTTAAAGCACATTGGCAAAAACTGCAGAACAAATAGTTTAGGTTTCTGTAATGTCTGTGTTGTGTCCTCAAAAGGCACAGTTTTTAAGTGTTTTATCAAGAGTGCAATGGCTACTTCATGCTACAGCCAATTTTGAGACAATGATTTCTGGACAAAAATAGTGGGCAAGAAGTGTTTTTCTGAGTAACAAACAACTTCATAGTTTTATTACATGATTCTGGAAACTGTTATTTTACCTTATCTTACTTCATTCCAGAGGATAGCAAATAGAATATTCTTCTAAAGAAGGTTTTTATATCTATATGACTTCAGAAGTTCTTGTTAACCGTGTAATAGAGAAGTTGCTGCTACCCAGCTTTAAAAAAAAACCAAAACTGAATTATTGAAAAATGACTTTATCTACCCCAGCACAAGCTGCTGTTAATGAAGCTACCATTTTCCGAGCCTAAAACACTTGCTTTTCATGCTGTTTGTTATCATTGCCAAAGCATGAGGGATTTTGAGATGGGACAATGTGTTTTATCAACCAACATCAGGGTGATCAGATTAGTATCTAGTGTCTGTTACTTTTAGTGTGCATGTATGAACTGATGATGGCTAGGACCAGTATATAACGGAGCTTAAGACAGTGCATATTTTCAAAAGACAATAGAAGAAAATCTTACAGCTATCAGTCCCTTTGATTCAGGACTTGTAATATCAATGTAATGTGTTAGGTTGAATGACTAGTGATTTGATGTAAAAAGTACATATCATGCGTAAAGCATTAGACACATTCCAGGAAAATCATAATTATTTGAAATACATTTTCATACAAATTATGCCAGGAGGAGGTATATGTATGTTAAAAACAGTGACACAATGTAGGCTAGTTTTATTTCTGATTGGCATGCTACTGAGTAAGCTAAGAGCTTATAAGGTCTGTGTCCCTTCTTACTGAGGTTTGGTCAAGTGATCTACAGTAGCACACTCATGTCACTGTCCCTTCTGCAAGCAGTAGGCTGCTGAAGAGCCTTGTTTGGTGTTGGTAGATAAAAGTGTTCTTGTAGAATTAAGTGGAATTTGATAAATTAAGTACAGCATACCAAGTTCACTCTTCAACTGCCCTGTGATTTTATTTTTCTTGCTCCTCGTTCTTGTTGCAGTTCCCGTTTCTGAAGTTTGTTTAGCCATGACAAAGTGTTCTCTAATGTATCTGGAGTGCCGTTTTGCTGTGACCTACTCTCTCCTTAAATCACTCTTTTTAGACAAAATATTTTTAATCTTTATCAGTCACTTGTCTTTATAAAGTCTTTGTAATTGAGCTCTAATGAGGATTCAGTTTCTCCTGCTTTGAAAGCAAAAGTCTGTAGTTTGGATGCTTAATGTTGACAAATTCTTCATCTGCTACTCTGTATTATTCTAGCAGAAGGATAAAGTGACAATATTTCTATTGGTGTAATCCTTTAAGTAAATAGTAGTGAAGCTGCTGAAGCTCTTACTGTGAGGTAGTTTTACTTTATTACTACATTTTCCCAAATGATCACATCCCAAAACATTATCATCTTTGGGTGAGAGTTTTGTCTTTCATGTTGCCAGAGTTGCTAATAATAAATGTACAACTCATTTTTCTATATTTTTAATTTGGAATAGTGTTGCTTGGGCCAAGTTTGGGACCTGCACTTTTCATGACTGCAGTGGAGAGATACCAGCAACAGAATTTGACAAGTGCAGATGGAATATTTAACTCTACGAGAAAAAAAAGATCCAGGATTTGCTTCCTGGGATATAGCTTTTAGAAATTAATTGAGGATGGGAAGAATTTCCTTTGTAATTCTATGCGTGGGTGATACTGAGATCTAGTAACTAGTGATGAGAAAATTTTCAGTAACTTAATAACACAGTAATACTTATTACGTAATAGCTTTGACTGTCGAAAAAGTGTGTCTTAAATCAAATGCTAGTAGTTTTTAATAGTTTATACTGATTAGGGCCATTTCCATTTAAGAAGATAAGCCTATTTTATGCTACTTGTTCTTATTTCAAAGGGAGGAAAACAGCACATGTTTGGTAAGAATACATTGTTGCAGGTGTTTGTTTATGTTCAGTATTTGCACAGATATTAACAGCTTTTCAGGTATTTTCATTCTGCTTTTGTGCAAAATAGAAAATGTGTAAGTCTGTCTTATCTGTTTGTAAATAAAAGGTTAGAACTGTTATGAACAGTGAGTTGATAAGAGTAAGATTTTCTAACCATTTTTGCAATAGCTAGATAACTATAATTAGGGTAAAACAGTTGATAAATTCTGCAGTAGACTGTAGCTTGTACCACAACTTGCTGTGATTATTTCTATGTAAATTGTACCTGGGAAGATCTGTGATGCTGACATTTTAGCATCAAGCATCAGTGGTGACTTGTAAGGAAGTAAATCTCAGGCAAACTGTTTCTCCAGTGAGTTAATTCTCTAAAGCAAAGTGACTGTGTCACAGGTCCTCGCTCCCTACCCATTTCCCTGGTGTCCTCTATGGAAAAGGCGTCTTACTAAGATCTTTTTTCTGATTGCGACCTGTATTTTTCAATAGATCATAAAGAAGTTGCAGGTACAGTGATACTCAGTTTGTTGAATGCAAGTACGATGCATAAAACTTCCTAAAGCACCTTTCCAGGAGGTGGCTGTGCAGCCAGGCATGGCACACGCCACAGCTCTGATTCCCTGGAACCATTGGTGTTGATGAGAATGCGGTAATTAAATTATTTTGTCTATTGCCTTTGTTAAGAGTATGGAAAGATATAAGTCATAAGGTTGATGATGGATTATGAGCTTGACTGAGACAATTGTATTTTTATAGGCAACTTGATTAGAAATTTATACAGAGAGTGAATTAAAACTTTAATTATGACCTGCAGGCCAGTATATTAATTGCATGTTGCGGATAGCCACAAAGTTAGCTCTTGCATGACTTATGCCCAGGAATCCTAAAAGAATGGACAGTCTTTGACTGAAATA
Organism: Buteo buteo; assembly: GCF_964188355.1. Lineage (NCBI taxonomy): Eukaryota > Metazoa > Chordata > Aves > Accipitriformes > Accipitridae > Buteo > Buteo buteo. The sequence continues at coordinate 12,996,001 of NC_134190.1, read as the reverse complement.
AAGCTTGGGAAGAAGAGAAATCTTGATATTTGTTTTAGCACGGTTATTTAATTTTTGGAAGGAGGGTTGAGATATAAAGTTCCCTTTATTGCACCGCTAGCACAAAGGACCATTGGAAGCATATTGGCCCTTTACATGACTCCTGTTCATACTCATAAATGTGTTCCAACTTCACTGCACACACTGCTTCCCCAAAAGGAGGCTGGGAGCGGCTGCAGGTTGTAAAGCGATGATCCTGTATGAACTCATCCTGCTGGTTCTGATTGCCAGAAGACAGTTGAGTGGGTGAACTCTGTATTGGCAGGCCTTGGGCTGGATCAGGTATCATCCCTCATCCCAGAGCTGTCACAAAAGTAACACAAAAGCTGTATCTGCTGTAGGTAATTTGACCGAAAGGCAATAATCTGCCCACATCTGGTCTGTGTTTATTTTGTACAGCTCTGGCTTTCAGAGCAATATATATGTAATACAGTCGTCACCATAGCCAGAGAGTCCTGTGCCATATAGACACTCTGTCCAGTCATGCCATAAGGATGTAGCGGCTCAGTTTACAACAGTTCATCGACTGTTAATCCAATCACTCTGTCCTGCTAATCAAATCAGTCAGCTCCAGGAGCATGTGGCAGCAGGGTTATGTTCACTCCCAGGCTAATGTGAAGAGAGCAACATGGAGCTGCAGTGAGAATGAACTCTGGGATTTAGATGGTATCCTAGTATAATTTTTTAATGATGTCATTTGGACTTAAACCATACAATATTATGGTTTTGGTATTCTGAATGTATGTGTGTTAAGCTGTTCTTAAAATTTACCTGCTGGTGCTAACTGCAGTGAGTAATGCTCTGAACTGGCGTTAAGTCATACTATTGGAAATGATGTATTTTCTAATAGAATGTGTACACTGAAGATTTTAGTGCACATTTTGCAGACCTTCAGGTGTATTTTGGCATCCTTGTCAAATTTGTTTTTGAATAACTGTCTTCCCCAAACTATTTTCTCCTTTTACTTTAAGCAAAACTCAGCACTTTAACTGTTTTCATGTGTTGTATGCTGCTATATATTGCATTTTTTAATGTCAAATGCATTTATTTTATTTACAATAAGAAGTATTTGAGTACTGCTTATCATTGACTTCTGCAAGATTTTAATAAATAGAGGATATAGTCATTCATAAACATTGCTGATTGCTTATGGATAATCATTTTGGATAATCAAGTCCCATTTGTACATGGAACAGTTTCCAATTTAACCAAGGGTGACTGTTCACATGTAGCACATACATGTGTGCAAGACTTGCATTTATTCTAGCTTCAGTCTCTGAATTGGTGAATGTCTACAGTAGTAATTTGGCTCAATCAGAGAAAGTCAGTAGAGTGAAGCAGTTGGTGCTGTGACCCCCACCTCTACATATTCTGCTGTGCAGCACTTTTATTTTGGACTAGATTTAGTGGAGCCTCTCGGGATCAAATATCCATGCCACAATGTGTGTTTAAACTGTTCAGAGCTGTTATTTGCTTGGACCTGTGTGCCCCCTTAGGGGTTGAAGCATGACAGATAAAACCATTGCATTGGTAACGCCATTTCCAGTTTATATTTCTCCATAAAGAATCCACATCACGTATTCAAAAACTGGTCTGTGAACAAAACCATTGCGCAGTAAGCGGGAATAGTGTGGAGGGGAGAAGGATTTGCTTCTAAATTGCACTATTGCTCTTGAACCAAAACACTAATGTAAACATAGCCTTCAGCTAACAGAACAAGGCCGCCTCCTATGTTTTACGGACAACAGATAGAGTATGAAGTCAAGTAGATTCTATTCTATTAACTTTAAATTAATTTAGCCTGACATGAATGTGAGGACAGAGAGGAACATCATGGGAATGGAAAATGGATTTATGATAAACAAGGCAGTACTCACTGAATATTTACATGCCTACTTATATGTTTATTTTGCTCATTCTGTTTTCTGTCGTCCCACACCCCGCCCCCAACAGCTGTAGCTTTAGTTTAATCTCTTCAAATCTTCTGTTAAATTAAAGTATGGTCTTTTTATATATATAAAATATATATATGTGTATGATATAAACATATATATAGATCTACACAGAGTATGCCTTATATAGAGTTTACAGATGTGCCCAAATTACAATGCTTTAGACTGAGAACATCCTCTTGAATTTCATCCTTACTTTGATTGACCTGAACTAAAGATCTTTTGTCATGGATTAAGACTGTGTGTCCTTTTTCTGACCGTAGCAGAACAAAGAGGTTACGGTACCTGTCCTGCCCATAGGTGTTTGTTGTCCTCTGCTGGAAGTTGCAGTCCTCTTAGGTATGTCAGGAAATACCGCATATATGTGGCTGCTCTCCAAACCAGTTATTTCAGGGATGCCTACATTAGCTCAGGTATTCTTAATATCTAAACCAGGTCACTTTGACAGAATTGCATTAGGGAATAATTACACAAGAACTTGTGCTGACAGATGGGGAGGAGCTGTTGTCTCTGAGCACAGGATGGGGAGGGGCAGTTGCAGTATTACTGTTTTTACCTGGCACAGCTGTAGCCAAACAGCACTTTGGCCTGCAACCTTACCTTGTTCTTGTCTGTTTTTTTAAAAAGTATAAATATGGTATATTTTGTTAATAAAAGCAATTACAATCAAAGTAGCTGCTTCTTCAGGGAGAAGAAGCAAACATGAACTGATTCTTAGCAAATTCATGGAAAGAAGGGAAATTTACCATTTTACAGATGGGAAATCTCAGATACAATTATGGTGTGTGGGATTGTAATTTGGGCACTCCACTGTTGGATTATACCTCTGAGCGGTGTGTTGTTTTTATGTTAGTTTTTCTGCAGGCTGAGTTTTTGAGTGTCATTGATCAGTACCCCATGTGGGGAAAGTGATAACTTAGCATGCTAAAATAAACTGGGAGATGTTATCTTTTGCCACCCAGATAGTTTGCCTGATAACTTTCCCTCACACCTGTTTTATCTTTCCTTTTTATATAATTTTCCTTTTTGTTTTGATTCTTCCACAACACCTGAAAACTAACCATTAGCAGCAAATCCTGGCAGTACAGAACCTTTTACTTACTAAAAACAAATATTACCCTGTGGCAGAAGGCATTGGACACTGTAGAAATGGTAGTTGGCATGAACTAGTTGTCGCCAGCATTTCTGGTGTGATCATGGCTAAAGATGTGGTCTAGCTCTTACCCTGGTGCTTAAGGGCACTCTCTGAACTAACTCAGCATAAGATCAGAAAAGCACCAGCTTAGCTCTAAGGTAACAATAGTGGGGGGAGAAGCAATACTGCCCGTGCGGATGTTACCTAGCTGTTCCAACAGGTTAAATGTATCATCAAACCGCACCGTAACTGATGTGTCAAGAAGTAGGAACGTAGACTTTTTTCCCCACCCAGTTGTGTTCTTTTTTTCATTTTAATATTTGAATGTAAGTCATTAGTATCTTCTAACATAAGATATCTTGCATTATATTTCGTGTCATGTCACCACTGTACATCGAAGTAGAAATGGATGACTTGGGCAAGCTTTCTTCTTCATTAGGAAAAGAGAAGTACAAGTTTGTGGTCTCTGGTTTTGCCATGAAATTGAATTTAAATCTGCCACTAGTTCAAGATGAATATTCCTGTTCTATACCCAAGCCTTCTGTACATTGTGGAAGCATTCCAGTTTCCTCTTCCCAAATCTGGATGAGAAACACACATGTAGCTGTTATCACCAGCAAAAGTATTGAAGCGGAATATTCCTGAGCAGTTTTTCAAGTGGTCCTAGGGGAGTTAGACTAATCAAGCTGAGGCAATCCAAAAAGTCCCTCACTAAAGCTCTGAAGCCACATGATAAATTGCGTATCACAGGTTAATTGCTAGAATTTTTGTGTTGTAAATAAAATAGAAATAAGATGTCTTCAAGAAGAATTAAAGGGCTAGGAAAAAAGGCTCCTTTTAATCAAGAAGAGCAATGTCAAAGTAGGCTTTGTTGCAGACTTGGACAATACAGCTAAATATAACGGTTTTCTTTATGCATTTCTGTTTGCTCTATAAATCATCGGGTTGGGAATGGATTTTTGTGTCTCCTGTTCTAGAGTTCATCTGTTATCTCTGCAAGGTGTCTGTTTTTTTGGATGAGAGGGATGGCTTCCTACTTGAAAAGGGCATGTGCTTAATGGGTGGCCTTTCAGTATTGAAAGACGTTAGTAGAACTTTGTGCCCAGTAATCGATGATGTTTGTTACAAAGATTTCCTGCTAGAAAATAAAAATACCTTGCTAGTAGTAGAGATCTTTCTCTAAGAATCATGTTTTTAAAATCTATTTTAGAAGTTCGAGGGAGAGAGGATAAGCAAGGCTATAGCAGTAACTGCTTTTTTGACAATATATCAAGTTTTATTCATGAGTTTGTTTTTATTTTTGAATTTAACATTTCTGGCTTAATACTTGACAGTCTTTTTACTAGTCTACTAAAAAAAATATGAAGGCATATTTCTCTATAATGACTTTCTTATTTGGGGTAGCATTTTTGTTAAGATGTTCCTACGTACAGTTTCATGGAAAAACAGTAGTTTCATTTTTCTAGCTGCATGTCCAGTAACTTTACTAAAAAGTGAAATAACTAGAATAAAAATAGTTTTAATGTATTTTAACATTTTAAATAATATTTGGATAATTTATACTGCATTACTCTCTAGAAACTGTGTTGAATGGTACAACTGAGTAACAAAGTAAAGGTGGAGCTAGTTTGTGTTTGGTTTTTATTTGTGGGTTGTTGTTTTGATTGGGTTTTTTTTAAGACCTATGCAAACAGAGCTGTGCAACTTCCTAGAGACAGGACAGCATAGTACAACACCTGCAGGGTATCACATGAAGTTGTAGGATGTGTAGTTACATTGCTGCTGAGATTATTATAATATAGTAATCATTTAACCTCACTGTTGAAAACCAGGCAGTACAATGTGAAAACATGCCACATATAAAACTGAGTTGCACTCTTAAGAGAATCTGTTGTCAACAGTCATATGATTCAGTAATGAATCATATACCATATATGTATACCATACATACCTCTATTTTCCTTCCATTCTTCCAAACTGTTCTGTAGATGTTCCATTTGGTTAATGCTACTCCAGTAAATGTTACTGGTCTTCAGAGGTTCTCCTAGGTGTGTGCGATCTCAGCTTACATGCGTGGTCTTTGTTCATGAGGGGCTAGGAGTTAAATTAATAAGTGATAGTCCCATTCCCCACCCCTGCCTTTTTTTTTTTTTTTTTTTTTTTTTTTTTTTAAATAACCAAAAGGAAGCTAGAAATGGGGAAGAAAGCTGTATTGGTCCCATAATTGAAATGAAGTGGGCTGGAGGATTTACCAGAAGGATCAGCCTGGGTAGGAAAAATGAAATAAAAAGGGGAAATCCTAAGACTAGCCTTCCACAAACATTTCTTCTTTTTCTGTAAAAGATTTCCCTTTCTGCAGGGCTAGCATGACTGGCGTGAGTTTTGGTACAAGGCATGAGCCTCTGTCCCTGCAGCTGCTGCTGTCTGCCCTGTCTGCTTTACCCCAGTTCCTGAATTCCTCTAGCCTGTGGGTTCTACATGCAGTTGTAGCATATGCATGCTTAATACTTGTGACATAAATATCATCTCTATTTGCAGATAAGCAAGGCATGGTAATTTGTTAAAGTATGTGTATCAAAGACTGGCCAAAACAAGTTCTCTGTTTTCACAAGAACAATAGCCTCTAAAAATAAAAAATCTTCTGTATTTGCCCCAATTTCTGAGCTGTACGATATTGTCCCTGGTAGCTAAAGGATAGCTCACTGTAAGTAAGAGATTCTTTAATATGCCTTATGCTAAGCAAGCAAATTAGTCAAACAATATCAAATTGATAAGTTTTGTAAGGTAAACACACTGTGTTTATACAGCATATTTAAACATGGTCTCTATATTCAAAGAGGGAAATCCTATCCACGTTGAACTTGGTGTCAAAACTTTGCTGGGGCCAGTGTTGATTGTCAACTGTAATGTGTCATATTCAGGTTCTTGTGCATGCAAAATACTTGCTGAAGAACAGTTTTGGTATTTTAGAACATCTTTTATGAGAGGGAAGTAACAATCTGAAGTTTAAAGAGAAGAATTTCCAGTCAGCAGTGAAAGACTGTAAGCTAAAGAGCTACAATACAGTATTATACATCTACAAGAGTATTTTTAAATTTATCTACACTTAAATTTTTTGCATGCAAGTTGCTCATGTGAGTTATATATCTGCCCATGTCTAATGTTTAATTTTCCTTTTTAACAGGTAGAGAGAATTGTTGACAAGAGGAAAAACAAGAAGGGAAAAACAGAGTATTTGGTGCGATGGAAAGGATACGACAGTGAAGATGATACTTGGGAGCCAGAACAGCACCTTGTTAATTGTGAGGAATATATACATGAATTTAACAGACGCCACAATGAAAAGCAGAAAGAAAGCACATTAACCAGGACAAACAGGACCTCTCCAAATAACGCCAGAAAACAAATTTCTAGATCTACCAATAGTTCTTTTTCAAAGACATCTACTAAATCTTTAGTTATGGGTAAAGACCATGAGTCAAAAAATAATCAACTCTTTTCTGCCACCCAGAAGTTCCGGAAAAACAATTCACCATCCCTTTCTGGAAGGAAAAATATGGACCTTGCAAAATCAGGTATTAAAATCCTAGTGCCCAAAAGCCCAATTAAGAGCCGGACAACAGTTGATGGCTTCCAGAATGAAAGCCCGGATAAAATGGACCATATAGAGCAGGATCAAGAAGACTCTGTAGCACCAGAAGTAGCAGCAGAAAAACCAGTGGGAGCTTTATTAGGACCTGGTGCAGAGCGTGCTAGGATGGGGAGCCGACCAAGGATACATCCATTAGTGCCACAATTGCCAGTGCCAGTAACAGCCACAATTGCATCAGCATTAACAATAAATGGAAAAGGTATGTGTACGAGTCGGTCATTTTTTGTGTAGATTTTTCATTTGACTGATCTTTTTTACCGTTCAGATGCAAATAAGCTATCCACTCTGTTTCAGCCATGTTAAATCAAGTCTGGAGAACTTCACGACTTTATTTTACATAACTGTATGACTACAAAGCCATTTCGAATTTTGCCAGCTTTTGCTTTCCTCGCAGCGATTCATTGGTATTTGTGTTTTCAGAATCACCATAAGATACATCTGTGTTTGCCTTGACATTGTGTGGTACACATATTCAGTGTACCATTTCCAGAGATTACATCATTGCTTTAAGTTTATTTAAATAGGTCAAATTTGGTATGAATATTAGAAACATAAATTATGGGAATAGATGAATGATGTGAGCAGGGATTCTTCACAACAGTTTACCTATCTATTTTGTTATAAATATTGCCTGGAAAAAAAAAAACTGTGAGAATGACATTGCTTAAAAAAAAACAAAGTTGAAAAGTTTTGTTTCAGTGAAAATTTGAGCCAGTTGTGGAGATACATATGCCTTCTGCCTGGATTGAATTCTGTCTTCATTATATTTTATCGATATTTTGTTGTTTATACCTCATTTGATATTGGGAGCTTATTTAGGTTTGATGCCTGGCTTGCTAACATCTCAGTAGATTACAGTTTGTTTAACTTGTACTGTGAAATTTGTGATACCCAAGAAACCCAAACTGCTTTTGTGGGAGGAAGCTGTTTGTTCCCCCCACCCAGCTGAGACCCTTGTTTAAGACTTCCTGATCCTCGTTCTTGTGCCCCAAACCTTTGTTCTTCCCTGACAGACCCAGGCTGTTGTGTAGGCACAGGTGTTCTCAGAAGCATGCTTTTGGGGCTAAATTTTCAAGTGTAATGCTGCATCCTCAAATAAAATGCAGTGGGTAAAATCTGCAGGTATGCTATTGATGACGGCTTGCTGGAAAAATTGCTTGAAAACCAAGGATTGGACCTGCCAAAAAACACACTTAGAGACAAACTGTAGCGGCAAAAAAATGTGTTGGAAGACTTTGGGAGAGTTTGCGTTGGGTGCCCCACTGTTGCTTGCATTCAGATTTTCTGAAAAAACAGCTGCAGTGGGAGAGGTTGAAAAACAGTGGACAAGGGAGGAGGATGCTCCTGGAGCTGTGGTGTCAGGTCATGGACCAACCCATTTTGCTGCAGATGAACTAGGTAACCATGGTAATGCACACACAGATGCCAGGAATATCTCTTCCTTTGCATGGGCTAAAGAAGGAATGTAAATCTCAGAGGATGTAAACAAAGCTGGAGGGGAAAATGCAAGAGATGCCAGTATGTGAGTTTTCTGAGTACATGAGGTAGAGGAGTGTGTTTGCGCGTGTCATGGTTTTGTGATAATTAATATGTGTTTTGGAGTATGGTGTTGTTCCTAGTGAAGTAACTGATAAGTGCTGCCTTCAACGTCATGTGTTTTTGCCTCATGGCATTCAGGAAAAAAACTTGGACACAAAGGACCTTCTTGGATCTATCAGTAACCACAAACGATTAAATCATTCCCACCAAGATTTCACTCTAGTATTAGTGGTACAGCAAGGGCCTAGTTACAGGGCATCGAGTGGAAGTAGAAAGACCTGCACAGGAATGGTAGTGACACATAAAGCATTAGCTGAGGTGCATTTATCCGTTTCATTGAGATGTTACAATTTCCTCAGCTGCCACCACCTCCTTCAGCTCTTCTTAGGCATTTGTCTGGGCAACTAACACTGAAAGCTATCAACTGACCCTAGGGATGATGGCAATACGAGATTTTTCTCACACTTATGTTTTCATGAGATCTTAAGGCGTAGATCAAAAAAGGAGGGCCAAGGAGATAGTTACAATACGTGGTTGCCCAAAAAGACACAGTATGTTTCCACCTTCTGTCTGCTGCTGGAGGGATATTAGTACACGTACGTTAACTGAGGATTTCCCTCTCTCTGTCCTGATACACCGCTGCCAATCCTCAAGCTGAGCTGTGCAGTCTGCTGGGAAATGCATGCTAAATATCCAAATTTATTATCGCTTTGCAGGCAGTTATGCTCATCTGCAACACTTTTGGGGGTAACATCCCAATCGTGCAGTAATTCTCTGATTATAAAACATGGAAACAAAGTTGCAAAAGAAAAATACTTTGCATTTATATCTGACATCAGTCTCTTTTCCTAGCTTTTTAGGATTTCTTGGACAGATATCTTTCTCACGGAAGCCCAGGCTCCAACTCAGCCATTCTGCATGCCCAGAGTGGACCTTTATTTAGAGAGAAGCCAAGAGAGGCAGCCCTGTTTCCTAGAGCTAGCCTGGCCTTTGAGATTCCTGAGCTGACATACTCTGTCTCTTCATTAAAGCTGTGCTCTTCTCCTTGCTGTTTTTTATTTTTAACTTCACAGTGCTATTCTTTAAAAATGTGGTGAATTGATGCTTCTCTCCCTCCCCTGCATGGGGCTGTTGTGGTTCAGGATCCTGTTTCACTCCTTACTCAGGACATTCCTTCTGTCTTAAATGGACACCTCATCACATTTTCAACACCACCTTGGGAATCGTACATCACGAGAGGTATTCATTGCACAGAAACGCCATCAAATTTGTAACCTCATCTTCATATGCACCAGATCTGACATATTAATAATACAAATGATAGATCTGGCATTTGGAGCACTCTTTCCAAACTTCCCACCTCCTCCACATACACCTTCTGTTAATTTTAAGAGTTCCTACTTCCACATGGAGGGTGCTGTCAGGAAGACAAAAGCATGTTTTGAAAAATAACTTTTTACTTAAGATGGTTTAGGATTTTTTAATCAAAACATTTTTGTTGGAAAACCCAGTTAGTCAAAACAGAAATCACTAATTGGAAAGCATAATTTTGAAAGATTCTAGAAAAATACATATTACACTTAAAAAAATTTTAGACAACTTTTTAAATAAAAGCTGATATTTTTTTTTAAGTAATATTGGAAAAATAATTTAAAATTTTAATATGAAAACAGAGTTCCTAATTTTGAGATTATTGCTATGACTGCTTTTGAATTGTGTGACCTGTGTTGGTTTTTAGTCCTAGTTCAGGATGGTGAAACTCTTCAGCATTTACTCTGTTCTTTGTTTGTTTTCCCCTGCCTTTATATATTTTTTTTTAAATTTCATTTATAATAAAAGTACACGCCAGGAAAAAAAAACTTGTACACATAGGAAAATTCCATGACTGCAATTACTAGGAAATATTAGTATTATTGTAGCCCCTAGTCCTGCTTTTGATGAGACAAACTGCCATGATGCAGTTCTTGTTCCAGAGTTCCTACAGTCTCAGAAAAGGCAACCAGCAAATATTTATACAAATATGCAGGGGTACCAGGGGTATAAAATAACAGTAATGTTTGCTTTGGGATTTGGTGGTTTCAGCATACTAAAATCTAGCTGCTATCCGAAGTATATTTTTTAATATAGAAAACCATTTTATTGAATGTTCATATTTTAAAGTCTTGGCCTTGAAAACGGAGTCGATGGAGTAATATACTACATACAAGTCTAAGAAGGGAGATATATGAAAGAAGTGGGAATGGGTCACTGAATGAACGTTGCTGTGGTTCTGTTTTTTTGAAATATGTGGTGATCATCAGCTGTTACTAAAAGTTAATGGAAGCAATCCTGAAATGGATGAATGAAACAGAGGAACACCACCAAATAACTGAAATGTTGTGGAAAAGCTGTTAAGCTCCTACAAGCAATGCATATTACTCAAAACTAGGCAAGACAAGAAGTGGCCTCATGTCAGAACCTATTGTTAGACACCTTTAAAGTTTTTGAAAGTTTCCTTCATTGAAATTTAATAAAAAAATAGCTTTGAAATTTTATTGCAAATGTTTTAGGCATAGTACACCTAATATCCAGAGAAGTTCTATCTAATAGAGTACAAAACAAGTGAAACTGTAAAGGGAATCTAATCTGTCGGTCACACAATGCTAGTGAGTTTTCTTGCAATTTTAGAAAGGACTAAAAGACTGAATTGATGTTCACCTTCTGTAAAACTTGACCATAAACCAGGTGAATACCACTGCTTGACAAATTCTAGTTGGGTTTTGTTTCCTGGGTCACCCTATAGTTGCTACAGTTTTTAGTCAGCTAACAGTGTCCGACGTGGATGTAATAGAGAATAAATGCCACAAGAAGGGAGATTTGGGGCAGAAAGGCATGCAAAGCTCCAAGTATAAAATGAGTGAGAAAAGAACATCTAGCTGCATACATTGCTATAATTGGCATAAGGCAGGCTGGTGGCTGGCATACAGAAAGAGAAGAAATACAAGAAATACAGTGAATTACATCACTTGTTAGAAGACAAGCATCACCAGTGTGCACAGTGGCATTAACATCTCCCTCCTTGCACATGTTAGTTCAGATTAATAACTTCCAGGAGCAGCAGGCTGTCTGACAATGCAAAGATGATTGCAGTATATCACCCTACAAGGAACAAGGGTGTCTGCTGATTTTTTCAGTTGGATAATGGTGCTGTTTTTATCTCAGAACAATGGTATTAGCACCAAAGGAAAAGCCAGGCGTCAGGAAAAAAATGACTGAACTTAAGTTCTCTTTGTTACCTGTTCTCTCCCTTACTCAAAGCAGCTTATGTGATTAAAAACCACAGATTTGGAAAACCAAAAATCCACTCTAACACCCAAGGAAAATAGTGTCTGTTGTTTGGTTAAGTGTCTGATAGCTCTAGTCTCAATAGGAACCAAGCAAGTGTATAAGTGCTCGTGGAGGCAACTGGAACCAGGGAGAAATGTACATTCTCAATACAATACCAAGCCGAGCTGAAAGGATTTTAGCTGTTCAGTGTTCCTTAAGGTGAGGGGAGCCCACCCAGTTCCCTCCCAAATTCTCCCAGTTACTTTCTTCCCTCTCCCTGTACGTACCTGGGTGTTGGTCTTTACATGAGGAACAGTCCACTGTCACCAGCACAACTCATTAGGCCACCCTCAAGAGTCCCATGGGAAGCATAGCAGTTGACAACGGTGTGTTGGGTGTGAACCACATTAATCGTCCAGGTGGACCACAAGCTATGCATATAACCCTCTCAAAAAGCAAAATTAAGAGTTGCAGAAGTTCATTGCTGTGAGAATTAGAGTGGACAGTACAAGGAAAGGAAAGTTGGGGTGATGTGCTACAGTTTTTCAGATTTCTTTTTAGTATCCTGGAAGGACAGAAGCAGCTTTAAGCTCTCCTTTTGTTTGTTTTTGCTTTGGTTAAGTAGTAAAATGTGATTCCAAAAAAAGCCCTAAGACAGGAACTTCCTTTTTCAGTGTCTTTGTACATAGCATTTGGATGGTGGCTTGATCTCTGCTGAGTGATCTGGAAAGCAACCAAGTATTTTATTAGTGCAAACAAAAGCCTATAAAATGGGTTGAAGTGCTTCGTAAAGCCTGCCTAACTTCTGAAATTACTGGTTAAACTTCTTTGTCAAATGCAGCAGTGTGTAATTTTGTATCTTCTATTGTGTATGCATTTAGCAAATCACTAAGAGTAAAGAGTAAACCAGTTTTCATTTAATCAACCTTAAAGACACCTTTGGTTTGTTTTTTTTTTTCTTCAGAAGTTGCATTTCATTTAGATCTTATTCCTTAAGAGTTCACATTATTACTTCCTTATGCACTGTATTGCAACATTTTAACCTATCATTTAATTTTCCATCTGTATTACTAAGTCATTTTCAAGTTCTTCAACTACTTTACCCTTAACTAAAATAATATTCTGAATCATTGCCCATTTCTTCTTTATCTATATTTTCTGGCATAATATAAATGCAAAAGTGTTAGGTAATATGGGAGACTGGATGGTCTGTATTATGTGGAAAATTGATCTGTTATCCCATACTGTTCTGGGTTTTTGTCTCCTCTCCGCCCCATTGCTTGTGCTGTTTCTGGTACAGATAATTGTTACTTTATGTGGTGCTCCAGGATTGAGAACTGCTTGTGAAAATCTCTCATCTTCAGGGCCATATTGGTTTATGTCAATAGATTACCATAATAATAAATCAGGATTTAAGTGCAGGGTTTGCTTGAGTTTTAAGGCTGTTTTCCTGAAAACATAAGGCATAAGTGACAGGTTTCTTCCTTTTTCTGCCTTCTGCCATCCTCCACTGCTTAGAACAGAGATGCCTCAGTTGGATGCTACATTGGTGTGGACTTTTGATACAGCTAAGCTGGTCTAAAAGGTAGCTACTTTGAAAAGAATGGTCCCATTCCTTCTCCCCACTTTACAACCCCAGGTTATAATATGGACTAACCGACTGCTCCTTTAAGGACAGACTTATTTTTATCAGCCTTCTGGAAGTGACAGTGAGGGAGAGGATGTGTCCCTGGGGAGGGAGACAGAGACGTGCTTTTTCCTTGTTTTAATTCTGACCCTGAAAAACCTTTAATGGAAATGGTGGATAAAATGTATTTTAAAAAAAAGGGGGGGGGGTAAGTTCTCAAGAAATACTCAGTTTGGACATAAAGTCCTCAACCTAAGTTGACAGAAAAACTCCTGTTATTTTCACTGAAATTGGTATTACACCTGCAGGCCCACTGGTAAACAAAGCTCTTAGGTGTGCAGTTCTTCTGTTGTTGCATCAGTTTACAGGGACTGAGAATCTGGAGTGTAAATCTCTCTTGACTACTCAGATGGTGTCAATAATGATCCGCCATTATGTTGCCCTACAGTACTTGTACCAACATGAGACGAAAGTAATTTCTGATGACAAGTTTGTCATACCTGCTGTGTCAAAACTTGGGAAAGATGAAGCACAATGAAGCAAAGGCTCTGTTTACAAGGCTCACTTTCAACCTACTTTGCATACGTCTAAACAGAGAAAATCTAGGGAAGATCAGACTGAATGGTAGAACAAAAGTGTTGAGATAGATTTTTTTTTTTTTTTTCTTCCACTATTGTCAAAATTGTAGAACTTTAGAACAGCTTTTGATAATACCGCAGAAATGTGAAGCGCAATCAGAAATACTCATGTAGTGCCTTTTGCAGTTGTGCCTGGCAGAGTAACCAGCAACTTTTTTTGTCTCTTGCTGTTTCAATTTTTAAAAAAGTTGCATCTCCCATGTCTGTTAAGGCTGTGAAGTGGATGGAATGCATGTTTGCTAAGGTAACTGTCATTATGAATCTGTGTTCTCTTGAAAAGAAGATTCATCTTAATAGGTTGATACAAAAATCTGTAAAAAACAGACCAAAACAATCTTAACACAGTTCAGGGAAGAGCTGCCTAGATCACATTATCTACTTAAAATAAAAAGTCAACAAAACATCCTCACAGGGAGACTGTTACAAGTGGGATAAAATATCACAGAATTAGTAAACAAACAATTTCAGTTTTTCCATCAATGTTTGTGAAAGAGAGAAAATTGTTAGATTCAGGGAGACGCAAAACTGAGGGGGGAGTTTGTTTTTGTTTTTTTAAAGCTAACTGCTTGGATAACAGCTGGAAACAGCTTTGCATTTTACAGGTGATTGCAAAAATATCTTTTTTTATAATGAGAATTAATGAAATAGCCAGATCCTATACTGCCCTGGGATAGACGTACTTCCTATCCAGCCAGAGAAATTGCAGTACTCAAACTGGCATACTTGTGATCCAAAACTGCTGGTGTGAGTTATTGATAATAATACAGCAAAGTATTATTCTTTTATTTAAAAGAAAATAAATACAGAAGACGTATGTTTGTGATACTGTATGAATTTTTTCAAATCAAACAAAAATATCTAAATTATCTGCTGTACATACCACTTATATTGTAAACATATTTAAGAACACACACTAAAATGCATTAGGCCACAAATTACCAGTTAATTCTGCTCTAGTAACTGTTTTCTTAATTTTGCAATCTTAGAATGCGTAAAAAAGATTTGGGTTTTTATTTAGTAAGTATTTTTAATTTAAAATGCTTTAAAGTTTATTATATTTTAGATGTCTTTAAGAAACAAAGGCAAATCATAAACACTAGTGCTTTGAACTAGAATATTCTGTATTTGAATGCATCTGAAAACTGGGAAGTTCTAAGATTTAATCATAGAATCATATAATAGTTCGGGTTGGAAGGGACCTTAAACATCATGTAGTCCCACCCCCCCTGCCATGGGCAGGGACACCTTCCACTAGACCAGGTTGCTCCAAGCCCCATCCAACCTGGCCTTGAACACTGCCAGGGATGGGGCAGCCACAACCTCTCTGGGCAGCCTGTGCCAGTGTCTCACCGCCCTCACAGTGAAGAATTTCTTCCTTACATCTAATCTAAATCTACTCTCTTTCAGTTTAAAACCATTACCCCTTGTCCTGTCACTATATGCCCTTGAAAAAAGTCCCCCTCCAGCTTTCCTGTAGGCCCCCTTTAGGTACTGGAAGGCTGCCATAAGGTCTCCCTGGACCCTTCTCTTCTCCAGGTGAACAACCCCAACTCTCTCAGCCTCTCTTCATAGCAGAGGTGGAAGAAGAGGTGGAAAGAGAGCATCTTACTATTGTATTACGAGTTCTTTGAACATCTCGGTGAAACATGGATAAAGAAGTACAGATTGTCATTTATTTTCTTTGAAAATATTCCTTGAAAGAGGCAACTAAAGAAAGTAAGTAGTTGTGCTTCAAAAGGCTGCTAAGAAACTGGCTGGGAAGATGGAAAACAGAGTAGGCTTAATGGTTCATTGTAGTTGTGTCAGAAGGTTAATAGGGGGATGTTGTAAGATTCTGTAACAAGATCTGTGCTTATGTATATTTATTAGTAATCTTTTAAAAAAATTTGCAGCAAGCAGCAAAGGTACAAAACTTAGAAAAACACTTAGTTATTTATTCCTTAAGATATAAAAAAATAGAAACTTCAGAGGGACATGTCTAAAGTGGGAGACTAAGCGAAGTGATGAACAGCAGGAAGATAACTTGAACTGACAATTTTCCTTGCTGGCTCCTAAACAGAGTTTTTAACCTGGGATGTAGATAGGAATACGTAAACACTAAGAGCAACTCCAAGAAGACTTGGCCTAATATCAGAGTAAAGAAACTCTCAAGATTTCTTTGTTTGTCACATACATTTGTCTTTACTCTTCAGTCAAGCTTGGTGTATAATGAATCTGTAGATAATATGTGTTGGCTGGCATAGTGTCTTCCATGCATTAGCACTGCTGTCCCTCAGATTTCAACTTGGATTGCTATATCGTTTTTAAGATTGGCTAGCATGAGAGGGAGTGGAGAAACTGGCTGACTGCATTCTCAGAGTAGTTCCATGTGAGAGGTGTCCAAGGGGACTTCCAATGTATACACAGTTGGAGAACCTAGGCCAAGCCATTGATGAAAGCTGCTGCAACAGGGACAAAGAGGTTATAAAATAATAATAATTTAAAAAATCATGTATCTGAAGGGAATACTGAAAAGATTTTAGAGAAGAAACAAACTATAGACACAATGAAATAATTACTGATGTAGTTGGAAATTTCTATTCTGGAATTGCATGAGTAAGACAAGGGGACATCTAAAGAAACCTTTCTTTAGATCCATATATAACATCCTTTAAAAAAATGCTTAGAGAAGTATATAAGATGTTTTGGGGGAAAAAAAACCCAAACCCCACAACATTTAGATGCTTTATATAAAGACTACTGATTTTCATTCATCCTTTTTTGTTTTGGGTTAGTCAGTTCAAAAACCCCTCCAGTGTAAACAGATTTGTTATGTTGTATTCTCCTCTCATCCCTTGGTTTTCTGGACAGATTTCAAATTCAGTGGGCACTTTTGAGAAATACAGGAATGAGTTGAAACCAACTGCAAATGCAAAGCTAATTCTTATTTTACCAGGCATAACATTTTATTGATTTCAAAATTTCAAATTTCAAAATCATTTTTGGCATACGGAAAGAATATCCTGCTAGAGCTTCTCTTAAAGTTGATGATTGTGTGAAGATATATTTATGGCAGTGCAGGGCAACACCCTTTCACCGAGGAATTCAAAGAAGGTTTTTTCTTATATTAGCACAAGCAGGAAAACTTAATATGGTAATAATGGGTATTTCAAACAATTTACTGTGTGTTTTGTGATTTTCTGGTTTAATTTCTGAATACAAAGGATGACAGATTATTCCGCATTCTTTAGTTTAGAGAATCATCTATTTTTACTTTCTGTGCATGTGTAGGCAATTAGCTTGAAAACCTGTTTTAAATATTTAAAAGTTTATAGAAACCGCAAGTTACATCTTTGATTACTATTATTGAAAGCTAGTGAGACATTTTGTTTTCTTGTTTCTTTGCTTTGCACGTTGACAGTGCTTTTTGTTCTATTAGCTTTATTGGGTCCTGTATAGTCAGTTAGGTTGGGGGGTGTTTTTAGAAATTACCTTTCTGAGCACAAACAATGGAGTAGCAAAAAAACCTTTTTAAATATGTGCGAGGGAGAAAGAAGAAATTTAGACCTATTGCTTATCTCATGTCCTTGTAGGAAGTGGAAAGTTTTCCATTAAAAAAAGGTAAAAATAAATAAAAAATCCTACCATTAATTAAAAAAAAAAAAGTGTATTCTGTAATAACTATACAGTGAGAGAATGAGTTTTCTCAAATGATCAGGTAGTATAAGATAGTGATAGTAAATGGAGTGGCTGCCCAAACTATGGGTCAGGATCCAGGACCTATTCTTGAAGAAATACTCTGAAATAAGCGTTTTCTGAACTTGATTTAGTTCTACTTGACATTTCTGCTCTTAAGAATCAGAGGCAATGTTTATTTCAAAGGTTTTCTTTCTCTTTCTGGTGCTGTAAATTGAAAGGAAACAATAACAAGCATATTATGTTTAATCAGCTTTGAAAGCAATGGGTAAAGTTATTCAAGCATGAGTGCCTTTAACACATATGACAAATCAATGGTATGCTTTTTTTTTTTCTTCATTCAATTGACAGTTTAGATACCTATTGTGTTTATTGACCTCATGGGGAAGTGCTGATGCTCTGCATTTTTGGAAATCAGATTTCTTTTGATTTGCATTTCCAAATACAGATGTAGCTAGCTAACATTTAAAGCTTGAGCTCTAAGTCTTCTGGTAAAGTAATACAAGCCAAAACAATCAGTATCCCTCACTGATCTTTATTTTTTGGCTTGCTGTGAAATTTTGTGGAAGAAAATGGACTTGTTACAATGGTATGTTAAGATATTTTGCTCTTAAGACCTTTTTTATTATTAACTTTTACTCCATGCTCTATTAGACTTTTTATGCATGTCAATAATACACAATTTTTTAACAGAGTAATAAAAGACAGAATTGCAATTGTGTGAGCTTTCTTTTTGAAAGGACAGTGAATTCTTACAATAGAGTTGTGTTTATTCCCAGCTTTTTAAAAATTATTTTGTTTTCTATTTTCAAATTCCTGGTATGAAGTCTGATACCAAATTAATTTATATCATATTTGTTTTAGATTGTGGCAGGTGAAATTTAGGCCCCAGTGAAAGTAATACATCTCTCTAGATTATTTTCAGTTAAAGTGTAATATGAAGAAATTATTACTGCACTATTGTGTATTATAAATTACAAACCTAGTAGGATAATTTAATACAAATAGGCCATATACTTACATATGTTCAGGTTAAAAAGGGTGGGGGTAATACTAAATAAAATTTATTTCGGGATAAAGCTGTATAAAAGTCACTCACTGGGTCTGTAGTTGACCTGGCATTAACATCTCTATGTTTTTTGCTGTATTTTTGTCTAATATTCTAATATTTACCCAGCATAAGAATTAGCTATGCTATGATCTTCAAACAACTCAGTTAAACTCAATGATCACATTTTCAAAGGTGTCAGTCTTTTATGTGTTGACTTTTAAAATATTTTTAAATATACTTAAATATTAGCCTATCTTCCTACTGTAAGTACTTTATATATTCTTTGGATAGGCCTCATACTCTTTGAAGACTCCAAAAAGAAAAATCCATTACACGGAGGCAATTTTTGATGGGCTTTACTTACAATTTGACTATGTATTTCTATCTCTTAAGCACTCCCCCTTCCCCAAGTTGTACGTGCTCATTGGTTTCTCTGTCCCCTGGCTGAGCCCCGCTATGATGCGAGCACCCTCACCCAAGGTGCTGGACCTGCTCTCCCCCTGCCCAGGGAGGAGGGATCTGCACAGGAGCGAGTTTGGCAGCACAGCGTCAGGGTTAGGGAAGGCCCCTGGGGAGGCTGTTGGAGCCTTTGGGTGAAAACTTGAGATACTCCAGCGACCCTGGCAATCCTCAGCAGTTAAGGAGGATTTCTGTTGGTTGCAGAGTGGTATTTATGTGATTGTTGTGTGTTTTTACAGACCTTGTTTATAGGTCAGTAAGTTCCTTGGTACGTGTTGAGTTTTCACAGATACTCTTGTAATTCTGCACTAATTGTACTTTGGCTTCACTTAGAAGTGTTAGAAGAACCTTAGAGTAAAAGGTTTTTGTAGGGAGTTGAGGTTACGTAGGTAAATTGGTTTGGTGTTCAGTATTTTTACGTACAGATTTTGCAGAAATTTCCATGAGATCTTAGAACTGCTTTGCCCGATGTTTGATTTACCAAGAATCAGCCTCATTTACATCAATTAGATATTGTGGAATGACTGTTTTGATCAAATCGACAAATTAAGTACAGTACCATTACAGTGATAAAGTTTCTAATGCTTAGGCATTTAGTTGATTGCTTTAAAATGAATTCATATATTTCAAAAATGTGGTGTAACAAGATGAAGAATTATGAAGAAAAATATACAATTGAAATTTTGTTCACAGTGTATCTACATTCATGGAAAGAAACTTTTATCTAGAGTTAGTTAGGGTAAAGCCCATCAGAGGAAGGGAAGAGAATGGGCGTGTACTCTGTTCTTCTCTTAACGGGGGAGGTAAAGCCTTCCTCCACTTCTGAATTTTCATAACCATGGTGAATTGTAAGCTCCCTAGTTTGCACGGGGATCCCAACTAGCTTTTATTCTCATCAGGGAGCAACTAAAAGACTAAAGCCAAAAAGTGACTGCCTTCATTTCAGTATTTCTCAGATATAGTAGGTAAGGGGGTGAGAGGGTAAATGATATTTTAAAATCTTAGTATCTTGTGAGAGGCACATTCAGAGTTTGGGGTTTTTTAGGAAATAGGTAATAGAGGTGCAGACAGGTCTGAATAGGTCTTTCTTAGTAGCTAGTTTGCTGGGTTTTCACCTAGTGTTGAGCTGCTAGTTGGCTGGATTTCCATGGGGTTAGTTGTGGAAGAACCAGAGGAAGAGGAAGATTGAAGCTTGGCAGCTCCTTCACATGGAGCTATTAGAGCTTAGGTTTCTCAGTCATCGTCTCAGCTATACATTCCCAAAAGGGGGGAGAGAAGACAAAATCAGATTGGCTGGCAATGTTTGGAAATTATCTGGGCATCCACTTCAATATGAAAAACAAAACAAACATGAAAAATTGAAGTTTCAACTTTGCTCGGCAACCTCCAATGATATTTGCGTACCTCTTAAGTCTCTCTGGATGTAGCAGAGAGGAGAAAAGTAGTGATGCAGGCTAATCTTCTCAAGGGCACTCAAGTTAGGCAAAGTCATCCAAATAATAATGGCCCAGACTCTTCTAAAAATAAGAATTACACATTTAAACAAAACCTTAGTTTTGCTTTTTTTTTACACTTAGCCATGTTCAGGCACAACACAGTAAAGTGAGAGTAAGTCATTGGTGAGAAATAATATAAGTCATAATATAAAAAATAATAAGTCATTGGTAGAAACACTAAAATTGTTTTATATTTACCTATGTAATTTACCTTTATATATGTAAGAAGAGAAAGAGGATATCAAAATTTCTTTACTAATACAACTATGATTTTGTATACTCTTATCATTCTTGATCATGAGAACTTTGGGTACAAGTCTCCTTGAGATGCAGTTAATTTGGCAAAAGATACAATTTCTTTTTTCTTCCAACATCTTTAACTGCACATAGTAGTTGATTCCAATAGGCAGGTCACGGGGTGGAGTTGGGCCCAGAAGATCCATGTTTGGAGTCTGCTGCCCTTTGCCAAAGGAGATGGAGAACCATTTGAGCAGGAAGTGTGGTCCAAGTCCTGAAGTCCTTCCCTTCCCCTGCCTCCCAGGGATCCAGGCTTGCAGCTCAGCTCCTGCTTGTGGGAGGGAAGCCGCTAGCAGCAGCAACTGCCCCATGCTTCCCGCAGCAGCTGTGTGCCCTGCCTGGCAGCAGCAGCAGCTCTCCGAGGGCCATCCCCTCTGGAGCAATGGTTTAGCAGTGTCCGGACGGTGTGTGCAGGAGCAGCTGTTGTCCATGGAAGAAGTGGAAGGCAGGGCTATTTGTGAGGGAGAGGGAGAGGAGGGGGAAGGACCTCCTTACACAGAGTGTGGAAGGTGATGATTTTGGATGGGGGTACCAGGGAGGCATTGAAAAGAAGCTGGAAACACTGGCAGGAGGGAAAAGGACCTTAAATTGTTAAATCAGTGGAAAATATTAGGGCCATCCACATTCTTCATGCAGAAAATTCTAAAATCACTTTAGTGTGTGGGAGTTCTTTAAATTTTAATTATGTGTTGTATGAGGCTGTAATGAGAGGATGACTCAGTTTTGGTGTACTGCATTGTACTGTTGTTTGGTAAATGAACCTCTGTACATCAACACACTTGGATATATATATCTCTCTATATATGGCTTCCCTATTAGAAGGACACCATGTAGTATCTGCTAAAGGTAGCACACAGTGGTCTCAGAGTTGAGGTGTCGAGTAGGGACGGTCAGCAGAGGGGAATATTTGGTAGTATTTGGCTTCCTTCTAAATTATGTTTTGTCTGTATGTAGTGATAAAGTTTTCTTTAACATGATGTCATTCCACAAGTCTTTGTAGTGGTTGCTTAGGCTTTGCAGTGAATGGAGATTCAGGAAGAATTGCATAAAAACATAACATGAAAGCTATCAGCAATGTCATACAGAAACCTACAATACAGTAATTGCATGGCAGTATTACTAACGTACTTTATGACAGGGCTTCTTTCCTCTTGTTTTCCTTTGTATAAATACAAAAAGACGCATTAGGCTTTTCTGACTAACCTTAGGTCATGAGGTTTGTCCATAAAATGTGCTCATCAGCATGGAGGCTGCAATTTATAATTTTTTTTCCCCACAGTTGGAATGCTTTTTTTTATATAACATTTAAATCAGAAGACACTGAGGTCATCTAGTCTGCGCTCCAGTGTATTACAAGTCATTACATTTCATCACTTACTGCTATATCCTGAGTTAGCTTCAGTTAGCCTAGAGTATTACCAGACTCTGGAGACTAAATTTTTGTTTGTCATTTAATGCTGAATAGCAGGGAGTTGATTAGAAAAAATATGCTCAGATGAAAATACTTGTTTTGTGTGTCATGTTCTGCATAACGTCTTGAGAGGATGCCATCTGCTTCTGAATAAATAAATAAACTGGATTCCTATTAAAAGAGCTTGCTTGCAGAAAAGCAGCTTATGTTTCAGCCATGCACATATAGCCTAGCCCTGGTAATGTGCCCTCCAAACACTTCCTTCTGGCAACCTCTGCTCTTCCCACCAAGACCCGTGCAGATTGTTATGCCTCCCTGAATGCCTGAGTGTGCTGACAATGAAAAACTGTGTAGGCTGGTTATTAAAACTTCTGTTGAGGTCATCCTGCTAAAGGGCTTGCTTTCACTATTAGCAGTTTCTTCCTTTAGTGTCTTCCTCAACTGAGGAAGAGAATAGAGGTGGGCTCAGATGATTCCTTGCTAAATCTCTGCAGCATAAACTCTAGACTTTCTCTTGCATGTGAAAGTTGAGTTGGCATAAGGGGGTTTATGAATACAAGAGAAGTACAGAGGGTTTTTTTGTTGTTTCTCTTTTTAACAAAAAAGGCTTGAGGTTATTTTGTTTTGTTGTGGTCTTTTTGTGGGTTTTTTTGTTTGGTCTTGTTGCAATTGCCTATAGACTAGCATATGACCAGAGAGATTTTTTGATTTTTACATGTGTCAAGCTAAGCTGTAGCCTGGAAATATTCAATGTGAATAGATTTTAAGATAGAAGGTCTCACAAACACATTGCTGTTGCTTCTTTTTTTTTTCTTTTTTTTTTCTTTTTTTTATTGTCCAGGCTATGGAGTTCTGCAAAAGTAAGGAAAATATTTTAGACTTAAAATTTTTGGAAGTTGGTTTCAGGAATATCCTCAATTCCTCTGTACTCAACCCTCACAAAGGTGGGAAAGGTCCTGTCAAAAAGAATGGATTTTTATGTCTAAAAAGTGTTCTGGTTCTTTCCTGTGCCTTGCTAAAGTGTCTTGCCCTGTTTCATTCTGTCTGTTGAATGCAGCTTCTTCAAAATCCTCAGTCTATACTGCTGCTTTGAGGGGAAGGAAAAATACAGCTATGGATGTCTATTAGGCAACCTAGCCTAAGCCAGCTATACTTTTCCTCCCATTTAGTGCTGTGGTTAAACATTAAGTAGAAGTACTTCCTACACCGGCTTGCACAATGTCTTTTTTTCCTTCTATCTGTCCCTCTTATCACTCCATGGTTTTGGCTGCCTGGTCCTGTCCATATCCTTTAATTTATGCCAGCCCACTTAGAGGGGCTGAGCAGGAGCTGAAACCAGCAGGCATTGGGCAGAGGAGGATCTTTAAACTGGCACTGCTGCTTACAGAAGCATGCCCTACATGTATTTTTGAAAAGACTTTTTTTAATTATTTTTTTTCACTGCTAAAAACATCTGGTAAAGTGGTGGAGAGTAGTAAAGAGCTGGTTTCTTCACTGAGAAAAAGCCCTTTATTACAATGAGTAGCAATACAGAGATAACTCTTAGGTGCCCTAATTAATGATCTCTTCGGTGCTTATAACTCCTACACAATATACCAGTCTGCTACCCCCCTCGTAGAAGCAAGCAGTGTCACTAAGCAGCTTCTTCAAATACAGACTAATGTGATAGTAGGTCACAGAAAGCTAGAAGCTAAACAAATTTTAAAAGGTAGTATTTAACAGAAAAAATATGTCCCTATTCTTTACTCAGCTCTATAATAAGAATAATTACCAAGATCTAGCAGGTAGTTCAATTAATAGAATACACTGGGTTGTATTTGATTATTCAAAAAAAATAGGTGATTCAATCTTGTGCTTAAGGTCCTTTTTTTTTTTTTTTTTTTTCCTTCTCCTTCTCATCAGATGTTCAGATATCCTCTTGAAGGTTTCTCAGGGCTTGTTTAGAGTATCTCCAAGGATGGAGATTCCACACCTTTTGCAGATGCTTATTCCAGTGCTTCACTACTGCACTGTGAACTTTTATTTTTTTAACCTAACATCTAATCTGAATTTCCCTCATTACAACTTGTTTCCATTGCCCCTCATCCTTTAATGTGCACCACCAAGAATAATCTGGTTCTGCTTCTGTACAGCCACAGGTTAGGTAGTTAAATACGACATGAGTGAGATCATCACCTTTCATCAGGTGCTGCTTTCTAATGTGTCAGGTCATCCTATGTAGACTGCGGGAACTAAAATCTGAATAGTTTTTGCTTCTCCTTGTTAACTTTAAGCATTGGAAGTCTGGTTTTGGGGGGGGAGAAAAGGGAATTTCTTAGTGCTGAGAATCTCCCATCTACCTTGAGAATCTCCCATCTACCTCATCAAATAGTCAAATTAAGCTTGTAAACTCTATTCAGCCTTGTTGTTCAGTATTAGTTACTGGTTGAATCATTTGCTTATTTGGACATGTAGCCTCACAGTCTTTGTTACAAATTTGCAGAATTTGAGAAATCGATAGGGCTCCTCAAGTAGATGCTGTTACCAGATGGGGATTCTGTGGTATGTGTTCTGGAGTTGGTTTAAACCTCTTGGAGAGTTAAGGCCCCTATTCGCTCTGCCTTTAGTTATATGGATTTCTACCAACAGCTTCAAACTAGCAAGATGGTATGTGTTTACAGTAAGCCTGTTACTCTAACGCTTTTTCTCCATTTAGAAATACCTAATATCTTAAGCTTAAGAGCTGTGTAGAACAACATGTCATTGAAGCAATAAATATTGGCCTTTGTTCAAATTACGAAAACATTGAAACAAGGACTATGCATGTGAAAAGCATTTTTTTTTTAATTATTTTTTTAATTTCAGGGATGTTGTTAGGGCTACAGCTTGGACTAAAGGAGATGTTGATCAGCTTAGTCCATCCTTGTACTGAGGAAGGATTGAGCAAGTGTTTGTTTTCCCTGACAGGGGTTGTATAACCTGTTCTTAAAAAACATCCATAATGGAGATTAAGCCGTGTCTAACTCACCTTTCATGCTGCTTTGATTAGAAAAGTCCTCTTCCCTTTCTTTCCCCAATATATTTTAATTTATACAGGTTAAGCCAAGTCAGTAGTGATTCTTCCAGTGAGCAATTCGTATTTGACTTGCATACGCTGTAGAATGGCTGTCAGGTCTCTGTACTTACCTAATGCTATTCCTTTCATCTTACTTTATATGTCTTGTTTTTAAATCTCTTGTCATTGTTGATTAACTGTGGACAGTCCAAAGTATTTCTCTTTAGGTATGGTACCCGAAACTGGACTGTTTCAGCAGATACTTCACAAGCACTTAGTAGAATGTATCATCTCCTTGCACATGTAGTTTCTTTACCAGTGTGCCTCAGAATTGGGCTTTGCCCTTCTTTCTTACATTACATTGTTGACTGGTGTATACTTTGTGATTGATTATAAGCCAATACACTTTTCTGTGTTCTGCTTCATAGTCTGTAATTCCACATTTTTAGTGCATGTTTTATTTTTCTTCCATACAAATAAAAATTCACATCTTCCAAATTCAGCAAAATAATTTAGAAATGTGATCCTTGCCTTCTGAAAGCTGGCAGTCCTTTCAGTTTGATGTATCTGTTCATTTCATAAGTATAATTTCTCTTCCATTATCCAAGTCTTGAATAAAAAATACTGACTAGAATTGGGCCCAAGGCAGACCTTTGTACTTGGAAAGTATTTTTAGTTTGATAGTGTATGAATAATAATGTTTCTGCATATATTTTTTCAACTATTCATATACCTTGCTTCTCTCACCTCTCAATGATTATTACCCTCAGACAATAATTTCTTATCTTGTTATGCCACCAGTGCCAAAAGCATCTACTCCATCTTTTTCTTTCCTCTCCCCCTCCCCTTATCACTAGGTCATTTACTTGATTTCAAGCAACCTGTAGAGGTTGGTTGCAGGTGTGTGGGGGGTGGTTGTGGTGGTGGTGGTTTTGGAGGTTGAGTGGGTGTTCAAAAGTGGGTGGCCAGGAGCAAGAGCCAAAATTTTATTGGAAAAATAACAGCAGTGGTCCAAGTATATTTACACGTGGAAGTGTAATACTTAAGCGGGTTTTTTTTGCTTCATCCTCCCCCTATCTATTCAAACAACCACTGCCCCAGTAACCCTCATGGTCTGTCACAGCATACCTTTTTCCATTTGTCTAGTCCAGCAGCTATGACTACCTTCCAAGATTTCCTAACTTTGTTTTGCTGTTTCTCAAACTTAGGGGTGATGTTAGCACCTGTGAAACTTTCTAGATTCTGCAGACTTCCTCATTTTATCCTTGTGAAGCTAAAAAGGTGTGGTGAGATTGCTAGATTGTGGTTTTGTTTTTTCTGACTGGCAGCAGAAAGGCCAAGAGTTTCACTGCGTCGGCGCAAGATCGGGCTGCCCTCACTGTCCTACCCTGCTCTTCTGTAGCCAGTAGGGCCTGTGGGCTGTTAAGTTGTGGCCCCTCTCCCAGAGAAGATCTGCACAGGTGTCCTCTGAGTGGGGTGTGCGTGATTGCAGTCTCTGAACTGCCCCAGGTAAGGTTTGGCCATCCCGCTATCAAGCGTGACCTTGGGCTGCTTTTATTTCTGACTGCCTTGTGTTTTCATCATGTTTTGTAAATCAAAGTGTGTGCCATTGCTGAATCAGTTACAAATTTTAAATGATTTGCCTGTCAGGTTTGAAAGATCTCTCTGGAGATTAACAGCCCCAAGTACATGTGTAGATGTTGTCTTTACAATGTATTGCTCACTCAGTCTGGTCAGGTGATGTGATTTGCATCACACAGCAAATTCACAGCAAATTCACTTCTATCTTCCTTTTTAAAAAAAAATTTCTCCACCCTTTTTTTTTTTTTTTTTTAGTGTTGGACTTTATCGGTCTGATTCCTTTTGGTAGCATTAACTACATGTTTTGACCAAGGAACTCTGTAATTATAGTTTATTTTAAGTATTTATTTTGGAGGAGGAGTGGTTTGCAGCGCATCTCTTTTCCATGGGAATACTTCCCAGTGTTTATTGTGCACCGGCTCTTTCATTGCACAGTGACTTGCAGTTTCAGTGGTTGACACTGCTGAATCAGTTGCACTTTCTGTTTCATTTTTAGCTCCAGCCTTTCCAAAAAGTTATGCCCTACTTGTTTGAATAATTTGGGCTTATGCTTGTTCCTGCTCATACCACACTCACAATGCTTTATTTCCCCACATATTTCCCACTCTTTGGACTCTGTAGGAGAAAACAGGCAGTATCTTCTATTTTGTATTTGTTTCAGATAGCAATCCTCATCTTCTTTAAAAAACAGTGCCATAGTTATCTTAATCTTTTTGTCTGGGAAGGTAAACAATTTATGAATCACTTAGACTGTAAGTACATTAATTACTAGCCTTGTTAGTGGGCTTCAGCTCATTTAAATTAAGGTTTGTGATGCAGAGGGTAGGAGGAAATACTCATTCTCAAAATATCTCATAAATTTATATAATACTAGAATATATACTGAAAGAATGATTTTCAGCATTTATTTTATCACTCCTAACTTGAAATAATAGAAGAAAGACAGCATCTAGTTCTGTATTATTTGCTAACTGTACAGAATTGTGGACACTTTTTGTGCTCAAACAAAATACTTGGTTAGGATTAAAAAAAAAGCACATAAGGAATGAAGTCACTAATTACAAATTGGTGAGCTTCAATTAAGTGAGTTTCTGCTGAGAACTTTTCCTGTCCAGGCTCTGGCTCCCTGTCACAGGCTTAAACAGTATGTATGTCTTAAAAACCCACTTGTCTTTTTGTCCTACATACTTTTCACTTTAAGACTGTTAGAATGATTTTTGCTCTAAGCAATGAAGCATTACCTTGAGACTTTCTTGAAAACCTTTGACTCTTACTGGTTTTAAACATATTCTAGAAAAGTTAACAAATCTAGCCTGTGTTGGGTTTTTCTTGTTTGCAAGGTAAATACGACCTCAAGCTTTATAGGAACTACACAGACTCACCACTCAGGATTAGAATATTTTACGGTTAAATTTAATGACAAGTTGTCTGTGTTTAAGAAAAATAATTAGTAGGTTTTGTCCTGTACTTTTTTCTTTTCATCAAGATACCAGTGAAGACCACCTGATTTCAAATGTTTGTGCAACATTGTGACAAATAAAAATGCACATCTCCAAATTTAAATACAGTCTGCAGTTCATGGGTTATCACACTATGTTTACAAGGTTCTTTATAGTTCTGTAAGACGTAACATTTTGCCAGAAGAAAGAGGCAGTATACCTTCAGGAACAATATACCTTTCCAAGGGATAGTAGTTCCTGTAGTGTGGAAAGTCTGGAGTGTAGAGTAATACTTTTGATACCGGATGGTGACAGGAAAGGTACCCTGGCTCACTGCACAAATGAGAAACTTGTGTTAGTTTACAGACTGACCAGAAATACTTAATTTAGGGCCTTTTGCGGTTGCGTGCAATTGTAGCTTTGCTTTTGTCAGTGGCAAATCATAACTACTGCTATGTGAAGGCTGTAGTGGGAGAGCTTCCTTCTAGTGCACCTGTGAGGGAAGTGGCATAATATAATTGTCATATGTGGATTTTCTAAGGAGAAATCTTTGTATATTTATTTGATAGTGTAATTTGTGTGACGTGTACTAGAAGTGCGTTATGGATGATGCGGAGAATGAACTACAGTGTATCTAGCATGAAGTATGTCTAATATTACCTGCCTCATAAATCTCCCAACGCTGATGCCCAATTCTGTAATCACTCCTGCGCTTCAGAGACTTCTGCCTTGTAAATTCACAGATCAGCATTGCTACTTATGTAATACATATCCAAACTAGTTGGGAATTTTTGTGGTCTTATTGGTAATAAATCATAATTGGGGAGGTGGGGTGTTATTATATCCAAGTTAGATGAAAACCTCTTTAAGCCACATTCTTTGTTTTTTATTGTCAGTGTAACAGGCTTTTGCCCACAAAATGTACTGGTCAGACTCTAGGATCAAGTGTTGTCTTTTTTTTGCCTAAATTAGGGAAAGTTCAAATTTCATTGCCTGAGTCTGCTGCTTTGAATTAATAACATGATTAAATCTAAGAGGTAATAATCTCCATATTTCTACCTTAAATTTAAGACTCTACAGAATTTGATACATTTGTTATTTCATTTTTTTTTTTGCATGTTATTAAAGGTCAGGATAATAAGATCCCCTGAGACTGCATCTGTAAGTACATGGAAAATCTCTGCTTCTCAACTATTCTGCTGTCTGGTCATGCCAGAGACCTAAGCTCAGTGTGAATTCATCGAGACAGCTCTTTAGGCTGGTAGGAAATGCTGCAAAAGTATCAGGTTGATCTAAATCCTTAAGTTTTATGTTTGGTGAAAAGTAATTTCATTCATGAACATTAAAGGTTCTTGCTGCCTCTTCCATTTCTTTTAGTCTCCTCATGGTTTTCACATGTGATTCTTGCAAAATTCAGCCTGGTGGGAAAGGCTCAGTAGCAAATCATTGAATGATCTGTGGCCTACAAAATGTAGACGGTTTTATAAAGGGATTCTGACCACTATTTTTTGAAAGCATCTCCTCAATGCTTTCCCATGACACATCTGAAATTACTCTTCAGGACCTAGTTTTAGTACATAATATAAATAAAATAGATTGTTCCAGCTGGGAGGTAGAGCTGTCTTGTTTGCATTACAGAATATAAAGTTAGTAATTTTATAAACTTCCAGCAACCTGCAATAATGGATAATTAATTGTAGCATTCCTGAGATTTAGATTTTTGGCTTAAAATAAGCAAATGCCAAGGACGTAGTGTTCTTTCAGTATCACATAGCTCATCTGTTATGGGGACATAGGGATTTGTTCTTTCTTACAGAGTTTTTTGCTCATTTCCAGTATGAGCATTCATTAAATTCACTGGCAGGTGTTTGATTTTCTCATAATTAAAGTAAAGTTGGTGTAATTCTGTTCGTTAATTGCTTTATAATTGTTCAGATAGTTTACCATACTCTGATCTTTCCATAAAGGAGCTAATACATCTTCAAAGGTCTATTTCATGTTCTTAATAAAAAGTTGCATTTCATTTGTGAAGACATGCAGATGTGTTTTAGGGGCTTTTTGGAATAATTTTGTTTCTTTAAAGTCAGTTTCTTTTACAGTAGGGGCAGATACTATGATACTGTCCTGTGCTACTGCTACTCAAACAAAAAAGCCTTTACCTGATACCTCAACGCTAAGTTCAGATTTATGCTTTTTATTTCTCTGTATGTTATCTTCACTCCTTCTGTCCTCCTGTTTTAGCTTTCATTACAATCCCCATAGTGAGGTTTTGGGGTTTGATACTAATAGGTTTGTTAGCTTGTTGATTGGTTGGGTGTCTGGTTTTTGCCCTCAATGTGTAAAGGTTTTTCAGTTGCTGTGAGGTGAAAAGGCATAGGAAACAGTAGCGGGATAGAAATGAACCTGCAGAAAACATGTTACTCTTTAATTTCTAGCTTACTTGAAAGGATTTAAACAGTAAAAATCTGTAAGATGACAATGAACACTTAGTAAGAGTGCCACAGGCTCCAGTGAGTAGAAATTCAGTAAAATGATGCCCCCAAATCTACCCAAGTTTCCTGAGCAGAAGATGGGCTTCGCCTGATAATTGCTGTTCTACAGCACCCTTTTTTTGTGCCAGTTAATTTTAGCGTGAAGTCCTACAGAAGGATGTTCTTTACTTTGCTTGGTTGATCTTGGTTCCATCTTTAAAATATCTAGATTTCTCTAGGATGTCAGTATTGGTGGTTGGTTTAGGGATTATATTTGTTTTTTTCCTCTTACAACTGTTGTTAGACATTTTAAATTGTAAAACAGATTAACAGCTAAAAGACAAATATTTTAAAGTTTAGAGGGTATTAATTGTCTTGCTGTATCTTTCTTTCAAAACATTGTACCTTGTTATAAACCAAAGGAATTCCCATAGACACTCTGTTTGACCAAATGTATTTGCCTGAAATACCCACAGTTCTTTTACATTAATTTTATTGCAGTTGTTACAAGCACAACAGAAGTAATATTCCATCTATTCTCCACCGCTGTAGTGGTTAGGACTGCCATAACATTGATGCTGCCATGGCATTGATATTCTTACTCTCTCATTTCATAAGGTTAAGGTCTGGCTAACGTGTTCCAAGTTGCATTGGCCTTTTTTGCTCTAAATCCCATGTTGATGTTCATAGACTACTCTTAATATTTTTTTAAAATTATTATTTTATTTATTTATGAAACTTCAGCACTTGGAACTTTAAATAGGGATGTGAATACTTGCTTTGAATGACTGATTTTCACAATATATCAAGTTTGAGACAAATGTATATATGCAGAGAAATGTCTGTGCTTCTGATTGTTTACGTCTGATTATAGTTCACTTTTGCTATTTTATAGTAATACTTAAGAGTATGTACTTTGTCATATTTTGTAAAAGAGAATAGGTCTTAATGTGGTCATATTGTTAAATTAACCAAGAAACCAGTCTTTGCCAAGAGATAGCAAAGGTGATTTTTGAAATATAGTTTATACATATAAATTAAATAAGCCAATGTTAAATTATTTTAATGACGTTTAAAAGTAAAATCCACATAGTAAAAAAATCAATTACACTGGCAAAAAAATTACAATAACTGAACTAAACAATAATTGATTCTCTTGAATCATAAATGCAGCTTTGCTAAGCAGATGAGAAAGAACAATTTTCAGTGCAAATTAACCTCTTTTAGTATGATAGATAAAGGAACATCCTTTCCAGGAAGAAATTTTAAAACAAAAAAAAAAGTTTACACATAATTTGTAGTGTGTGTGCATTCACACAGGCTACCTTTCAGTGGACAGCAATATCTCATGGGTAGATTTCCATTGAAAATGTAATGGGGAGTCATTGTTATGCGTCATGTTTGTGGGGGTTGGATTTGGTTTTAGCCATCTTGCTTGCAGTATTTAAGCTTTGGGACAGTGGTGAAACTTTTATTGGCTTGAGATTTTAGCCTTTTGGGAAAAGGAGGGACAAAAACCTCAGGCTCTTCACCTATCATCCAAACTTAAACACGTTGCCAGAAGAATAAAGGAAAGGAAAAAGTCAATAGCAGAAAGCTCTGTCGTGAATATTGAGCTTGCATTAGAGGGAACTATACGGAAGAAATGTATGGTATGTCAGGAATTCCCATATCCTGAGAATGTCATACATTGCTCAGCAGTTTGCTTTCTCGACTATCTTAACTGTCAAAGAAGGCGAGCGATCATCTGCTCCTCCGACAAGCCTTTGTGCAATGATTTGCAGTTTAACACAACTTTGGCCTTTGTGTCAGAGATGTGCTTTTGCTATCATGTTAAAATCCATTCAGACTTGGCCACCTTTTGTCTTTTTAAAAATGTTTGACTGTGTGCACACTCAGCAAAACCCTCTTCGATTTTTATCCACTACATTGCCTGAAGATCGCCTGCACTGAGCATAGCCCAGCCTTGGAAATGAATGTAACAGCGCCTGGAAATGTTTCCTACTCACATAATGCTAACAGCAGAGGAAGAAGCCTCCTTTTAAGTGAATGGATCTCCGCAGCATAGAAGTACTGCACCCGCTAGCTAGACTTCTTTAGAAAGACTTTTTTTTTTTGTCTTCTCTTTTGAGGGGACTGAGTTTTGTAACCAGCTCCTTTTGTGCCGAGAGCGCTGTGCCGGCTGGAGCAGGGACAGCTGAGGCTCTCCCTCCCTGGGCAGGCCAGGTGGGGAAGGGGCTGCTCACCAAATTACAACCAGCTGTGGCTGCCTTTGCTGGCACCCAGGTAAAGACTCTTTCTGCTTTGACACCTTTTCCCCCTGCCCCCTTCCTTCTTGACGAGTTTCATCGGCCTTTTCTATCTTTGTGTAACGCTTCGCTATAGAAGAGTGACTCTGTGCCCACCACCTCCTGCCTGCCCGCCTGGGACAGCAGCTGCAAACTGGTGGAGGGCCAAAAGCACTGCCAGGGTGGAAGACCCTCCTGCAACTCTTGTTCAGCTACTGAACGCTCTTTTGGCTTATGGTGATGTTTCCCTGACAAAGTATTGCTTGATTTTAAGGGGGGGGGGGGGGGGGGGAGCCTGAAGCCCCTCAAGAGGGAGCTGGCTCTGCTTTGGCTGAGACTTACGGAAAACCTGATTTCCCCTTCCCCCGCTCCCTCAATATGCTTTGGATGATCAGGTAACTATATTAACAGTGGGCAATGCTGGACAAAACAGGCAGTTGCAAAACCACTGTGAGTCCAAGAAAGGGAAAAAATACTCTCAAAAAGTAACTGTTGTCATCCCTCCTCAATAAATGCAGCAAGCCAGGGAAACATGGTGCTCTTGAACTCTTTATGTTCATTCTTGCTACTGTTTTATCAGATATTCCTGGCTCCCCCACATCAGGGGAAAGGTGATTCTACTATGGTCTGCACTTAAATGCTAATAATATCACAGGAATCAGACTGGCTCTACTTCTCTTGCTACCACCCTGTCCATTTCTAGCTTAACACCAAGCATTGCAGAAGGTCATCTCAGAGAATGACTCCTAGAATTGGCCATAAACTCCCTTGGGCAGTCCCAAAGGTATTGCACAAAATTTATCCAATAATAGCACCCATATTTAATTTAGATAGTATTTTGGTTGTGCTGAAACCAAGGAGATTAGCAGTTTCCCCTGAGGAATGACTGTTCGTGTTCCTTACCCTTCGAGAAAAGGGAACTGTCATTTTTAATCTGATCATTTAGAAATTTCCTCTTACCACAGGCTATTTTTCTCATCATTATTTTGAAACTGTTAGAAGGCTATCATTTCTTGTACCCAGTCATAGAGTCTAGGCTCCTGATTTTGAGGTATTTTACAAATAAAGTATAAAACTGGAGTAATTTTCACATCAGTGTGGCCATGGCAGAAATATCAGTTCAGAACGGAGACTGCAATCCATAGGAACATTCTTACAAAGACCTCACGTAGCCGGAGACCCTAAGCTTTGTGGCAGAGGTACAGATACATACTGGAGCTGTGGTTGTGGCCTCCCAGACAAATATTCAGGCATCTCCACAGAAGAGGATTTCCCCCCTGCCCCCCCAGGGTTTCTTGAAGGACACAGGCAGAGCACTCCCCATCAGGACTGAAAGCAGCAGTTAGCTAAGAATCCAGACTGTTGTTGTCCACAATTTGTTAATCTGCACCTGATACCATCGGTCCAGGAACTTCGTCTTTGTATTCCAGCTTGCTGAAAAGCAACTGCCTTTAGATCAGGACAAAAAGGCATAAATGCTACATAGTGTGATCACATATGCATCACAGAATGCTAGGAAATAGGGCTGGAAGAGACCTTTGTCATCTAATCAATCCTCCTTCCCCCCCCCCCCAAACTGCTCCGCAGATGCTGTTGTTGATTCAGTCAAATGGTTTTCACATGCCGGGGAATCCATCAGGGTCACTGGAAAACACCTGTAGCTCTGTGGTTAAGGAGCGTGCCAGCTAGTAAAAAGGCTAGTAGCTGTTGTGTGACTGTGCAGAAATAAAAGCAGGGAACGGCAAAATGGAGGTAGGTTCTCTCTGAGGGTCATCTGGTGGAGCAGGTGGTGTTTCAGGTAGTGTGATAAAGTCAGAACGCCATCTGCTTTTGTAGATGCCCTGCGGACATCAGAAATACTGATAATTCTAGGTAGTCACGGATGTGGGGGAAAAGAGTTTTAATGAGGGAAATTTTCAGTGAAAATAATTCACATGTCTCTGGAGATGCTTGGTTTTCTTTTGAGCCATTTTTTGCCTGTTAGGACTATAAAATGGGGGAATCTCATTTTGCTTTCAGAGTCTGGGTTGACTTGTTGAAGTATTTAGTTGCATAAGAACATTAAAATACACCTCTCGGGCATATGACAAGGTGGAATTGCAACACAGGGCAGTGGATGTATGTTATTTTAAATGGACCATACTTTGTCTTTTTTGTTTATGGGTCCTGGTTCTTTGCCTGGTTGTGTAGTATGACTGTAGAGGGCAATCAGCACTAGCACACTAGTGAGCCTGTGTGAGACAAATGCTTTGGGTTTTGCGGAGGAATCCTGACTGGGAGAGGGGTTGTTCTCCAAGGCTTTTTCAAAGAGTGATCTTGAAACAGTACAGGCCTGAATTCAAGCTATTGGTTTCCCTTTACCACATAAGGGAAACATCTTTCCGATATTAGAATTTAAGATGAAATAATTTCTGGCTTTCAGCTAAACATATGCGCGATTAAAGTTATGATTAATTTTAAATCGACCTGTAAGATATAGTGCTGGGCTTGTTCTGCTTCAATTTTAACCTTTCTCAAGGACAATCTAATGAGTTAAAAGCTGTATTAGTGTTTGCAAACTTTATTATGTTGCTTACTTAACTTTGCTACAAGTAATATGAATAATACGTATTCAGGTTCATCATACAGCAAAAGAATTAAAACTATTGCATTAACTCTAGTAATAAATGCTATAATTATTTCTCTTGAATGGATATGGGCAACAGGTTTTTTTAACAATAGAAATTATAACAAAAGCAGAGCTTAGAACAGGGAAGAGCAGAATCCTATTTACAAATGAGTCCAGTTTATTAAATACATATCTGACTCTGTTTTGAAGCAGCATTTTTATTTTGGTTCAGAACATTTTGAAAGCTGTTACATAGAAGGATTAAATCTGAAAACGAAAGAACCACCTGTTTAAGTTTTTTTGTTGTGTCTCCAGTTCACCCTCTGAGCCAAAATCCATTATTTGCCCACTTCTGCTCTTGATTGCTTCCTACTTCGTGGTCATCATCATACTTGTTTTTCATATGTTACAGGGAACATATATAAGCTAGGTGAAAAGAAAGGGGAAATTTGAAACTTTAAACCTTAGCAAGCCTAAAAGAAAGGAGAAGGCTTTGCTGGCTGGTATACACAGAGTGATGCATGATGAATGGCTTGACTTTGGAAGGAGCAGTCATGAGAGAACCACCCAGAGTGGCATGTTGTGAGTCTCTCTCTGAAAATAAAGCTGTTTCATAGGCTGGGAATCACAGAATCATTTAGGTTGGAAAGGACCTTTTAAGATCATGGAGTCTAACCGTTAAGCTAATGCTGCCAAGTCCACCACTAAACCATGTCCCTAAGCAGCACATCTACACGTCTTTTAAATAATGGGCAACACACTATGGCACGCAGAAAGAATGTGTTTTGACATAAAGTCTACTATTTACTGTAGCTAATAGTTTGGAAAAAGCAACTTTCCCAACAGCTTTAGAGTCTGTATCAGTTACAGTTTTCTGTGTCCTTCAAAAGGCTGACAAAGTCAGCAACTAAATGATCCTAAATTGGCTTTTTGAGTACATATTGCACTAATATAATTCTCAGAGTTGGCAGGGCACTAACAACATTTTCCAGGGGCTTACTGGAGCACTTGTTAGACTAACTGTGGAGTCTCAGCTTGAATGTTAGTCCCCTTTCCTGTTCCATGCAGTTTAATCTAGAATTTATTATAGTCAAAACTCATGCTGCTGGGACAGTCCTGGACCTAGCAGGCAGGGAAGTCCCTGCTTGTGAAGAGGAGGTGATGAATGGTTGCACTTCTCTGACTGTCCCTGTTTGTGCTTCATCCCACCGCAGATCATAGCAGCCTCAGCGGATGCGTGGCTTTACCTCCCACCACACGTTCTAGCTCACGTCTCAGCCCTTTTCTTTTCTGTGACAACTTTTCTCATTTCTTTGCTCTCTAGGTAAGCATTGATAAACTCTGCTGCCAAATCGATGGCAGCAATGAAGTGTGCTGTATTTCCCTTGCACATACCTGCAACAGTTTTTCTCACGATTTTCATGTTCGGGAAAGTTTAAAGAGTTTACATCACAGGCTGTTTTCTACAGTATAAACAAACTAGTCCACAGATCTGTTCTAAACTACAAGTCACTTTATGCTTGCAAAAGTAGTTCATAATCAGTGTTTATCGTAGTCATGTAGTTGAAATATTAGAAGATAGATTCACAGCAAGTGGGGGGTTTTAAAATGCTTTAGATTGTAGTGCTACATACTCTTTCATGTTCTACAATGATACCTGTTCTGTGATGATTTCAATTTTGCCAGATTCCTATGCAGATAAATCAGAAGCGTTGGAGTTTATTTTGCAATACTGGGAATCAATCTAATAATTAAATGGTTTGCATGAGGAAATACCTACTCTTTTCTGTAAGAGTAAGTATTTCTATATTATTTAAACTGGAGAGAAATGTTTTGCTGTTGTCTTTAGATGTACTTTTCACGTTACTCTCGATTAGCCTGTCCTCTTTCCACCAGTCCCTCCCCACACATTCTTGCTCCCTGCTTTGTCAGCAGCAGCACTCAGGAACTGATCAAGCTGAAAGCTAACCCAATGCACCCCGCAAAAATGTTTGGCTTGCTCCTGCTGTTAAATTAATTTTGTCAGGTTTTGTGGGGTTTTTGGCATGTCTTCATTTGTTTATGTCAGTTTATTACTCATTTCTTGCTACTTAGTCATAAGTTGATATTTCTGTCCAAATAATGAGCCCAGAGTAGGAAAACACTTTTGCCCAGATATTCTACTGTAGTTGAACTATATTTAACGTTTTTTGTGAATTTGGTTTAGGATTCCATTTGTCTTAAGACTGGGAAGGGAAAGGAAAGTCAGAGGGGGTAAAAACACTGACAATGGTAAATTGTTTTAAACTGGAATCTGGTTTAACTTTGGAAGCTCTTGTGGAATTGTTCAGCACATGTATCAGAGGGAGGAAGGTATTAAGGAACCCAGCTGCCTTGTTTCTGGGTTAGACAAATACCTGCGACGAATGACTTGTTTCTGGTCCGGCAGGCTATACAGGGAAGAAACAGCTGTGAAGGGAAGCAAATCTTAATTTTCATGTTATGTAAACTAGATTGGTAGTTAAGGACTGGTAAGTAATTCAGTATGTGCTGCTTGCCCAGATCAGAGGGGTATGGTGAGGCTCCTTGGAAGGTCCTTAGCTGGTTTTCCTGAACTTGCCAGCTAGATGGAGTGCCAGTCTGCAAGAACAATCGAGCCCAAGGACAGACATGTGGCAGACTTCTTCCCCCTTGTAGCAGGGGTGAACTTGGTTAATACATTTGCAGTGTTGGTCTGATCTGAGCCAGTGTATGATCTTGCTGCTTCTTGCTCATAGTCTCTTATGTGGTTTGAAAGAAAGGGGGGGGGGGGGGGGGAGGAAAAAGTAATGTTGGTTTGGGTTTTTTTTGTTTGTTTCTTTGTTTTTTTTGGTTAAACAAACCACCACATTCTTTTAGAAATTTCAGTAAGCATAT
Source organism: Buteo buteo (assembly GCF_964188355.1). Lineage (NCBI taxonomy): Eukaryota > Metazoa > Chordata > Aves > Accipitriformes > Accipitridae > Buteo > Buteo buteo. The sequence continues at coordinate 12,957,408 of NC_134190.1, read as the reverse complement.
AATTTTGTTTAAGAATTAATGAAAAAATAAGATGATACCACTGCAGCATTTTTGTTAATTATAATGATTCAAAAGAACAGCTTGAAGATAAATTCCTTTGAGGTATTGATAGTATTTTAACTGAGCTGTGGGGGGAAATATCTGATGGTGTGGTATCTTCTGTGATGTAGCTATGTTGGAAAAGTCATCTACCGCAGTAATTAAAAATGGACAAGGTGTTTGGGTTTGTACATCACCAATATGTTGATGTATAGATAATAACAGAATAGAAAACTATAAGCGATATCTTTGTTTCAATTAACTGTTGACCTTATGGCAACGTACTAGTGATATGGCATCATATTCTGAGATCAAATGGAGATGCAGAGTTTATTATAACTCTGTATATCAAACTCCCAATGATAATGTTACCATTCTTACTGTACAATAACCCTGAAATCTTTGTTGTTACTAACTTCCACTTTTGGCATCAATAGAAACTTTCATGTTTTAGGATCTTATAAAGTAAAATCTATTTTAGATAGAAAATTTTTACTTTTCAATTTCCAACTTTATATCACTAAGAAAAATTCTGTGTATACAGCTTCGATGCTGAGCAAAATTGGGTTGCTCCTGTGTTGTGATATTATTTTAAAATCCTGAAATTTACATTAGATGTAAATATATATGATAGGGAGGGTTCTGATGCATGTTTTGTAATGGTATGAAACTGCAAAATATTGGTAAAATATATGGCAAATAATGAGTGAACTCTTGTGTAAGAAGATGAAATTTCTCTGCAGTATCCAGTATGGCTCTCCTGAGTATTGCTTTGGAACCCCAGTAGGTTTTAATTGGAAGGACACTTTTGAACCATGACTTTCAGAGCAGTCTTGTTTATAAACGGAAATAAACTGCAGAGGTTTAAGGTTTCGGGTTTTTTTTTGGTTGTTTGGTTGGTTGGTTGGTTGGTTTGGGTTTTTTTTTGTTTGGTTGGGTTTTTTTAGTTTTTTTCTAACTCTATCTGAAACTACATCAATACAAATTTTATTACTTAAGGTACTTTCCAAATTTGTTAGTCTTGAAGCAAGCAAGTCTCAGAGGTATTTCACTTACTATGATACGTTTCCCATACAGACTATCACAAATTTTCTGTTTCTCTTTTTTGACTGTCAGTCAGCAATCTTGCCATGTTCAAGCCTTTTAGTCTGTCATTTGTTATATGTACAATATATTCATACTCATTATAAATCTTTTCTGGTTTATTATGGCATGCTGGTTTCCCCACTAATATTTTAATTGACTTTGTAACTTATACTACATTTCATTCTCATTTTTGGTCTAATTCTCCTCTCTCTTTTTTTTATCACTGGAAAAATAATTTGTGTTTAGGATCTGTAACTGAGAACTTTAGAGTTTTACTTTGCATTTCTAATACCCGTTCTTTATCTGTTTTAGCATCTCCCTGTATTCTTCCCAGTGTTCTTTACTTCCTATTTTCTTGTAAGTATAGCATATTCTATTTTTCCCCTCAGTTCCTATTGACCTGTTTAACCATGTGGAGTTAACTGAAGCTACATCTCACTCCTGAAGAAAATAATTACTGTATAAGTTTAGTTCCATTTATACACCCTTTCCTTATGACTGGGGTATCTTGCTATTTGTCTAAAAAGTGTTTAATGCAATATCTTTTTACATAGCACATTATGTAACATTGCACAGCATTCATCTTGGTAGAAATTTCAATTCCATTTGCTGATACTGTTCTGTTTCTATTTTCTTTATTCTGTTTGTTTAGTGGTTGGAATCTGACTTAAACAGGTGGGTCCCTGGCAGGTTTCAGGAAACAACCAGTCATGTAATTCATCTATTGTTTTGTCTCATCTATGACATGTTTTAAATGCTTTCCAAATTAAAATTGAGCTCACAATTGTGACTAGTTACGTACTAGTCCCATTATTTTTGTGTATACAATCTTTGCTTTACTTAATAGTAACTCTTCTGTCTTTTATGTACTGACGACTTCTGATATTTTTGGTTTCTCTGTGTGTTCTTAATGGATTGTTTCCTAAGGCAAGATTCAGCATTTTAGGCGTCTACTGTATCTAAAGAAGTTCAGAGCCCATCACCCATGAACCACCTTTTAATAAATGTAAGTCTGAGCACAGCTTTATGAACGTCCTGCTGAACATCAGAGGCTCCAGTGCTGGACTTTGGAATTGCAGCAATTGGAGTTGCAACAATTCCCAAGCCCAAAACTCAGATGGAGATTATTCTTTTGTGTCCATTTGTCCCCCTCGCTTTCTCAAATTACCAGGTTGTGGACCCAAGGCCTTCCATGCACTTGCAGTGATAATATTTTTTAAAAAAATCTACAAATTGACTTGTGAACTATGATCACGCTAGTATGACTCCTGTGAAAAGAAGTGCTCCTACCTCCACCTCCAAATAGTCAAATAAACCTTATTTTCCTATTGCCAGCTACACAAACTATAAAATTCTCTCTCAAGCCACTGCACTCTTTGATTTAAAGCATCAGATATGATATACTTTGTTCTTGTGTTTGCATAGTGACAGGCATTATGGTACCTAACTAAGCCTCCCTTGTTTTTGGCATGGTTGATAGTAGTTGCTAAGTCCTACTCTGAGATAGATCTTAACTGGTACGTCTTTTTGAAACTTGTTCTGAAATTTGCCTTAAACCACATTGGTTTTTCTGTTGGTTGGGTTGGTTTTTTTCTCTGCCACATCTGTAACTTCCTAATTTCTTGATTACTTTTTTTCTTCAAAATTTCAGCCTCCTAATATTAGTCTTCATAATCTCTTAGAGGCTGTGGTTTCATATTAATATATTGGTGCTGCTGAAACAATATGTTCCCCTTAAATATCATAGTGCTTATTCCAGTGCTTCCTTAGCTGTCTCTTCTGACTAGCAATAGTATCAATGTTGCTACTTGTACTTTAATCCAGATACATATAATTTCTGTAAAGAAAAAAAAAATCCAGTACTTTATAAAAGCAGATTTTTACAGGGGAAAGTAGCTTTTGAGGATTGGGACCACCTGTAACTAATAATCCTGGCTTCTATACTGACTTGCTTTGTAGCCTGAGGGAAGCCACTTTCACAGCTCTGCACCATTTTCTATGTATGGCAGCATGTGTTAACTACTTAATTAGTACTTTATGGAGTTATCAGTTCAAGGGTTTTGTCTGTGAGATTTTTTTTGACAGACTATTCATAAATATGACAACAGTCAATGAAGTAGAAAGCCTAAATTTTAAAGAGAAGCTGATTGCTTCCCTCAGCAATATGAATAGTACGTACCCAAACACTACCCATGCATGAGTGATCCATCCTGCGGCGTAAGGGCAGCTCCAGTTCCATTGCCTTGTCTGTTCACTGCTTTTGGCTGTGGTTATTTTCTTGTGATTTATCCTAGGCATGGTTGGGGGGGGGGGGAGTGTTTGTTTATTTTTATTTGCTTGTTTATCACTATTTTTTATTTTTTATTTCAAAATTTGGTGAAAACCTGTTCTTATGATGGGCGTTTTCCCAAGACTCATGGTCATGTTCAAGATCTTTGCTATCTGTGCAAATCCCACAATGTGCAGAACCATACCATTTGTACTGGGGTCGAGCTGTGGGGCAAGATGATGTGAAGACAAATGCCTCCTGTGTTTTCTAGTAGTTGCTTGCAGTAATATGGGACAAAACGTAATTGAGGGAGGATATCACGTAAGTTTTTCTCATGCAGAGCATCTGATCCAAGTCTTTTATTCTCAGTAGTCTCCTACTGATGACTTTAGTACTTTCTCTGGGTTCTTTTTTTTTGTTGGTGGCGTTTTTTTTAAAATTATTATTATTATTAAATGTAGGAAGAATAAAGAATTCTGGATATTTTCCATGAGTTCTCCAATTCAGGCATGTCCTCGCACACTCAATGATCCTAGCTAGTATTGCCAAAAAACAAACAGGAGGGATCAGATTCAGCTTGAGAACACAGGTTGTATTTACTTACTCCTTTCCATCATACCTCATTTCAGCTGTTGCCAGTAGATCATACTTGGGATTTATTCCTCTCCAACAATATAAAAGGACAAATTTGGCAAGGTAATACACTGTTCTGAATTTCTTTTTCAGTTCAGAGCATCTAAGTATCCAGCACCTGTTACAGGGGATACCCAAAGATACCTTTCATCATCCTGCTTTTAATGTGGGCTTATTTTCCCAGCATATTGGGAAAACTGGTGGAGAGATTGCCCCTAGAATAATTTGTGAATGCCTCTTTAGATGTGGTGTAAATAGCAGTTGCATACTCTTAAAGGCAGGGTCTTTCAGAAATCTTCTTGGCTCAAATCCTTGACTCTCCGGTGTGGAGACTACTTTCTGTTGAGTACCTCTGAATCAAAGGTAAGAACCTGCTTGGCACATGCATTTCTGAATGTGCTGTTCCAGAGGTCTCTAGAGCTGTGTTTACACTTCCCCGAGACCTCTAATCTTCTTTTTACCCATGCTTTCTCTCCTGGGTGTCAATGCCCAGCTCTGTTGATTTTTTGCTCTGCAATCCTTCAGGCAGCTGATATACTCGAGGAGCTGGCAGCCCTCTTGCTTAAGTGCAAGGCTCAGGACTAAACACCCAGCACTGCAATATTTATTTTTTTGTAAGAGGTACCCAAAAGCCTCAAGTGAAGACTCAAGAGACTCCTCCTTTGTGCTTCCCCTTCCCGCCCCAGCCAGTTATTTCTGTCAAGGTCAGTGATTTCTGTTAAGAGGGTGCTGCTGCAGAACAGAGTGCCTGTGTTAGTAGCAGCCAGCAACATGATGTATTGCAGGTTACCTGAGTACAGGGTGTATAGCTGGCCCTGTTAAGGCACGCAGCTGTGTGCACTTGTGTATTGGAAGATGGCCTCTCTGCTGCAAGCTCGTATGGCTTCAGGTAATCTATTCATTGGCCGCCTCTTAATGAACCTGTTGGTGAATATCCCACAGGAGGTTGAGACATCTTCTACTAATAGCAGACATTAGACAGTGACTGGAAAGACTCATGTACCTCCTTGAGGTATATATGTAAAACCAGAGGTGTTTCTTCCCAGCAGGGATGCTCACTCCAGATACTTTGAGTGCTTGGAGCTTGGGGTCTCCTGTAAAGCTTAATACGTACACGTCAGGGTCCTGAACCTCTGAAAGTCCTCTAGCCCTCTTTGTCTGCTACTTTACTGCATTGAAATGTTTTTGTGGGCAGCTGTGAATGGAGCTCTTGCAAACTCTGGTATTGAAAGCCTCATCTATGTGATAAGAATGAAATGTGAGTACTTATTGACATGTTGTTTTCAAAAAGAAGATAAATAAATGAAAGTATTTTGCCAACATAGTGGTGCTATACCTATCTATCTAAATCTCATTAATAATTTAGCTGAAATGTTTTAAAAAGTTTTGATGTCCTTTTAAGGAATTATGTCATGCATACACAGCATGTATATGTTCGTGACTATATAGGAAACTGCCTGGGATGTCTTTTGGCAGTACCTGTTCTAGGCTAGCCTTACATTAGCGCACTCTTATTCCACAGGAAGAGAGCCATTTTTTAGATCACTTTGGGGATTGGATTAAATTGCAATGAAGTGCTTTTAATATAGAATGTGTTCACCTCAGGAGTTAGTGTGAAATAGCTGGGTATACTTCAAGTTTAAACCTTAGCCTATTTTGTGATGCCTTTCCTCTGTAGATGAGCCCCAAGAGATGTCCTTACTTAACTCTCAAATTTGAGAGCATTTCGAATGAATGCTGTGGTATCATAACCTGCAGCTCCAAGAATATCAAGATAAGAGGGTTCTTGCCTATGAAATGTTCCCAGTATGAAAAGGCCTTCAAAAAGGAGTCTGTAACCTGGGGAAAGTTTTTTCTTATTTGTACTTATTTGTGAGAAAAAGAAATACAACTAACTCTTTGCTTCTCCCATCAAATACTTTGGTGCATGCTACTGTGAATTATGGCTGGAATTTCTTGACTGGAGTAATATCAGAGGTGCTTAGGAATTTTCACGTATATTTTTTCCTTTCAGCCACCCTGAATAGCAGCTAAAATGGTGAGAATGATCATGTGCACTGTTTTCTCTTTGTCAGTAGTATCCTGACTATAGATTCAATGGAATAAAAGTCACTCCAAAATGAGTCTAAAACTGCAGTGGAAAGGGAGAAGACAGCAATCCTAATTTATCTTGATGCCATGATAAAGGAGAAAGAGGATTTGTTGACCTGAGCAGTGTTTGTTTATATGTTTCTGGTGAAATAATAAGAATGAGATGTATTTAGAAACCTTTTGCACTTGGTAGGAGGGGGACATTTTTTTCCACTGTAAGACTGTGGAAAGTTTACTTAATACCTTATGCATAAAAATGCACGGTTCCTTGTTGAAGATAGTAAAAATTTAATCAGACTCTTTAAGAGATTTGTTGCCAAATTACGTATTATTAATGTTATCCTTATTGTTTTTATGGGCATGATCTTAATAAGTGTTAGGTCTAGTATTTTGTTATTCCCATCTTTTTAAAGTATGTAAACTTTCTTTTATTCCCACTTACATGACTTAAAATAGTCAGACTAAGGTAAACCTATTTAACTTGAAGGTGGATAAATGCCATTTTCTCTTGCATCGATTGCCCACTTTCAGTAGTAGAATTTCATGTTTTGATTAGTTGCATTTTTGGTTGGCATTACGAGTTTATCTTTACGTGGATGCTTATGCTCTGAGAAGGAAAGACATTCAAAGGCAAAAATAATTAAATAGGCTATAACCTACTAAAGTCCAATACAACCAGTAATGTTTCCCTCTTCCTAACAGTATTGTTGTAAACATATATATATATTTGATTGATGCTGTAAGTAATCAAAGAAAACGAGAAAACTCTCTACAAGAGGGAAGAAATGGCAGCTATAGACCATATTAATGTGACCATGGCAGCCAAGATAAAAACTGGTGTAGGATGGAAAAACTTTTGAGTAGAGAAATATTACCAAGGGTACATGTGTGTATGTGTTTATCTTCTCATGTTAATTTTGTCCACAATAGCAGTGTCCTGTAAGAAATGTAGATTTTAAAGGAGCAATGCTTCAAAGTGACATTTAAAACTAACACCTATACAAAATATATGGAAAAGAGTAGGAATTAAAGGGCATGAGAAAAGGGCTTTTTAGGAATTGAAGATAGATATTGACAATCAACCCTGCCAGCCACTGCAGGACGGTTTACTGCTGAGTTGTAGTTACCTGTTGCTGATGTTTCACGGAGTACTACTGCAATAATTTGCCAGTTAATCTGTGCTTAAAACCCACATTCTTTGTGTATGGAAAAGTGACATAATTGCAAAAACAACAGAGGGTGTCTGAAGAACATCTAATGGTTCCCTGTGTCACTATTTCCTTGAAACAGAATCAAGGAGTGGCTAACGCTATTAGAAAAGATAAAGTTACAACACACACACACGCTCCCTCATTGGGAATAAGAGTTTTGAGGAGGTTTCAACACCAGCGGCAGGGTGTCACAGTGATCAGCAGCCCATAATTTGAAGAAGTATTGCCCTTTCCCCACCCCTCTCCTCCCAGGCATCTTTGGGGATGCCTGTTCTAATGCTGGAATATGTGCAGCCTATTATTGGTCACACTGTTTTGTGTGCTGCATTGATGTGATACCATATTCTGGAAGGATTTAAATTAAAGTGTATCTTTCTTTCATAAATGACCTATACCTTCTGAACACTATTTCAGAAACACAGAGCAAACCAGTATTTTAGGTGAAATGTACAATAAATTCAGAATTTTTTTTCTTCTTGCAAATATTTATAGTGAAGTTTCAAAGGAAGCTGGGACTTTTGTTTGATTCCAAAATATAAGTGCTGTAAATACATATACTCAGACAAAAATGAGCACATATATAGGTTTTTTTTTTTTAGAGCCTCATTTTGAATTTCTATAATCTGTGCCAATACACTAAAATTCTAAGAAATAATTTCTGTGTAATTGCTGAAGCAGAGGTGGAAAAATTACTGGAAACTGTTATATATGATGCTTGCATTGCAGTATCACTGTCTGGGGTTGGTGTCTCGTGTGAAATATTTGATGTAGTGCAGAGTTAAGACTCGAAAAGCTTAACAGTATTTATAGTTAGACCTTGATAGTACATATGAACATGTAGCAAAACACCACTGTTCGCAGCCAAAAGGGGAACATGAGGCAACCTGCAGTGGACAACTGACGTGAAGTCTTGTGGATTATATGTACAGGGGACTATAAAGTACTGAAAGTATAGAAAGGACTTAGGAAAAAATACAACTTCTAGCACTGATTTTTTTTTTTTTAATTTTAAATTTAAATTTTTCCCAATCAGTTTTGCAGATCATATTTTTCCCTTTCCAGTACTTGAGTTGTAATCAGTTACAATTACAGTGTTAGTTTTGCAGTTAACACTGTAAGAAATTGTTTTTGCTGGTGTGTGTTCATTTGCTTATTCAAGTGGGATGCTTGTTATTAACCATTTTGTCACTTGGTGTAAGAGAGGACGTGGTTGGTGCGTGAGGGTACAGGAAAGACAGAGGGTCCCTGAAGCTCCTTGTGAGCACTGCAGACTTACCTGAAGATACAGAGTGATTTTGTGACTGAGAGATTACTTTCAGCGCAGATGAATGCCAAGCAATGAGGAGGGGACAAAAGACTTCTAGGGAAAGCTGTGCCTATAGCAAAACATAAAACCGTGCCTGGACAATGACTGGTTCCTGGCTATGTGTTATTGCTCAGGAAAAGGCCATTGGGTTTGTTTTGCTTGGGTAGTTTTCTGCAAACAGGATCAGAGGACAAAAGAGAAGGCTTGAATATGCCATGTTATAAATTGAATATTGTGTGCCATTTTGGACCCTGTTCCAAGATTTAGTAGAAGAGGCATGGAGAATGACAGGCTTGGGCTGGCTTCTGGAAGAAGAAGAAGAAAGGGTAAATAAGATTGGGCCTAATAAAGCTGGAGAAGGCATGTGATGAAAGGGATGAAGAAAGTAAAGATGACAAAACCATAGTGGTTTCAAAAGTAAATTGGGCAATCCCATGGGGATAAGGATTTAATTTACACGGGTGTGGGTGCAGCCTATGGTTCTGGGCATGCAAATTTTAGGAATTGCTAAATTTCTGGTGGCTGGATTTGGGGAAAATACTCCAACAGCATCTGTCACACCTCCCATCTTCTTATGCTTGCTCCTTAGACGTCTGTGCTAAGCCTTTCAGAAACAGCATACTCTGTCAGACAAACCTTTGAATTAAGCGTACCACCACTAGTACATGTGTACTTAAGAAGCATGCAAAAGAGGCTTGACTGTTTTTAGAGCACCTGTTTGGATGTGTCCCCAGTGTCGGTTGCAGAGAGGGGAGTGTTTGTATTCAAGACTTGCTACGTGAGCTAAACTGAACTTCTCAAGAATTTGGGAGATGGTTAACAGTTGGGCACGAATAGCTTAGAGAAGAGCTTGGGATTTTAACTTTTGGATTGTTGTGAAGTTGTGTGTTACTGTGTCGGTTGCAGAGAGGGGAGTGTTTGTATTCAAGACTTGCTACGTGAGCTAAACTGAACTTCTCAAGAATTTGGGAGATGGTTAACAGTTGGGCACGAATAGCTTAGAGAAGAGCTTGGGATTTTAACTTTTGGATTGTTGTGAAGTTGTGTGTTACTTGGTTTGGTTTTAACTCTGTTTATCTAGATGTCTGGCATCATGTATTTTAATTGTTGTCCCCCTTATGTTTTGACGAGGTGGCTTTTTTCTGTCTTCTGCCAGTGGAATGGGGATGATGATACCTTTGCTGTTCTGCCCCTTTTCCAACTCCTGTATTTTGTGTCCGTCTTTGTTTTGAATAAGACCAGTTCCTTTCTTATCTGTTGCCCATAAGTTTTTTTTTCTCCAAGAGCAGCTGCTTGAAAATGGTGACTGTTATCAGGTTTTGATCCGCAGCTGCAAAAGCAAGTAGTCCATTTTGTTTTGCATCTCTTACGGTGAAGCTTTGCACAGTAGTAGTATGTCTGCACCTTTGAGAAGATCACATTACATTAACAGTTTGCAGTTGGAAGGGTTTTTTATAGCTATAAGAGCTGTTTGTTTACCTCTTAAACAAACATAGTTCTGCACTAGTTGACAATATCCAGGGTAAATTGTCTTTTTTCCAAACCCTTATTGGTTTTGGAAGGCTCAGTTTGAAAGGAGAAGGCTGTGGTGTCTTGTTTCTTTGATATGCTCTCTCCATTAACGCATTAAAAAGCAGAACTGCTTTTGGTTTATTACAAAATCTGTATTTTAGAATTGTAAAATATAGTTGTAATTAACCTGAAAATAAGTAACCTCAATGCCAAATTTTCACATGAGGAAATCTATGGCAATACAGTTAATTCTCTCTGGCATGTTTTTAAATTTTCATCCTCATTCGCTGCAACATGTGTCCAAGACTGTCCAGTGATGCAAGCTTTGTCTATTTATATATAGCATGAAACACTACTTTATGGCTCTTAGTTGTCTCTTCACTTTTGAGGACCAAATGCCAAAAGAGCGAGCCCCCCCTACACTTTAAGGTGTGGAAAGTCACAAACTTACAGCAGTAACAACAAACACTAACCAACGTATTTTAACTCTGTCGGTGCTGTTTTCTAATCCGTACCAGCTGGGCAAATCTCCCTGTGCAGCGGTATGGTTACTAAAGCCATCAAGTTTTTGATTCCAGTCTAAGTATCCTAAAAGTGTGTTTACAAGATTGGATGTGGGAGACTTCTTCCGTGGAACTGCAGCTGTCCCTCGTTTGTGGTTTGAAACTGCAACTATTGACAAGTGCAGACAGAGCTTATATAAAAACTCGGAAGGTCTCTTGCCGATTTGATAAGCATGAAAAGTGGTGTGTGGTGTTTACATCTTGGTCTCTCTTGCCAAAAGTTTTGTCTCTCAAAGTGTATAATCATTGTCTCTTACATCTCAGACGTAACTTTCTGGTATTTGAGTATGTCTTTGGAAGTATGAGTTGTGGGAAAAGATCTACACAAAACTCTTACACAAGTTTATTGACTCTTTTTTTGGTTTAGTCTAGTCTATTGTGCTGTCCTGGTTCTCCACTTTTTTTCACTGTGGCTAGGACAGAAGCCATAAAATCTTGTATCAGGGTTTAGAAATCAGAGGTGATTTCAGTTGTTTTAATTTCTCTTTCATGTGGAAAAACAAACCATTGTGGCCGGTGATACCATTTCATCTTGTGTTCCTAATGAAATATGGGGCAACAGTGGTGTTCCTGTGAATTCCCTTTGAAGGGAATTCTTTTAAAGGAATGTAATCAACGTAGTGTGGTTTGCAAGGGAAAAGTATAAAACACATCCTTCATCAATATCATATTTGGTATGCATCAAATTTTTATTTATTCTGCTGAAATGAAAAAAGGAATTTGATAAGCTGTGAAAAATTTAGGAATAAATGTGAAACTTCTGTGGCAATATAAAATATTTATTTTCCATTTCATTTTGTTCACCTCTGTTGTCTCTGAGACTGATTACAAACTGAATTCAGTTTCTTACTCTTCACTTTAAACAATTGAAAAATCTTGAGTTGTGTTTAACTTCTTCACAAGAGTGTTATGGGAAGAGGATTAAATCACTAACACAACAAGAAAGACTTTAAAAAGTAAAATAAAAACTTATTATTGTATAGCTCCTTTGACAGACAACTTGCCTAATTAATCATAACAGATATATTTATTTTAAAATATTTGATATAAAGACTTCATTTATAGCTGAAGGCAGTTTCTGAAATACAAATAGAAAAATGTATGATGTTCTGAATTTTAATTTTGTTAGTCTTTCTCTTAATATCTGTCATACTGCATACAGGTCCAAGTAAGCAACATTTGAATACAGTTAAAATGTGGTGATATAGGATATTCCTGTTATTTAGGTGAGCTTGTTTAATGTCTTCACTAGACCCACAAGTGTTTGAAGTATTTTGTAAAAAAAAAAAAAAAAAAAAAATTTAAATTAAAAATCATAGCTTTGCATATTATTAGAACTTTAAAAATATAGCTTTTTCAGAAAGATAATGACAAATTGAGCAAGATGCATCAATGGCATTTAATTAACTTATTTATATGTGGTTTAACTGTACTATTTAGGACATCATATGTATGATCTTCTGAAGTATCTGTTTGTGAGATAAGGGCTGTGGGTTTCCAGCGGATTTTAAAAATGTCTCAGACCTCAGTTTTCAGGAAAAGGCTTTCAAAACTTTCCTGTCTTGGCCTGTAACACATTTTTCCAACATTTTTAGCACTACTGTCCCCGCCCCCCACGCGTACTCCATTACTTTAATCCAACAAATGTTATGGAGATTTTACATGGAGACTTTAACATACAGATGGATTATAGATCCAAGATGTTCTCTTATTTTCTCTTATGAATGCTAATTATTCGGTATTATGTTTCTCATGTGGAGTACAGAAAAACCTGTCCCTTCTGTGTCATGAGGAATGGCCTGTTTACTTGCATGCCTTCAAATTCCGTCCATTTAAGTGACTGGGAACAAGACCAGAAAGACATAATGCTCTATTTGCCAATTCTAATAGCAAAAATTGTTTAGACTTGAGAAATATCTCATTGTCTATGAATCCATTAAAATATCCGTCACTGCATGGGTCTTATTTCCCTCTCACAGAACTATAGTCTGTATTTCTTCATTTCCATTTTACTTTAAAGACTATTATGCTTTATATGATCTTGTCAATCAAGTTCTTTATTTTGCTTATTGTAAATGTCACTTTCTTCCGTATATTAACGTCTCATGGCGTTTGAAACAAAAGGCTTCTGCTTTCTCTTTGCAATTTTGATGCTGTTAGATGACTTAAAGATGTTGGAAAGGGAGAAAGCAGAGTGTTAACCTACTGAAGTGCATTGGTATTAGAAATGTTAAATAAACCTTTCCCTCCTTCTAAAAATAGGTATATGATGATTGGTCTGTTTGGCTTGTTTAAAATGTATTTTCTCACAACACTAAAATGAATTTGTTGGATCCCTTTGCTACTTCAGTTTTGCTCTGTGCAGTGTGTCTATTTCTGTAACATTTCAGCAACTTCCAGAGGACTGAGTTTCATGTTTACTGTGTCGTCTTAGTATGACTAGTGTGTTTTCATGCTAATAGGGATTTTGAAACTGCTGAGCTAATAAAATGTAATTAATAGAATGTTATTGTTTAAATTATTTCCAGGTACATCCACCTTTATGGAAGCATTAGCAGCCAATGGTACAACCAACATACAGACATCTGTAACAGGAGTGACAGCCAGCAAACGAAGGTTTATTGATGACAGGAGAGATCAACCTTTTGATAAAAGGCTACGTTTCAGCGTGAGACAAACGGAGAGTGCATACCGGTACAGAGACATTGTTGTCAGGAAACAGGATGGATTCACACACATTTTGCTGTCAACAAAATCATCTGAAAATAATTCACTAAATCCAGAGGTCTGAACAATTCTGATTTTTTGGGGGGGGAAGGGTGCTGGGGGAATTCTAAGTCCTTGCCTCATTTATGCCTGTTATTCAGGCACCAACACCCAAAACAAGATTCAGGCTGTTGCTTGCAAGATGTTACACATAGAATTGACTTTAAGTGTAATTCAGTTGAGTTTAAGAACTATGTTATCTGAACATGTAGATGTCTCTTATAAGACATGTGGCGATTTACGAAGTGCAACTTGAAACAAGCTTTGGACTGAATTAAGGTTCTTTTTTTCTGAACTGGCTGCATATGCCATCTGCTGTCCAAATTACAGAAATGCTGAATGAGTGCTTTAGTTACAGATAACTTCCAATATATCTTTTCTTAATGATTTCGTTATCTTAGTCTAATTAAATTTCTGAAATGCAAAGCTTCTAATACTTTTTTTTAAATTTTCTTATTTTTGGATAATGAAAAAAGTTAACTTTTCTAATATGATGGTTGAGCGGATCCTAAGGAAAAATGAAAGATGTCAAAGAACCCATGGCGGGAGGAGGGGAGAACAGTATGCTACTTTTTAATGATGGAATAAGAAGATTCTAATGAATTTTTGATTTTTCAGGTAATGAAGGAAGTCCAAAGTGCACTGAACACAGCAGCTGCAGATGACAGTAAACTTGTGCTGTTCAGTGCAGTTGGTAGCATTTTCTGCTGTGGTCTTGATTTTATTTATTTTATACGACGTTTAACAGATGATAGAAAAAAGGAAAGCACTAAGATGGCAGAAGCTATTAGGTATGTAAGATTATCTTCAATCATCTGAGCGGGTATTCTTCATCATGTAGTCTGGCTTGTTTTATGTTTTTTTGTTTCAAGAGCCTTTAATTCAACAAGATCTCAGACATTGACCTGTTAGGTAATATACTATGCAGCACTTTTTTAATACTCCCTGTCCCTTTCTATTTGGGTTGTCATTTCATACATCGCTGCTTTTACTACTAAAATTTATCTATGAAAACTGGTATTATAGTAATACTCCTCCAGTTGAAGCCAATTTTAAGACTTAAACAGCCATAGGGTTTCAGGAAAAATCTAATACACACGAATATAAGATGTGCATTGAATGAGTAACATTATAGTACATTCACAGCAGTGGAATGATGGATATTTTAGAGGAGTAGGTTAGAGTAGGTGAACATCATCCCAATGCTACATACCAAATATAAGGTTTAAACAAAACGAGCTAACATAAACTAGAAGAATATATACGGAAAAAAAGTATGGATCTTGGAGACACATTTTAACAGTGCAAACAAGCAGCTTATCATTTGAACACTGGTTTTGAGGGTCTGGGCTCTTGGATTAGCTCTTGTATGCTTCCAGAGTATCTATATTCCTTCAGAGACCTATGTTCTGTTGTTATCAATATTCACATCCCTAAAAAAGGCCTTGTAACATGTAAAACCTGTTTCATTGGAGGCACAGTTAGCTCATTGAGATTATGATAGTTACTTTTTTCAAAGGCAATTTTTCAATCATTCCATGTAATAGTTGCTCATGCAGTGACTTCAGATGTGGCCAGGGGACAGAGGCTCTTAACACTCAGCTGCTGTCACTAGTTTAATTCAGGCCCTTCCAGAAGCCTGATTTGTCAGGCTGATTATTCATTGTTAATAAAATGGATAAAGGTAACCTAAAACACCTATGACACACCCCTCACCCCCCCTTCAAGTATAATAATAGTATTTTTCATATATATGCTAGAGACGGTAGTCTCTGGAATATTCAGACATGATTAAAATTATCTTAAGTCTCTGGATGGGATGTTTGTATGACAGCTTGCATAAGATGGTTCCAGAATTTTTTTTGCATTCATCTATTTCAGCTCACTAGAATGAGTTAAGAAGCATGATAACCTTTAGTGATGGATGCAGTATCGTAAAAATGTCCTGTTTCACAGAAATACAAGAATGTGTTATACAGATAAAGAGCAAACTTCAAAATTGACACTAAATCCCCCCCTTTTTAAAATTTTGATAACAATCCCATATTTCAGCATCTAATACTGAAATGAAAAATCGTCTGTCATTCAGAGCAAAGGAGTGCTTGACAGGTGCTGACAACTGTATATTGTACATTGTATTCTAATCAGAAGTTGTCATGTACTTGAAGTAAATATGGACAACTTCTTCATTATATGTGGTAGTTACTGAGAAATGTCCGAACCTCAACTTCAACGTTTTAGAAAGTCTCTACTTAGTCTAATGCATGGTACACACACATGCTTACTTTTTCCTAAGAAGCTCTTGAAGGTATTAACTATTTGAGAATGGAGAAGCATGTAAGCATCCATACTTTGTGGGTACTGGAATGAATTGTCATTTTATCTTGATAATGAGGATGAGAACACGCATTTGTAACTTAATAGCATAGCACCCATGGCACTATGACCAACCAAGAGAGGGAAGATGAGGAGAGGAAGTTTACAGGTGTGAGCTAAGTGATAATGGAGCTCTACTACTTATGGCTTGTTCATCATTTGAAAAGGCAGATTTATTTATGAAGAAAAGCTGTCTTCCACAAGTCCAGAAATACTCCTTAAGGAAACTCATTAATGCTTTGCCCATCTTCACTTACACCTTCACTTAAAAATATAGACACCTTATGCCAATGTCATACGTAAACACAGTGAAGACCAAAGCAGAGCTGTAACCATGGTTTTGGTGCCCAGAGGTGAGTTATGACTACAGCCTCATCTAAGAGAGGGCTGTGAGGCATGTGAATATACCACAAGTGCTGTATTAGCTGGTGCTTGTAGGAGGGGCATTAAATCCACACCTACCCAATTACTGTGCTTTGTTGGGCTGGGAGAAATTCTAGGCTTTCACAGAATTGGAGACTGGTTGAGGTTAGAAGGGACCTTTGGAGGTCGTCCTGTTGAACCTGCCCCTGCTCAAGCAGGGTCACCTAGAGCAGATTGCCTGGGACCATGTCCAGGCAGGGTTTTTGAGTGTCTCCAAGGATGTAGAGTCCACAACCTTGCTGGCTGCCTGTTCAGTCACCCTGACAGTGAAAAAGTGTTTCCTGATATTTAGAGGGAACCTTCTGTGTTTCAGTTTGTGCCCATTGCCTCTGGTCCTGTCACTGGGGACCACTGAAAAGATTGTGGCCCTGTCTTCTTTGCACCCTCCCTTCAGGTATTCATGCACATTGATGACATCCCCTCTGAGCCTTCTCTTCTCCAGGCTGAACGGTCCCAGCCCTCGCAGCCTTTCCTCACATGAGAGATGCTCCAGTCCCTCAGTCACCTTGGTGGCCCTTTGCTAGACCATCATCAGTAGCTGCACATCTCTCTTTCACTGGGGAGCCCATAACTGGACACCAGTGCTGAGCAGAGGAGAAGGATCACCTCCTGCAACCTGCTGGCCACTGGCCAACACTCGTAATGCAGCCCAGGGTACCATTAACCTTGTTTGTCACAAGGGCATGTTGCTGGGTCAAGTTCCACTTGGTGTCCACCAGGAACCCTAGCTCCTTTTCTGCCACCCTGCTTTCCAGCTGTTTGGCTTCCAGCATATATTGGTGCCTGGGGTTGTTCTTCCCCAGGTGCAGGACTTTGCACTTCCCCTTGTTGAACTTCATGAGGTTCCTGTCAGCCTATTTCTCCAGCTTGTTGAGATCCCTCTGGATGGCAGCATGAGTCTCTGGCGTATCAGCCCAGTTTTGTATCATTAGCAAACTCACTGAGGGTATGCTCTGCCCCATCATCTAGATCGTGAATGAAGCTGTTCAACAGTACCAGACCTAGCACTGACCCCCAGAGGTACAACACTAATTACTGGCCTCCAACTAGACTTTGCACCACTGATCACCACCCTCTGGGCCAGCCATTCAGACATTTTTCAGTCCACCTCACTGCTCAATCCAACTCATACATCAACAGCTTGTCTGTGAGAATCTTATGGGAGGCAGTGCTGAAAGCCTTGCTCTGAAGTCTAGGTAGACAATATCCACTGCTCTCCCCTCATCCACCAAGCTAACCACCTCATCTTGGAAGGTTATCAGGTTGGTTTTGAAAGTAATGTTACTGTCGAGATTAATTATTACTGAGCTTTCAAGGGCTGGTATATTTTACTCTTTATATATATGTAGTGAGTGCATGTTTCTGTTTCTCTTCAGGAATTTTGTGAATACTTTTATTCAGTTTAAGAAGCCTATCATTGTAGCAGTAAATGGCCCAGCCATTGGACTTGGAGCATCTATATTGCCTCTGTGTGACGTGGTCTGGGCTAACGAGAAGGCTTGGTTTCAGACACCATACACTACTTTTGGACAAAGTCCAGATGGATGTTCATCCCTTACATTCCCCCGGATAATGGGCCTGGCTTCTGTAAGTAGCTTGCAGGGTAGGGGCTGACAGCTTCACAATGCAGTTGTGATAACTTATCCAGACCGATTTCAAGACTTTCTACCTTTGCTGTGTTGTCTTTTCTTTATTTTTTTTTCTTTCTCTCATGAAAACCTTTCATGAGAAACCGGTATTTATAGCTTCTCTGCTCCATGCTGCTACAACCTAGTCTTCACCTGCATGCACAGAACAGAAAGCAGGCACAGGACCTAATCCCAGGTCATGGGCACCCTTAACTCTGACAGTGGCAGAAGGGTTGTGTCCTGTGTACCAGGACACACCTTCCCTGCTGATGCCTTATGAGGATCAGCCACCAGCGTCTTTCATTCAGCACAGCATCAGAGTGTAGCAGAGAATGGGCTGGTCTGCACTCAGTGTCCTTACATAGCAGAGCACTGTGTCACCAGCTATTAGCAGTCTCATGCTAGTATTCAAATTAAGTAATTCAGCTTTCATGCACTTGCTCTCAAGAAGTCCTGCTGAACTTCCTAGATCTCTGCTGATGTTTAACACTAGCGTGTTATGCAGGAAATAGTCGCTCCAAATCACCTTTGTGAAGGATTTTTTTTTTTTTCAGTCTTGCACTCTTATTTACAGTAATGCTGGATTGAAAAAAAAAAAAAAAAGGTAATGTTTTGTACCATTGCTGAAAACATAAGCCATGTTACTTAGTATCCCTTTTCTTGCTTTTCAATTAAAGAATCAAATGTAACAAAAAGCTATTTTAAAATCTATTAGCTACATTATATTCCTGTTGCTTGCTATTTTTTATGCTGTGTTCTTTGAAAACTGTTAGACCTATGTCCCATTTCAATATGAAGTTGAATAGTAACAGTATGAAACAAGCACTTGTAGCTACACCCATTTTTCCTAAATTACTGTTTATTATAAAAGCCAATTTTTCCCTGTAGGTGTTTATTAATTTAAAAATACAGATTTTGATATATTAAAAGCATCAGTATGAACAGATCTAATGACTAATCGTGTGATGTCTGGATTTAGTTATTAGAAGAGAACAGAAAAGGTAACTGAAATAGATTAACAGTTGTAAGAGTATCTTTAATATCTTAGCATGTTTCAAACTACTGATTGTTCCTTTCCCTTTTTATTTGGCCATTTGTCCATCCATCCATTCATCCATCCATCCATTCCATCCATCCCCGTCCTTTAGAGACTTGTGGCTGTCACTTTTCGTTTCTCCAGAAGTTGTATAAAAACACAAGAAGCTCTTCCCTAGTATACTCTTTCATGTGTGTTTGTGAATGCTCTCATTTTTCAATACGAAGACTTAAACTGAAATCTTCCAGTGATAACAATTCCATAATATTCACTGCAAAAGGGAAAAAAATGTCCACTGTTTTCATACTATCCTCAAGCCTCTGCAGTACAGCAATGTCAATGCTGTACGGGACAAAGTTGGACTTTAAGCAGCAGATTCCATGAAATATAATCAGAATCCATACCGAACATTTTGATAAAGTAGCATGCATTCTATCTATAAAAGGGAGAGAGAAGTCAGCAGAAAGATGGTATGAGACAAGAAACATTCGGGGGGGGGGGGGAAGTTAAAATATCATACAGAAGAAAGAATTAAGGCCTCTGTATGCATCATAAAATTTGCTGCAAATGTATTCAGCAATATTAGTTCCACCCTTAACTCTTGTAAGTCAAATTCAGTGCATTCTTTTTATTATCAGCAGTTACATTTGGAAATGCTTTCCTACGGGTCAGTCTTGGCTGGTGAGCAGGTCTGTCAGAGAGGTTTTTTTCTCACAGAACTTGTTCAACAGAGTTAATTATTACAGGAAATCTGAATCCTTAGGATTCAAAACTGATGCTGTATTGGAAATACCAAGGATTTTAGAAGGATTCTTAAACTTGGTATTTGAGTTTTGAAAATAATCTATTATAGAGATTAGTCTGTTTGGGGAGATATGTTACTGTGTGTCTGCTGTGGAGTTCTTGGTCTGGTTTTCTGGTCCTGGATATAAATTAGCACAGGAGCCATGTGATCAACTTCATACACTGGGCAGTATTTCTTAGGCTGTTCTGTCAGTTATGAAGGATTCACATTTCCATAGTGCCTGTAGTCCACATCACAGCCAGGGTCTCTGGTGTCACAGAGACCAGCTGCCTCCTGATCACAGCGCAGGGGAGCTGACGTGCTCCACAGCGGCTAACGCCTGCGGGCTTGCGCAAAGGTGGCCCACAAGCCTCGAAGGACTTGCTGTAAAAGAGAGACCAGAGGATGTCCTGGTGAAGTTCCTCTGTGGAAGCAGAAAGGCTGAGTAGAAAATGAGAATCTTGTACTGATGAACTATTTTTATCATCTTCATTTCTATTGCTGTATTGTAGTTCTTGGAAAGTAACCACCAAGTGTGTTAATTTTCACAGCAGATACAAGGCACGATTATATGATTAAAACCTGTTTAGTAGCGAGTCTCCAGCATATGCTGCGTGTAGATCAAAAGTGAAGATGCCAGAGCAAAACATTTCCCTTCAAAACCCGTCAGCTGGGAACACTAATGGGAGTGCTCATTTCATGTGAGGTTTTCTGCTAATGCTGTGTTACAGCTGGCAGAAATAAGATACCTGCACCATTACTATTTGTGGTTTTTCACATTCAGGAGACCACAGCAGTTGCTACTGAGTTTTAGAAAAAAATTATTAAGGTTTTCTAGCATTCATTTTTATCCTTGTTACCAAAGATACATGTGAAGAATATGTAGACCTGAGCAGCTGACTTCAATTTCTGACTTTCTTAACTCCCAGTTAGACTGACTTCATGTTTTTATCTTTAATATAAATGTTAAGTATCTTTTAAAATTATTTGGGAAGAATTTTTTTTTTTCCCCCACATCCCCTTAGGAAAATGATTCCTGCTTTTAGACAAGTTTGTATATATCACTGATTTTTTGCTAGTGTTTCAGGTTAGTATCATTCACATATAATCTGGAAAATTAGAAGGGATAGTTGTGACAGGTAATGAAACTTGTATATTTGATTTTTGCTTTCATAGAAGGTAGAACTATAGTGGTATATAATTTGTACCTTTAGTTTGAGGCTTGGGTTTGTTTGGGTTTTTTTCAAACTAATATATCTGAATCACAGCTTTCCATAGTAACTTATGAAAGATGAGCTGATGATAAATTTTATGTAAAAGATCCTAGGAAACATCTCTTTTTTTTTACATGCCTAATGGACTGGGAGTCAGCAACTTAAATGGCCAGTAAACCCCAGACTTTGTATTTCACTACAAAAGGGCAAGTAATAGACCTCTTAAGTTTTCAAATTTCTTCATGTGTAAAATCGCAATACTAGGAACACTACCTACAGTAATTGGATAACTTGAGATCCTTAACTGAAAGTTGCTGTAATAAATACCAAAATTTCCAGTATTAGAAAACATTAAAAAAACTCAGAATTCTGTATTCAGAAATGCTACACCTATCAGGTTTGGGTGTTTTATAACAGCCTTATTTCCCATATTCCCAGAGTCCAGTGACAGCTTTGTCATATTTTCAATGTAAATTAGTCATTTAGAAATAGTAAAACTGATTTTTTTTTTAATTTTTTTTTTTTGAGGTTGACAATTACTCTTTTTAACCTTCACTGGCTGTTTCTGTGCAGATGTCACTGCAACAAAAAGTTTAACTATGTAAGAAACTTCACTGAAGGTAGAATTACAGTGTAAGCATAAATGGTTGTAGGATGAAGTTTTAATGGGGAAGCTGATAAATAGTGAAGTGTATGATAATTACAAATCAAAATGTTTTACAGAACTAGAGATCACCTTACTGCATAGAATGTAGTACTCTGTTCTGTACCCTTAAACTATGTACAAGAACTTTTAAATGTGGGGGTTTTTTTAATAAGACTGCTAAATCAGCTTTTGAAAGGATTTTATCAGTTCAATATTGAACTCTTGAATAAAACAGGAATGTTTATTTTCTATGAATTTGATCAGAAATTGGAATGTATCCTACTCATTTCAGTGGGTTCTGGAGGTCAAATTCTAAGATGATCCAGCTATCTGAAATGTTGTATCATAGATGAAATACTGCTGAAGATGTTTGAGAAGTGCTGAAAATAAACCATATATTTACGTTTCAAACATTTTAGCACTAAAAAACACTTTAGTTGCAAAATACTTAACTGTTCTTTTCTACCAAGACTGGCAGTTCCCAGGAGGTCTACTACCAAAACTGGGTTATCTTTATAATTTACAGATAAGAGATTTTTAGCAAAGACTTCACTGCTGCAACTAACATTATTATAAAGCAAGCTGGTGTATTCACTGCTGTTTTACAGATCTGCCAGGCATTATAACCTGTTACCACCTATACAGTTAATCAAGTCAGCAATACTGCAAGAGCGCTAGAGCTAATGAACATTCGTGAACGGGGAATGACAAAAGATGTTTTCACATTTAACCCTTAACCATAGACCTCTGTATTTTTATAACTACTCACATGGTATAGTCAACAACACCGACCAGCTACCTGTAGGCAAGACTTTTTCTTTATTAATTCAAAGTTGGAAGAGCTGTAATAAAAGTATTTCAAATAGCGCAGGCATTTTCCTTATTTGTTTTGAACATTTTTTTCTTTAATGAGTTTGTCTCATTACATTTCATACCAGAAGTAACTTTTTATCCCTTCAGGCCAATGAAATGTTGTTCAGTGGAAGGAAGCTGACGGCGCAGGAAGCTTGTGCCAAAGGACTCGTCTCTCAAGTGTTTTGGCCGGGAACATTCACGCAAGAAGTAATGGTTCGAATTAAGGAACTTGTCACATGTAATTCAGTTGTAAGTTTCCTTTATTTTCTTACAGTACATTTTTATGATTAGATTAATAAGAATTAATCTAAGTATTATTAAACTACATCATTATGTCCTTCTAAGAAAAGACCATTTTAATGAAACAAGGACTGCATTTTGGTATAGCAATATCTTTTAACTCATTCTTATGTATCTTATTGTTTCTGGGGTTTTGAGGATTTTTAATATTTTTTTTTAATTTGTACCTGACTCTTCTTTATCATATTCCATAGTACATGGTGGTTAAGAACATTAAAACAGCATTATATTTTGGTTTTAACATAGTTGTGCAAGTCCAACTTACTCTAATCAACAGTGTAAAAAGTTGCCCTAAGAACTGCACAGAAACACAGAAATCATGAGTTATCTTGAGATGTAATTTAAATTACCAAGGAAATAAATGCAGTCTTTGACATTATGTTGAATTTACAGTTTTATGAGTAACACTTAGTGCATGTGTGGTTGTGTGCACTACTGGCAGTTGCACAAGATAGCTAAATCTGCCACTGTTTGATGCTTTCTTACAAGAAGAGATGCAGTACAAATTAATTGTTCTGTGCATTAGAAATTTTGGATTTTGAAACAGATTATTAGTTTTCTAAATGGAAAAGCAAACAAGATTTTTCAGTCTGTTTTAAATGCTCAAGAGATTCAAGGTCTTGCCTGGTTATTTGAGCAGTTCTGGATAATAGTGTTATGATTAGCCTTCACCAAAATGGAATTTTCTCTAGTTATCGGTATCATAGTTATGATTTTATGATTTCATTATTTTCCACATTTTTGGGTACTTGTAAATTGTGCTGGTATAGGGTGAAGGAAATCCTGTGTGACACTGAGAGAGACTCTGAGAAACACTTTTTGGGGTCATAGTATGTCCGTGAATTGACAAGCTTAAGTTCATAATCAACTTCAGGATTTGTCCATATAAACCTGTAAATGCACATGTTGCTCCGTTCTCATGTAACACTAATCTACCTCCCTTTTTTTTTTTTTTGGCCTAGGTACTTGAAGAATCCAAAGCTTTAGTACGTAATATCATGAAGGTGGACTTGGAACAAGCAAATGAAAAGGAGTGTGAAGTTTTGAAGAAAATCTGGGGCTCAGCACAAGGGATGGACTCAATGTTAAAATATCTGCAGAAGAAAATTGACGAGTTCTGATGAGATGCCCATTGACACTGGAATTGTATTTCTTGGACATCAGGGCAAACAAAATATGCCCATTTTAAAAACCTATATAAACTCACCCCTTGCTCAGCTTGGGAACAGGAGTGGATCCCCCTCCCCTTTTATTGTCAAGGGGTTTAAAAGTACTGTATCACTTAAATTTGAACAAAAACTCCTTTCTCCCTGATTGTTACATATAGATATATATACACACACAAGTGTATGTGTGTGCATATATATGTCTTTATATATATATATATAAAAAATGTAATATGTGTGTGAGTGTGTATGTAGACACACACACACAAGCTAAAAAAAAAAGATAGAGTGCACTACCAAACATCTCTTTTAAAGGCTCTAGTTTTTGTTATCTTTGGCTAGTACTGTATCAAATAGAGAATGGATTAAAAAGTGAATGGTGTTGCATTATTTTCTGTGTGGCAGGGAAGTCTGGAATAATGCTTTTTCTTTTTCATTAGAATACAGAATTGAAACGGGTATTAGCCAGCCCTTACTTTCACTGCCCAATGAGTCAGCTACGATACAAGGCATTGTCTCAGAAGAAGGTTGAAATACCTCAAGTAATGGAACATTCTAAAATTTTTTGGAATTAAACCCTATTAAGATTAAATCACACATATCCCCCAAAAGAGAGTGTGCTCAGGATTAATGCTAAGAAAACACTCTGTCCTTTTTTGGGGGGAGGTATAGAGGGGTGGGAGGAAGGGGGCAGGAATATGTTTAATTCTTACCCAGATAGCATGAAGAAACCACTGTCTCTTGGGGAAGGGGAACGAGGGGAAATGGGAGGGAAATGGAATGGGGGGGCAGGGAAAAAAGCTTGTTTTGCAGTATTAGTGAATCACTGAATATCTTATGTATGAATATCCTAAGTTATAAGTTAGTTTTAGTGGGTTTTAAATAGTCTCTCTGGGTTTGTCTTTTTGTTTTGTTTTGGTTTTTTTTTTTTTTTAATAACTACATAAGTGCTTCTGTTGCTGGGTGAGAATACTACTTTATATACAGTTTGGGGTTTGGTTCTCTTTTTTCCTATTTGCTGGTTTAATTGATGTATTACACCAAAAATGCATTTTATGTTCATAAATTTTAGGTTCACTTAGAATATATTATTTAATAAGTTAAAATTCTTTTGGCACACTATTAAGTAAAAAAAAAAACTCCTTTAAAAAAAACTACCTTATATTAGATGTTTAATGTTCTTTGTCTATGCTTTTTTATTATTTTAAATATACACTATATACAGTATGGTGTAAAAGAGTGCCCTGTGTAAATAGACCTATTTTGCATTCCTTTCAGGAGTGGTTATTGATTCCTGACTACAGATATCTATTATTACTTGGGTATCTGTGCTTGCAATCTTATTGAATGTATTATGAAGAATGAAAAAGAAATCAAACCTTATTTTTGTACAGTTTTGAAGTTTTTACTTGGAACTGACCCACCTCCCCTTCCCAGTGGAGAGCTGTACAGTGTGTAAATCTGCCTTTACCTTGGATTGGTACAGTATTTTTGCATCTGTGGGACCTACTTTTTTGTTCTAGTAGTTTGAACTATATATAAACTGTACAATCTGTAAAGTTTTTATAGAATAAATATTCAGCTGTGAAAACTGGTTAAATAAAACTAATATTTCTTAACACATTTTAAATGTGGCTCTCATATAGTTGTCTTTTTCAAAGGCATTTCAGTTCTGATTTTAAAGTAAGAGTTGCTTCAACAAATCTTGGAAATTAGTCTTCAATATTTATGTTTTATTTTCTTAAACTTATATAAGCTCTTAATTTCCTTCAAAGGAAAAGCTGAAAATTAATTTATTTTTGTAAACTATATAGAAGATTTCTCTTAGAGGAGGTGGATGGGGGAAGATGACATATAAGAAGTAATTCTACTAAATTATTTTGTTACAGTTCTAAAAGAACATTTAGTAAATGTTTCTTTGCAATCTCTTAAGAATGCTGTGGTAAAGTGAGAATTCCTTAGCTGAATTTTATTTTATTGAAAGGGAGAAGGAAAGATACCTTACCTACAGTTCTGTAATGTTAAACCTTTTGGAGTTCAACTCAAATTTATATAAAGATACCTTTCCTGGCATCTGTAAGAAGCATTTGGGCATAGATTGCATCTATTTCAGCTAGAAGATTATTTATGCTTTCCTTAAACATGAATGAACTTCACTGTAACAGAGAACTGGATCTAAAGGTATTTAGAAGAATTAAAAAGCAGTAACTAACTTTATTAACAAATTATGCTTTCATTCATAAATAATGTACGCATTTTGTCTATATGCTGGACTACAGGATACTGGGTTTTTTGGAAAATACTGTCACATTCTTTTCAATATAGGTCAGTAAATATCCTTTGAAGTGCGTGCAAGTTGGTTAAGTCTGGTTTAGTCTTTGCAAAACCATAATCTTTTTGGGTGAGATTAATTTCTTAAAGTCCGGCATACTTGAAAAGAATAGAAAAACACATAACACTGAGCTATAAACTGCTTAACTTTACACTGATGTATTTCATACTTTACCCAAACAGCAGACAAAATAGGACTGCAGACATCTAGGGAATGAAGCAGCAAACAAAACATTCCTGGCCAAGTGGCACATTTGTCATCTTACTCATGAGGATCATGACTAGCGGATTAATTCATGCACCAGACTTACTTACAAACAAATATGATTACTTCATGAGGTACTCACAGGATGAAGAGTGGTTTGAGGCACAAGGATTTTGAAGTGCAGTACAAAATGAGAAGATGGTGATGGAGTTCTTTTAGTCCCCCTCATCCCTCCTGCACAGGGAAAAATACAACACATGAGAATTAGAAACCACCAAGATATATACAGCAGGTAAGAGCTTACAGGAGCTGCAGGAGGAAATGAAGGAATGGCAGTTACTCTCCCTTAAATCCTCATTCTCATTATCCTCAGTGCTGGAAGAGATACAATTGACAAGAACACCAGGTGGACATAAACTTGTTCCATACAGCAGTGTGGAGCACATTATCAGTACCTGTGCCTAAACTCATGCAGACTATGAGCATCACATTCACAGGCCTGGTCCTCATGGAGGAACTTCAGCCAACCTGGTATCAGCTGGAGGGACAACACAGAGAAGAGAAGGCTCAGGCGGATCCCATCAATGTGTAGAGATGGTGCAAGAAGAGGGAGCCACGCTCTTTTCAGTGGTGTCCAGGGACAGGACCTGAGCCAGTGGGCACAAACTGACACATGAGAGGTTACCTCTGAAAATCAGGAAACGCTTTTTAACTGTGAGGGTGACTGAGCCCTGGCACATGTTGCCCAGGGAGGTTGTGGAATCTCCATCCTTGGAGATCATCAAAAACGTTCCAAATACGGTCCTGGGCAACCTGCTCCAGGTGGCCCAACTTGAGCAGTGGGGGTGGGACTAGATGACCTCCATAGGTTCCATCCCACCTCAACCAGTCTGTGATTCGGGGCAGGGGGAACAACAAAACAAACCACCCCAAACACCACTTTGCATTCATTTTCCAACTATCCAGTCATCATCCACCAAACAACCTCTGTGGCTAGAATTGCGGGCTCATCAGGCTCTTCAACACTACATGCTTTAGTCTTTGAGAAGACACCACCTTGTGCCGGGTAGTCCCAAATCACCCAGAAAAAGAGATAAGCACAGAGCAACTTGTGTGTTGCAGGTAAGACATGGATCATTCTTTACCTTCTTAAAAAGCATGAAGAAAGAGTTATTTGTTCAAAGAAAAAGAAGTTATTTGTTTCTTTGAGGATAAACAGGACTGCAATACTTAAACAAAACATGCTTTGGCCTCAGCAGCAGCTTGAAATTTTGCATTTTTTCCAAGATCTGCCTGATCAAGCTGAACAGTAATCCAGCAACTGGCAGTCATACTGAAATGTAACCACATGGGCTACTCAAGAAGACAGCATATAGTGTGAGCCTTTAGGTCCAATGTAACACATCTTTACTATGTCCTCTGGATATAACTTACTACACACACCCACCATGGAGCAACCAACTATCTAACTGCAGGGTGAGAAGTCAATTCATAGTGCTGTAACAAACCAGTATTTCCTAGATGCTGCTTTCCAAGACTCATTCGTTATATCCTTTTACTTCCACCAGCAGCAAAGCATTCCGATTGCTGGACAAAACCTAGAATATAAACAATCTTCAAAGTCCTGCTTGTCTTCCCTGCCTCCCCCTTCTTAATTAATTTTCACTAAACTCACTGTACCATCTGTCTCAGTAGAAAAAGGCACTCACTGACCAAATCATGTGCTGGGCAAACTGGCTACTGCCAGTAGCAACGTCTGTGAAATGCAGATGCTGCTCCTTACAAATATAATGGTTTTGGAATTCACTGAGCTTCTCAGGTTGGACTGGGATCTTTAATCAAATGGTATTATCACAAAACCAAAACAAACCTAAAACCGCCTGCTAAGCCAGGAATAACCAAGACACACATCTACAGAAATCATGCTTTCACTACATGATGTAAAAATGACAAAATAACAGTTTTCTTTCCACATTCAAATGTCAAAAGACAGACACATCCCCATATTTCTTCCCTTTCTTCTCTCCACCACGCCCCCCTCTCCCAGGCTTCATGCTCAGAAAGAGTGGTAAGGATTTAAACTGGAAACCTGATAAACCCTGAACTTAAGTGCTGGAAGTATATTATTTTGGATGCTAAATAACAGTTAACGAAATTAAAACAATGCAAAGGTGGGAGTTTTTAAAGTGGATGACTCCTTGAATCAAGGGGATCAAAATAAGAAAGCAAAGGGAAGCCACCTTGTCCACCAGAAGTTTTTCTGCTTGCTTCTTGGTTGGCTTCTGAAGACCAATCATGCCAAAATAGGATTCTGCAAACTTAACTTTGTAATCTCAAGAGCTGGGCTGTAACATCCACAGAAGTATTTCTGAAGCCAGCATTATATTGTGTCTAGGAATAATTGAAGTCACACTTTCATTTTTTGAATGCTTCTGAAGGAATTACATGTTCATTCATGCTGACAGAAAATTGTATTCTGGATAGAAATGAAACAAGTCCATGCATCCAAGGGAAGGGAAAGAAAAAAGTCAGGTCTTCACATCAATTTTCTTGAAGCAAAATAAAGCACAACAGCCAGGCTGACGCAGATATCAGGGGCAACAACTCCACAATCTTTTGGACATTTTGGACAAACTATTTCAGCTCATGAGAACAGATTTATTTTCCCCTAGAATGATAAGCATCTGAAGTTATTGGTATTAGTCTGTGGGGAAGCAGAATTCTTTCTAATTCCTTCAACAGAAGACCTTTGCAAATTGTTAGTCCTGATAATGTAAAGCAGGAAATTTGGAGACCTTACATAACCCAGCTCTGAAGTAGAATAAACGTTTTAAAAATAATTCAGATGCCCAATGCTTCTGAAAGGTCCTGGCACAAGAAGATACGCTATTGCACTTCATCCTTAAAAAGATGCAGCCCCAAGGTCTACAGTTCAGGTTCTCCTACAATGGATATCCCCAGTGTCACTACCAACCATTCAGATGAGGGTGACAGTAGTTTTTCACATTCACTCAATTCTTTTATATTCTGCTACAGATTTAGACATTGCAGTTCAGCAAACAGATCTTTCACAGATATTAAACAGTTTAAACATAACTGGTTGAAAACACAGTTTTCAATTAAAAAAAAGTGGTAAGCACACAAGAATGCTATTAATGAGATATCTGAAAATATGTGAGGAGTTTCTGGAAAACTCTGGTTAGCCTACATTAAAATGCCATTCAGTTCCCTCACTACACATCCTAACAGCACAACAGGTCCACCCAATGCTTGTGGTAAGTTAATGCTTTGGGAGCAAAACGTGCTGAACAAGAGACATGGCACATCTGCCTCTAGACAGTTCTTGACACAAAGGCATTAAAACTGCAATTTTGCCACTGAACCGGTTATCACTGATTCTCAACATGTCACTTAAGATCCCTCTTTTTCAATTCCCCCTCTGGTAAATTGGTTTTGATTACTGAAATTTCAAAACCAAATAAGCAAGTAATACAGCAGTCTACAACACTAATATATATATAAAATAATTAAAAAAGCCATATAAAAATTTTCCAGAAGTTTCTGAGAGAGGTTTGTTGCTGAAAATAAACATCATTTTGCCAGTGTCTAGCAAAAGACATGCACAGAGTCCCTGACTTTACATTCAGAGACTTCAGAAATCCTCAGCAGAGTTTTGTACCCCAAGAAGTTGGTTTGAACCCAGGAAACTCCCCGACAGAAAATTTCTGGCCAGCAATCCACAATAACCTGACACGTCATCATTACTTCCCTGTCTCTGATGTTCCCAGTGCTCCTCTAAGTTCATACTGATGAAGAGCAACTGTAACCTGGGAAGAGCTCCAGCACCACCAGCAAGGACCCACAGCACACTCCCCAGAAACATGTTACCACTGAAGACACAGCAGCCCAGCAGTACAAGGCACAAGCAAGATAAGCACTGGATTTTCTCTCTCAGACCACCGCCTCATCGCAAACTGAAACCATTTGCACAGACAAAGGAGAATCAGAGCATCCCAACCAGAATCTACATTAAATGCACGAAAGAGAGGCACAGCTCCTCTGCAAAGATGACAGCCGAGATTAAGGATCTCTTACATCTGTTTTTCCTATCGCGCACAACAGGAGCTCTGTTCGAAGGGCTGCGCAAAGGCGTCCATGCGCCGTGCCTGGACCGCTGCCATACTTGAGCCTGCAAATCACCGACAATAAAACAGCAGAGAACAATGTTTCTAAGATTACAGACTTGCCTGGTTTCCCCACTAGATCAACATACTATCACCACCTCACAAGCTTTCTCACGAAGGAGTCTGAGGCCAGAGGCAACAGCGCAGTAAACAGTGCGTTTGTTACCCGAGGGCCTTCAAACCATGGGTACCGCACAGTACTCGCGGTCCAAAAGCTGCTGGGTGGCCAGCACCTGGTGCCAGATCTTTCTTTTCGATTTGTGTTTTGTGGAGGGGCATCAAAATACTTCAAAAAGCGTTCACTGACCAACCGCTGGCAACTGCCACAGCAACGGTGTGGCCATAAATGAGGAATGATGCAAAAGCCAAAGCCTCTCAGCCTTCAAATTAGACATATTTAGAAATTCTCTGTAAAACCATAAAATTACAAAAACCCAGAACACTGTGGGTCTCCTAGCAGCAAGACCTGGCTTTGTCAGTTGGGGCCAGCAGGGATTTGATCCCGAGAAGTGACACTCTTGCTTGTTGCTGCCTCTGGAAGGATTACGTTTGTCAGAGAGCCGGGGAGCCTCTGCGACTCTGCATTGCTGTGGGAACCCCTAAGGGGAAAATTAGGGTCTTCTCAGAACTGACAGGAAAAATTTAAGACTTCCTCGAAAAAGAAAAGAAGCAAGGCAGAAGAAATCCAAGGGAAGAGAAGAAGTGGAACTATTCCTAACAATCATGATAATTGCAGTTTTGTAAGTTAGGCTGGCTAGGTGCCCAGAATGGGTAAACAACCCCAAACCAGTTTAACTGACAAGCATATTACAGTTTGCACAGCCCTGGAGCAAAACAAAATGACCTCAAACTCTTCCAAAAATCTTAGCTACAGATTTTCCCCCATCACTACTTTTTTATTTGTGTAAATGAATAAACCTATGCTCTAAGATAGTGGTGAAGTTTGATATTTCTGACAGTAACCATGAGGTTCAGACACACAGCTGTCAGTAAAAGCAAATGGGAAATAAATTTTGCTTAGATCTAGATTTTTAAAATCCCTTATTTAAAATAAATCTACGATATGTAAACAGCTGATTGTACCCACACAATACATAATGTGCAGTCTTCACGTGTATATTCTGCATGGACAACTTACCCATTAAGTTTACAAGGTTTTGCCCATTTTAAGAGTTTTAACCGCATTTTTTCATTAACTTTTCCTTTTTTTTTTTTAAAAAATATGTTTTACTAACAAGTCACCCAATTACCTTGTATCAAGACAACCTTAAACTCAATTTTATGCCCCTGTCACTGAGCTAACATTGTTCCAACAGAATTTCTGAATTCAACGCTCGTGACGATCAGAAGTGTTCATAAAACTACAAAACAGGGCCTGCTGGCACAGCTTCAGGAGCTTCGCTTTAAAGTTCCTTGGTCCAAGATTATATACAATGGGGAAACTTTCACAAGCAATTCCAGGAACTCTGGACGTAGATATCAGGCACATCCTCCTCGATGTCCTCTGTCGTAAGCAAAAAAAATTATTTCTTTTTTTAGACAGAAGATGGAACAGTGCAATGATTTTGCACTGTTACTTGATCTGCACAGATTTTTCCTGCCTAGAAAGAGTTAATCTGAATAGTAGTTTTCTTTCTTTAGCAGGAACTATGCATCCCCTGATCAAATCATATGGACATACAAAATTATAAAAAATGGTGTCCCTCAGGTTTACGGAGGGAAGGGGCAGGAGTCCCTGAAAGGCTGTGCACTATATCCTTCCCTGTCTTTTGGATCAGTACTGTATCCAGCCACATATTTAACAACCTTCACCCCCCTCTGCTGTGTTGCCTTTATCCAACAGCAACCTTGAAGCAGAACTTTACCAGCGCTCAGAATAGCTTTTGACAAGGACATGTAAAACCATTCACTATCTGAAGAGTTCAGCAATACCTGTAAAAGGAACACAGGATTACGGGAGGAAGACTGGCACCCTTCTAGCTTGACCTACCCAGAGCTGCCGCTATACAGTGTTAAAGATCCTAAGGCATTTAGGCTCCTAATCTCCCATTCACACATATATGAAGTAGGCCATGAGCCTTGTTGGCTACAATCTGCCCAAAATTATATTTACTACCCAATTTTAATAAGTTTATCTTTCTTAATGATCATTTTGTATCAGGAGAGAATAAGCAGTCCCTTGGGATCCAGTCCATTTCTCTTTGGGCTTTTTTAATTTGCTCGTTTCTCAGCCCTTGATGCCAGCTCTCCACATACTCGGAATCACATAAATCACAATTTTATCTAATCTGCATCTTTTCTAATAAAAAGAAAGCCCATTTATCTCCTAGCATTATGTCAGTTTTCCTCTTTGAAGTCCCATGGAGCTGCATCTGATTCATACTAGAGTACAAAAACATGTGGAGCACAGCAATCTTTTGGTTGCCTTCATTCAAACCCCTTAGTATCTTTTGCTGTTACCCATCTTTCCCACAAATCCAACTTGATGCCTACTAACACAATGCACAGCACACTGGCTTGAGACTTGCTGTTTATGCTACGCTTGACACTTCTCTTTTCCCTGCCCCCTACCATCTCAGTGCTTTATTTATCCTTCTGACTTGTGCCAAACACTGAAGTCACAGTCTGAGTTTTCAGTTTACTCACATCCCTCCTCCTCTTATTCTATAGCTGCCTCCTCCCTTTCCTCATAAACATTATCAGGTTTGAATAACGCAGTCTTTTTCATACCTGCTGTGTATTTACATAATGGACAACTGTAGTTTACTCCCCCCCCACCCCCTCACTAAAACCTGGCAGCTCACAATGCTTGGTCCTTGTGCATTTGTACATCATCTGGGATAATCTGGACCTCAGTGACACGGGGGTTAAGGAATACGAAGCTTATTTTGGCTCTGTTGTGATTCTGACTCCTAGCAGCCAACTTGCCTCTTTCAAAATGTCATTTTTCAACAAAACCCACAGGCTTTAAGACTTTAATTCATCTCAAAATTTCATGCAGATGAACAGGCTCCAGCCAGCTCTCACTTGCCATGAAGCCAACATGCTAATAGAGCTCCATCTTTGCTTTCAAAAGCCTCATGACAGGCTAATTAATTTAATAGTCCAGACTTCTCTTTGGTTAGCTTCAACTCCCTTCCCAGAAAGCTTCCCCTAGTCCTTTACAGTATCTTGAAACTGGTTTTCACTATCTCAAACCGTTACTGTTCTTGACAGTCTGTCTCAGAATTTTCCATGTACCAGCCTTTTCCATCACCAAGGCGAGCCAGATGCTATTGGGAGAGAAGAATAAAAAATAAGGAGTGACAGATCCCTTTGGTAGTTTGCCAATACCTCCAAAACCTGGTAAATAGGACATTATTCTGCTGGCCATAAACACACTCAGAACAACTACAGGGACACAATTCAACAGGCTACATGTCTAATCACAAACTTTCTGAACCTTGTTTAAGAACAACCAATCAAGTTTAAAAGCATTAGCTTGGGTGAAACACTCTGCAGTGCATTTCTCTCTTCTCTAGCCTCCCTTTTCTAGTAACAGCAAAATCTTGTGCAACTTTACCACTTTCCTCCATGACTTTTTTTTTTTTTAAAGATTGGAAGCACTGAAAGGCAGAGATGGTCTCTCTTTACACATTAGTACAGCGCTTGACATAACGCTGCTAGCAGACTACAGCATTTTGTGTTCAGTGTAAGAACTGGTTAGAAATTCAGTGAAGTGCTCAGAAGTTGCACTGTTTCCCTCTAAATGTGCTACTGCCAATACTGAATCCTTCACTGAGAACATCCAGGAAGTTCATGCAGGAAGATTTTAGACAGCAGGAATCAAGTTTATCCCCTCTATACTAAAACTGACTGTAGTAATTTCACACTACAGACACAGTACAACATCCGTGGGTGTTAAAAAAAAAAAAAAAAAGAGAACACTAAAGGTCCATGAAGTCAAGGGAAACTTAAGTCCACAAGAAGGCTGCTACTTATTTCTACTACTACATGGAAACAGGATTCTTTGAAAAATCTGACTCAATAAGCCCCCACTCAGGGCCACATAGAACAGCTCAGAGCTGATCAGAGGATGCAGCTCTTGTGGCCACCATCACCAGACGATGCCATCCACAACAGTACTTACTTATAAGCCAGCATACTTGCTGTATGTAAATGCCTCTCATAGCCATCTATCAAGAGGGGTTTTTTCTTTCCATAATTGCACAAGGGCAAGAAAACAAGAGGGTTTATTACAGTGCTGATCAGCTGCTTGATTTTTGCACAGATTCTGGTATTTGTAGATCTCCTCTTAGAATAGGGCAGTATCTCATCTTGTTTTGAGTGCAGATGGAATCAATCTAAACATGTGTAGAGGTATTTAGCACTGTAAGCTATTTGCTCATTAGGAAGAAAAAAAACATGTTTCTACCAGATTCAGGACACTATAGAAGAACCTGGGAGCTCTCTATTTGCACCGAAATCAACCATCTTAACACATTCTGTTCTCTTCTGCCCTCAAGACTTACTGAATTTGGAGAAAAACACATCAGAGCCTCAACTTAGTGTTAAAATACTGTATCTTTTTCTATATTACTATCTAAAAGATCCAAGGCAAAATTTTTCATGTTTAGTCTCAGTCTAAAACCAATTTCTAAATTCTACTTTTCTTCTTTATGCACTTTGGCTTTTTTGTTGAAATTTAATTCAGAGGGAAGAAAGGGGGCACCACAGCCATTTTAGAGTAGTAACTGTATGAGCTGGCTCTTTTTTTAAGAACCCAAGATGCTTCTACCCTGTCCCTAAAATTTACAGGGACAAGCACCTATGACACTTTGGACAAAATCTGGTTCATGAAGCAATTTCTATGCTATTGAAAAAGCCTCAGCCAAAGATCTGTCCTATGTTACCACTGCAGTTTTTGACCCCTTAACTTTGTTTCCAAATCACATTTTTTGGGTCTTTCAGAAAATGGCAGGTATTCCTGAAATAACTGCCCTCTGAAGGAAAAAAAAACCAAGCACCATCTTGGAGGTATACCATTTGTGAGTTAAAGAGGAGAGTGAGCTCTCAGTGCTGAGGGCTTTTTGTCTGGATGACAGTTGTCAGACTACTCTTCCAGAAGAGAGGCCATGAACTCCACGGTTTATATTCCCTGGAAGCACATCCTGCTTGCTCATCTACACAGGCTGTGGCAACTTCTGGCCAAGGGCAGGGTGGGGCTGGGCAAGCAGGACACTGAGCAGGCCCCCTGCCTGCAACAAAGCCCATCTCTCTGGCTGATTTCTCAGTTTCAGCACAGTAAACAATTTTAGAAACAGATTCCAGTAAATCCAGGAGCACTTGAAGTTTCTGAAGCAACCCACCAACACATACCAGAGTTAGAAAAGAGCGAGCAAGCTGCTCCAGATCACAAAGTACCGAAGCAGTCCTGGATGGGGCAGACCTACCTTCTGACAGGCATGAAGAAAGATATTTTCTTCACAGCTCCCCTCCCTAGAGGTCCTCAGCATACAATTCACTTTATCAAGCCATGCATTAAAGAAGGAGCAGGGAGAACAGCACCTGGATCTAAAAAAGTCTCCTATTTAGTTGAAGCTCAGCAGTAACTCCACTTTCAGCCCCCAGGGAGGAAAAGTCAGCATAGATTGTCATTCACAAAAGAAATGGATCTATAGAATAAAAATTGGCTTTTCCACCCAGTCTACCAACACCAGTGAAGAGTTTTGCATAGAGCATGTGTGCTTTCTTACATGGAAGTGTCATGGCTGTAGTCCAAGCTCCTGGTTCCATAGGAGCTATATAGAGAGGTTCCCACGGCCAACAGTACCTTGGGGACTTGAAAGGAAGCTACAG
The DNA here is from genome assembly GCF_964188355.1 of Buteo buteo. Classification (NCBI taxonomy): domain Eukaryota; kingdom Metazoa; phylum Chordata; class Aves; order Accipitriformes; family Accipitridae; genus Buteo; species Buteo buteo. The sequence continues at coordinate 12,920,946 of NC_134190.1, read as the reverse complement.
AAATTCTTCGCTATTTAAAAATGCACTCACTTCTCTTCAAGGGAGGGCACAAAGGAGAGATGTTCCCATGCAAAGTAACATGGGTGAGGTTAGGCTGGAAGCCTTTTTGAAGCCACATCTTACATAGCTTCCTGAAACTGTGTTCAATCCCTGCCAAATCTTGCCCCTCTAAACCTTCATGCAAGGCATGGAGCTTTGAGTTCACTCTCATTTAATGGGGCTTAATGTCTAATTGTTTTGAACATTGCTTGGGGAATAGCAAAGAAAACCTGGCAGCAAGAAGTTGAGAAAAAGGAAAGAAAAAAAATTAAGCCTCTGACCCTTTGAGAAATCAGGGAACCAAACAAGCATCCTACTGATCCTGCAGAGTTTGAGGGACTTCTATCAACAGGGATCAAAACCTGGCTCCTAAAACTCATGTATAATCCCCAAAATAAAGCTCTGGCTGCTTCCCACCAAATGCATCAATTTCTGCCCAGATCACATAGAACTGACATGCTTATAATGGAAGCCATAATTAATAGCGTTTCAACAAAACAATACATGGGAATTTAGCCATGTCTCTCTGCTTGATTGAAAGGCAAGTCCTACAGCTAAAAATCTCAGCCTTCCTCTTGGGGAGAACATAACAATGAATCTTGCTGCTGAGTGACATATTCCAGGCAATTACAAGACCTTCAGACCTTAAAGCCACACTCTGGGCATGACTGGAACATAAATAGATTAGCTACTGCTAAGGATTGCTCTCCTCCTGATTTGGAAAGCATGTTCCCACTTCACTTCTGTAGCCTTTAATGATGCACAACCACTCTTTTAACAAGAAAAGCCATTTCACATTTTTATAAATATCCCAAATGCTTCACATTACCCTTAGTTACCCTTCATCCCTGTACTCTACAATGCTGCCAACTAAATGGAGTCATGTTTTCCAGCACATTACAGTCTTGCCTCAAGCAGAGTAAACCTCATACCACTTCCTTCACTTATATCACCCTCCAGGCAGGTAGAGGAAAGATAAGACTTGTTTTGCCCTGGAGCCCTGGTCAAAACCACCCCTCTCTGATCAGCAGTCTTCAGAGGAAAACGGATGTGGCAAGAGCTAATTCTAGGTTCTGAAGTAAATTCTGTGAACTCTAAATGATAGCCTATGCCCCTCTCAAAGTGCTTTACAAAGCAAGTAGCATCTCTAAGTCTGTTGCATTGAACGGGAAAGTGTCATAGAAGCACAAAACTGCGAAGTTATTTGTAGAAGGTCACCGAGCAATTTGTTATCAGACCTACAGGTAAAACCCAGATGTCTCTATCACAGTTCTTCAGGCAACCCTGCCTTTCCAGCTCAAGCTGCCTGTTCCCTGACCCCCCCAAAAAACCACCCCCAAACCAAACCCCCACTTCCATCAAAGCAGGCTGAGCTAGAATCTGAACGTGGACTTTAGTCCTTTACACTGTCTACCAGCTAGCACAGGTAGCTCACTACCCAGCATGCTGACTTTTCTGGATCTCTGTTCCAAGCACAAGAGTAAATGCGCTTTGTGGGACTGGGTATCCAACCTGAAGGCTGTTAAAGCCATTGAGGAATGAACTGCCTACAAGTAGGCACCACAATGCTCTGCTTTTACAGATTTTCAAAAGTCTTTTACAAGTCTTCACAGTTAGGTAGACGCCCTCAGGTTAGATCTGTAAAAAGTAGTGGTGCCTACCTAATTTTGAAGACTTAATTCACAGACTTTGCAAACCCATACTGGTCACATGAATACCTTTAATCATCTGGCCAAGGCATCCATTACTTCGGATAGCTAAATGTTCCTACTGACCTTTAAGATCAGTGCAGGTATAGAGGTTCCACATGTCTCGGCCTGCAGTTCCACAGTATTTAACATGAGAGATGTGAGTCACAACATCCTGTACAGTAGTACAAATTTCAGTGACATCTGGAACACAAAACCACCTTTCTGTCAAATCAGTCACAAGTACATTATATGGCATTTATAGCAACTATGGGAAAACAAATTATACCCAACTGTCATAAAGCTTATAAAAATATTTGAGCACATTTAAATAAGTTTATGGGGCTACAACATCTTGTTCTGACACCAGAAGCTCTAAAGTTGGATTTAATATCTAACCAAAAAACAGGCACAAAACCCAATGTATCACTGCTTTTTGTGCCTGCCCTGCAAAAGCTGACCACTTAAACTCTTCATTTGCTTCAATAGCAAAGACGAAACCTCTCTTCATAAATTGTAATTGGTGTTGTCCCAATGGCTTTCATCCCATGCCAAACTACAAAAACTGTTGAATATTGCAGTGTAATAGCACTAGTTTCCCATAGAGCCTTAAGCTATATCCTTTTAAAAATGCATACCTGATTTGGTAGCACTGAAAAAAAAGGTACAAACTTCAACAGTGACAAAGATTATAAATACTTGTCTTCATGATAAATCAAGAAACACGCTATTTTTCACCTGCAATCACATAATAAAACTTAGTCCCTTTACATTCTCTGCAACCCTACTGGCATACGATGCAGAAAGATTGTTGGTATCTAGTGAACCTAGACATCTGGCTTAGACATTAATGTTACTATCAATGGGTATCTATATTTTACAGTGGGGGGACAGCATAGCATATACCACTGCTGAGGATATTCTTTAATTACCCAAGTAAAACATATCCATATTCTACTAACTAAAGCCCAATAAATTGTTCTAATAAAGCCAGCTAAGAGAAACATGACAGAGCCAAGGCACCCTGCACCTTGCTCTCTGGAAAGCTGAAAACTGCTCAAGTCACTTTAGCTCTCCCTTTTTAGTCCTGTATATGGCTGCATTAAAACAAATATTTTTAAGCAGTGCTGGAAGCTACCTCCAAGGATGAAACAGAGACCACTCTTTTATGAAGAGCTGCCTTAGTTTATAGTAGATATTTCTGAAATTGTTAATATTCAGAAGGTGGTTATTTAATAGCCCACTAATTGAATTAGTCTCTGGTTTTGCTCTTTAAGCTCTATTCTGTGAATAAAAATGATTAAGAGAAACAGTTCAAGCATGTTCCAGTATAGCTACCACATAAAGAAATACTAAAGACAGACTCAATTGCATGCATCAATCTTTAATTAACAGCACCAGAGAACTATAGTCTAGTAGCTAGAGTACTAGACCAGCTATGAAAAGCCTTCATTCTAATCCCAGATCAGCCACTGATTTGCTATGCACCTCCCATGAGAGGAGGAAAAGAAATACCCCCTCTAAGCTCTCATCTTCCTTTTTACCTTTTGTCAAGCTTACCATATATTTTTGCAGTAGTTGTAGCAGGGATGCTCTCTACATGTGCAGAACTCCACACTGGTTCTGCAGCACTGGGTGAGCAGCCCAACTAATTGCAATTAACAGCAATATCAACTTCATCCAACCTATTCTCAAGACAGTTTTAAATCTTTGGTGTTTCTGTAACACTCTCAGAAACCTTACAGATAAGACAAAAAGAAACAGCCTATAACAAGGGATAATAAAAGCACACAAATTTCCAACAAAAACATAGCCCATCTTTGATCCATCTCCCTCACTCCCACGATTCCTATGCAATCCCCAGGCTGATGACATATGAACCTGTTTTCTTGTTGGCTTTTTTTCCAGACTTTACATCTCAGCTAGCCTCTCCAAAATGGATATTCCCCAGTAAATGACAGCATTATGCAATCAAAACAAAGCTTATGCTTCTCCTTCCATTAAGCCATCACCTCCCTTTCAAGCAGCCTTAGATTAGCACTCATTCTTGTCTCTCCTGCATTCCCCAGATCTAAGCTGTGCCAAATCTTGTGCTTTCTCTCTGCAACCACATCTCTAGAATCTCATAGTGAAAGTTCCTTTTCTCATCCTTATCTTTAACTTTCTCAGAGTCCCCCATGCTTATATTACCTTCCTCACACAAAATACTATCACGACTGTTAGGCCATTATGGGACACATAGCTTTATTTCTGCAGACACATTCCTGACTCCGTTGGCATTTGCAAGCCAAAAAGGCAAATATATTCTGTTTAGAGTGATTTTGCATAACACATGCTATCCAGCTGCCTCAGTTTTTATCTCCCCTTTGTCAACATAGAAGCTTGTTCTCTATTTGTTCCACACCCACCAATTTCTGAATGCACATAACCACTTGCTCAAACGTGGCTGGAAAAGCACACGATTTTTGTGGCCCATTCCCAGCTGGTTCTGCTACTCCCTGTAACCTCTCAACAAAATTCCCTTTCCTTCCACCAGCAGAGAGGCAGGAATGCACAGCTCAGTAGAAGGGCTGAGGTTAAAGCAGAGCAGTTCCCTAGCTCTCAAGGAGTGTCTTATCACTGTCTCTGCATACCAGGACAACAAAAACCTCTACTCCTCATGCACCCAGCTTGCCCCAGGCTTGTCTCTGCATTCTGATATTCGACTCTCCTTCCCCATGCTAGATATAACACTCCCCAGAGGCAAAGTCCTTAGTAAGCAGTCAGCCCTTTGATCTCAGAAGCAGCTGGTGCACAGCTGCTCCCCATTACTTTTGCAGCTCTCAGGAACCTCTTGCATTTTCCTGTCCTCCCTCACAGGCAGGCACAAAGGGGAAGACCACCACCAGCAGCTATCCTTCATTCTCAGGCAAAACCTTTTATCTCCACCTCATGTGCCCTGCCCAATTCTTCCCTGAATTACTGCCCACCTGGCCTAGTCCCAGATCTTCCCTCCTAACCTGTTTCCCAAGCATGTGAGCAACGCCTTCCCATTCCTTCTCTCAGCAAGAGTCTCCTCTGTGCTTAGGAGTCTCCTGGGGAGACACAGTATTCCGTCTGTCCTCACAGACCCTAGGGAACAAGCTGCTGTCCCTCATCCCAGGAAAATCTTCCCTCAGGTCACAGTTGTTTGCAGGTGGTAAGAAAGGAGTCAATTCCACCCCACAGTTTCTCTTCTGTGCAACTACAAAGCCCAGCAAGCGCAGGAAAGCCTGCCTCTGAAGAGGCAGACACACTATTGGATCTTCCTAGGAAAGCATGTATCTGGTTAATGCAGTATCATCTCACCAAGTCTAAGAGCAGACAAACTGCAGTGACTATTAACAGCACAAGGTTTTCAGTTATACTTTGTACAGATTTAAAGAAAACAGAAAAAGCTAGAAACCAACTCAGCATCTCAAGTTACAGGATTCAGAGACAGTATTTTCATTCCTTCCTTAGCTGGAAAAGCAATTTGAAACAACCACCAGAAGACAACTAGGGATTGTAGGAAGCAGCATGGCCAGATGACTCTGCCTACAGCACTGAGCTTTGAGAAATGTTTAGCCTATTACCTACATAGATAGGAGGCAAAGGGAACTGCTGACTAATCTGGAGATTTTCCTAGATACCCATAAAAGATTAACCTTAATACTCACATGCTGAGGAGAACTGGTAGAGCTGAAATGCCTGCTTCTCAGCTTGCCTTCCAGAATTGTCTCAATAAGGCTATCAACTTGTACCCACCAGCACTTCTGCAGCAGCTACTTCATCAATGATCCCACGGTGCTCTGCAACCAGGTGCCAATTAGAAAAAATCACTTCACCTGGTCCTGCTGCCATTTCAGAGCCAAGGCCAATAGTTACTAAGAGAAACAAACCCACCAATACAAGATTCTTACTTCTGGATAGCTTCCCCGCTCTGCCCCCCCCCCCCCCCCCCAGCAGTATACATTACACTTGTGTGCATGTATACACATTGTTGGAGAAAAAGTTTTACTAGAATCTGACAAAGATGAGCACATTTAGTGGAGCAGCTACAAACTTCACCCAACCTTCCATAAAGTTTTAAGATTTTAAACTTTGTATTAGAACTTTGGCTGCCGGCTTAACATCCAGGAAAGCCCAAGCTTTTAAGAGACCTTCTGATCAAGAGGAAAAAGGAAGACACTCCTGGTTATTAGTCTCCTCTGAAAGCTGACACATGGCATAATCAATCCCTCAACAGACACTTTCAAAAGCAGATTTTGGCCAACAATTGAAGCCATTTGCACTCATGCACAGTAATGAAACAAAGTTTGAGCCAGCCATGTTAAGTATTTACTAGTCAAGTGCCAAGCCAAGAACTTTCCCAGACTCTTGTCCATTCAGTTTGTGATCGTGTGAGTCTATGTCTGTACACGTGACAAAGAGGCACTTCTGTTCCTGGTAACCTACCAGAAACATCTCATGGCAGGATAATTTTGAAAAACAATGTAATGATTTAGAAAACGGTTGATTTGTCAGAGTTGTGCTTGTGAAACATGCAACAAAACTTGAGCAAAAGGGGTTATGTTTAGTGGAGGTGTATGACAAACAAATACCATCCAGCAAATCACCCAGGATTATTCTCCTCACTGAAGAGAGCCAATAAACAGATAAAAAAACCAAAGCTCAACTGCTTCCCATGGTCTTTCCGCTTTTCTGTGCCACTCACCCAGATAGGAGATCTTGATGTTTCTACTACAGCTATGCCCTAACTTCCACTACCAATCTCTTACTCCGTCAAGTGAACAACTTCCATTTCCGCACTGCATTGGTACTTTAATGACACATACCCACTCCATAAAACAAAAACCAAATAACGCCCATCTGCTCCCCCCCAACCCACCATCCAACCTTTCATGGATTTCAACAGGAGTTAACCTGGATTCTTTAAAGCTTCCTATGCTCTCAGCATTACTGCTTATTGTTAACAGAACCTGTTTCACTTCAACTGCATTGTTTGAGGGTATGTCCATAGCACTCTTCCCAGAAATGTATCTGCAATAACATGACAGTGAAATCTTAGCTCCCTGAGTTGTCCTGTAAGCAAGAATCACAAGCTACTTTTAAAAGTAGAGATTTGGTGGGGGTGGGGGTGTGAGCGTGTGGAATTTAAGAAAGCAAGCAGTAGCCTTTTGCATCACTTAAAAATCAACTTTTTTCTGATAACCAACTGTGATCTGCAAAATCCAAAAAGCAGGTCAGTAAGTCTTCACTTTTTCCATGTTTAATGGGTGCTCCTCCCACTGTCACATACCTCCTTCTCCTCAGCTTTCTTCTCCTCCTCCCTACCAAATTATGGAGAACACATCTCCCCCTTTTTTTATTTATTTGCCAGCATGTAGGCTGAAATGTCTTCAACATGAATTTGAAGGTTTTATAGATCTTTAACGTAAAGAAAGAAAACACTAAATCCCAAAATGTGCTTTCCTCCCAAATATTTTAGCTAGTAATCTGTAAAACTAACTTTCAAATTCCAAAATCATTCCTGGATAAAAGGAAAACCACCTATAGTCAATTCCCGAGAACTTAAACCTCTCAAAAACATATCTTTTTCTTAAAGCTAGAATTGTGAAGTCTTTCAGAAGGCACTGTATGACAGTGAAGAAACAAAAATCCATTCCTTCGATTGCAGGTCATCCTTTAAGGGCTATAAATAATGGAAAACGATATACAGCCTCTTAGTACTTAACTTGTTACCTAATAACTTTTATAAAAACTATCTTATTAGGTTTCTATACAGTAACATGGGATTATTAGAAAACTTCTTCTGTAGACGTAGCTTTATGGAGGACAATCATCATTAGTTCCTACAGCCATCTGAAGCCAGTAGTCCAGGTTTCTGAAAATGACAAAGTTGTACAAGTTCTCTCCTCCCTTGTGGAAACCATGTTCACTTTCTCTCCAGGAAACAGGGCTGTCTGCAAAGCCATGCACAGTTAAGGTCAGCCAATATGCCAGTTTTGGTTCACCAAAATAGCAACTGCAAGGAAGACAACAAGGTATCAATAATTATAATGGAATAGACAGCATGTTCAAGTATACAATATAAAGTAAAAAAAAAAAAAAAAAAAAAATCAGACACAGGCACTTCAGTGAAAATTTGTAATTAACAGCTAAAAAACCTATGCCTTAGTACATAATGAATAAATTCAAAAGAAAATACTCTATCAGAAGACATTAGGAAATAAAACAAGATTGACCCTTGATTATGCCTACCATACTTTTAGACATGGCAAACCTGCAAGTAATAGCAATTCAAAAAATTTCTAAGTTGTAAAGTAGCTGTTCTGAATTTCCTACAGCATGCATTATCTTTCAGAAAATAGAACATTTACTGAGAACAGTTGCTATCAGGGCAAAAAAAGACATTGGAGGAAGAAACAGTCAGGCTATTCTTGACACAAATACTTTTACCACCAGAAAGGAAATAGATTACAAATAATCAAACCCAGACATTATCCACTGCTCTTAAGGAGAGAATAAAAGCCAAAGAAACCTGTGTTCCAACCGTAGCCTAGGGAGGCTTTCTGCATGAGATTTGAAAATTGCTCAGAGTAATGATCATATTCCAGATAAAGCAACAGCAATATTGTCATGAGTCAGTGCTACAATTGTTAGCTACCAGGCACTTCAAGCATTGTCTCACACATGGAGCAAGGAGCTTCCAGAATTTGCTATCAGTAGCGCTAATATATAATACAGACAGATACCACACTGATCTAGGATACACTAGTATCATGTAGTTTGGTACTGAATTAGAACTACAGCTACCCCATTCATCACTATCCAGTGTCCTACATTACAACACTTGATTCAAAAAACTCATTGTAAGTTACTTTATTGTAATGCCATAATAACCTTGAAGTACCTTGTGATACTCTTTTTAGCATCATAAAGGGATTCCAATCACATTTTCCATCAGTAGTTAAAAATACTAAATCAGACATATTTGAGGGCATCTGATTTTCATAGACGGGGGGGGGGGGGATATGGAAAATGTAGGAGTTCAGTAGAGCCACTGTTTTTTAGAAATTAAATAAAAAGCAAAGTCATTACTAGAATACAGGGCAGGCATTTTCAAATTTGAAGTATCCAAAATTGTCTATTGCTTTTTTTATACCAATGTTAAGCTTCCAGCTTATTTCCTAATTAAAAAATTCTTCATTTTGTATATTTTGCTATTTAACTCCAACAGCACTACTGAAAAGTAATTTCAAAAATTAAAAAGTGTTAAAGTGTTTTAGTAACGTATTCCTGCCCTTACCACAGCTGCTCCAATAACTGAATTATCTTCTCAGGAATTATAAAGCCTGTGATTGTGCACAAAAAAGCTTTTTCCACCATTGTGTTGGGCTGAGGACAGCAATAGGTTGATAAGAAGCTAGACGATTTGTTGTTTCTGGGAAAAAAAACAACAAAAAACAACTAAAATAAATATACTTTAAATCTTCCATAGGAAGTCTTAGTAATTGAAACTTGTACCAAACTAGTATCTATGTATATCATCTAAATTAATACCAAAGCAACTAATGGCCAAGCAATTAATACACAAGATGTCATGGTGCTGCGGGTTAACCCTGGTAAGCACCTAAACACACAGAGCCACTCACTCACTCCCCCCTAGTGCAGTGGGGGAGAGAATCAGAAGGGTAAAAGTGAGAAGATGCATGAGATAAAGACAATTTAATAGGTAAAGCAAAAGTTGCACGTGAAAGCAAAGCAAGCTAAGGAATTCATTTACTACTTCCCATCAGCAGGCAGATGTTTAGCCATCTCCAGGAAAGCAGGTCTTCATCATGTCTAAGTGTGACTTGGGAAGACAAACGCTGTAACTCTGAACACTTCCCACCCTTCCTTCCCCCAGCTTTTATTGCTGAGCATGCCACCATATGGTGTGGGATATCCCTCTGGTCAGTTGGGGTCTGCTGTCATGGCTGCGTTCCCTCCCAGCCTCTTGCCCACCCCCCCAGCCTACTCGCTGGCAGGACAGCGTGAGAAACAGAAAAGGCCTTGATGCTGCGTAAGCGCTGCTCAGCCATAGCAAAAACATCCCTGTGTTATTTCCTCACAAATCCAAAACACAGAACAGTAGGAGCTATTATGAAAAAAATTAACTCCATCTCAGCCAAAACCAGTACAGATGGGTACCCCTAAAGACACAGGTAAGTTATTCAAGACTTAGAACAAACGCTTAAGTGCATAATGGACTTCCCACTTATAGAAATGTGTCTTTCTTAATTCTTATTTAACTCTTCATTAAAATGAACTGTGGCTTTCCTTACTTAAAATAGATTTAAAGGTAAAACAAATTCAAATACTTACAAGCTAACTTGATTCAAGACAGCACCTAGCCACTCAAACAGCTCCTCTGTACTGCAGGACTCATCTGGCTTTCCTTGTAGTTCGTTACTTTGCAACACGGGACACTCCAAGTCCCTTAGTGTGCTGAAAGTTATTTTTGGCTTCAGGGCCTGTATTTGTTTTTTTGAAAAGTATGACATCAACGTTGATCCCTCTGCACCTTAACAACAGAACACCACAAACAGCTGTTACGAAACTACTAAACAAAAGGAGCACTGAATACATGAAACCTTTGTATATGTGTACAAGAAAATGCAGTGTGTAAAACCGCTTACATGCTGTTATCTTTGGCAAAAGCCATAGACTCTTCAGCTTCCTTACCTTGGAAATAAAAATTAGTACAAGATCCAGCAACTTAGTATAGCTCAGTAAATTTACTACTTAACTAGCAAGTATAGATCTGTCAATAGAAAATTCAAGCAGATTAACTGGGCAAGTAATAAAATGAACTCATTAGAAAAGGAATTCAGCATTCCTGAAAAGGAACACATGAAAGGGAGCAGGAACATGTTAACTGCTCCCCAAGATCATGTGGTTTGCAAATGCACTCACACTGTAAATAGACCCGTGCCTATAAACACAAGGCCAGAGAACATTTTGCATTACTAGTGCCCATACATACACTCCCTTCATGCTCATGCACAGGTACTCGCTACTGTAGAAGGGCAGTGTGTGCATTAGACCATTAGGTCATCTCTAGTTCAGCATCTCTAGAAATTCCTCAAGCATTGCAACCTGAGGGAGAATACACGTAGTAGATGTACACAAAGATAATGCATCTCTAAGATGAGGTAAAGGGAACTAAGATCACATGAATACAGGTAGCATTCCCTCAAAAAACACTGAGTGTCTGGAGGGAACCCAGCATCACTAGTTCACTAAAAACTGCCTCCTAGAGACAGTATGGCTTCTAGAATCATGAACAACTCCAGCAGAATAAATTCCTCCAGATCTCAGGAATACTTTGCAAAAAGCTATAGCATCATTTAAATTCTCCTGGAACATGCCTTCACACCTGCAGAAAGTTTCCCTTTTCATTGTCCTAAAAGGCCAGAACAATCTTCCTTCAGCCCATACTTCCTATTGGCATTTGTTAAACTAACAGGTTTAAAGAATGTATAATATTGCCCTAGAATTCTTAGTCAAATATAAAAAATTATACATTTTAAATGTCCGCTGCATATGGGAGCCTCAGCTAGAGCCCTAACTTCAGGAAATCTTGAAGACTACAGTCAAGACTCCAAGAGAAAAATTTCTCTAGCTGCATGATAGCTCTCCATGTCAGCAACAACCAGGCACATTGCCAAAGTTTTTCGGAGGCCAGTGTATTTCAGCCAATACACATTTAAAATTGTCATAGAAATTACAGCAATAGAAAAGAAAAGATTGGTTTGCCTCTCTCAATAAAGACATGAGACAATCCATAATCCCTTTTTCTGTTCCTCTTGGTGCCAGAACCACTAAGTGGGAAAAACGGGTATGAAAAAAAACCCCTGCTTTTGGCAAGTGGAACAATTGTTTATAGGTTTGCATCAGTGCTGGCCATAGCAAGGAACACCAGTTATCAGCAGGAAGGCTGGAAGCAGAATGTTCATGGAGGACACAGATTCTCTTGACAAAATACAGCCCTCTTTTTCCCTTCCAGCAGAATCTACATGATGTCTCATGTCTATTAATAAAAATCTATAAAAGTTTTATTTTTGGCAGTACTATGGAACTAAGAGTCTTTCGTGTGTTATAAGCACAAGATTACTGCAGAGAAAGGCATTCAGACTTAACTCCATATTCAGGAAATGATTGACCTGACCCATTTTTTGGATGTAAGAAAGTGAGGAAAAAGGAATGCTCTTCTTCCTGAATGCTGCTACCCTGGCAGCAACAAACATAAGAAACATACTGGCCCTAGAGGCATTTTGCTCTCTGCCCAGGGTCAATAAATCCAAGCAAGCTGACCCCGAAGATCTGCCACCTTAGTTGGATTTATGTCACCATTTATGGTAGCAACAGTCTCCACTGTGACCCTTTCCTGAAGACTACAAGGATGGGAATCGCAAGCCTTTAAACAATTTCTGTATGACAAACAAGGACAGATCCTTGTCATATGATTAGTACTTAAAAAGGGGGAGCAGAAACATGAAGGACTAAACTGAAACATGGGACACTGCTAAAGGAGCTTGTAAGAAGCTTTAGTTTCTCAGATCAGTTAACTCCTGCTCAGACTTGGGTCTTGAAGAGCCAGGGAAGAGTAACAATGTAAAGAGCAGATGGGAAAGCATTCTCAGGGACCCCTCTAACATCTCATCTCACTAGCATGGAAACTCAAAGCAGAACTACACTAAAAGCTACACAGCTATGATGAAGAAAAACATTGTGTTGCAGTACATACCACACTCCTGCAGTTTTTGTCAATTCTATGCATATGCCACATATCCCTAGACACGGCCTATTCTGCGGTTATACAAGCAACTGAGGACTTTGGAAAGTGACCCCGAGAGGAAGAGCAATACTTAAATCCCAAGGGGAAAACCCAAAAGTAATTAGAAAACAGTAGATAAACAAATACTATAAGAAAGATGATCTGAGACAATACAATTTCTTATAACAACCTCTTACTCTGCTCCAATCTCAAACAAGTGCTTGAGAATAAAATGATAAAATAGCAGATTGCGTGTGTATCAGTGTACATGGCACACAACAGAAATAGGGACTCTGTACATGTCCTATAACTACTGATGAAAGTTCCCCATCTCAAATACTACACCAAATATGTAACTTATGTGTATTAATTAAAAAACTAAAAAAATTTGTATTAATAATAGTCATGTATGTCACAAATTTATAAAAAAGAGGCACAGTTACACCAGAAAGCCTGGGCAACAGAGACAAGGAAATGAAGCAACTAATATATCTCCTATGAATCACTGTTGTGTTCCTGAACTGAAATGTTCTGCTGTGTAGGAAGTAATGCACATAACACTCCCCCTGCCCAATCAAATAAACAAAACAAACAAACAGTCTCACGTAAACACATTTTAATCTAACTTTTTCATCCACTAAAAATGCATTTGGACAATCACTAGAAAAGAACAGTAAACTAAAAATATCTGGACTTCATGTCAGTTACATTTTAGTTTTACATTTAGTTCTTATTACCTGGATTATACCAAGCCAGTAGGAAGTCAAATTCTAAAGGTTTCTTTTCTTTCAAGGCCCAAAGCACTCTGTTATGTTTCTTGCTATCAGGGTGAAAGCCGGAATCAGTCAAGTCAACAGTTACAACTGCAAAAATGTACAAAAGCAGTTGTTACTCAACTGAAATAAATTTTCATATTAAATTCATTACGAACTAAAAGAACACAAAGAAACCAAAGAACATTAGACTTCCTTTTCATATAGACAGCATCTTCATAAAAAGTATCTGGTTATATAAATATGACTCCCCATTATGTAAATAAATATTTACCTCCTGCTGTCCTTATTTTGATATAATCTGGAACTGCCTTCTAGTGACTGGAGGGAAAGATTCCTTTTGTAATGGCAGTGACAGAAGTCCCAAAACAGTGCCTTAAAAATATCTTGGTAATTAGGCAAGCTATTAGCACTAAAAAAGCAAGTTTCTAACATCAAAAGCCACATATATGGCAATGACACTTTTTCAACTGTTTTTTTTTCTAGATTAATTGGTCCCAGGCTAAAAGTTACATTTATTTTTTACATGGAAATTTCATCATACATTTTACTTGACAAACTGAATAGTAAAATCGTGTCCCATTTTGCCAAAATTCTTATTATAGATAACAAGTTTCCCCTTCTAAAGTTTTTGTCTACCTACCTATCAACTACTGCAGGTTCTAATACATTTGAGATGGCATAGTGTTCATGGTTTTTTTAATTATTTACAAAAAAAAAAAATAATTAACAACAATAAAAAAATCACACTCAGTATGTCTCCTCTGCAGCTGTTAAAAAACTACAACATTTTCCAAGTACTTGGTATATAGAGATTACCATTTTAGATATGTCAAAAGCAATACAATTCTGCCTTTCAAGCAAGCAGTCTTGGGTGAGGCTCTTCACTATTTTTTTTCTGTGTAGTGTGCAAATTTTAAGCTCTACCTTAATTAGTTTAGTATTTTCCGATTTAAATTGGAAGGCACAGATACTGTGCACAGTATACAAAAATCCTTGCGTCCTACATCACTCCAGCATAAACAAGACTATGAAAGACCCAAAAATAAAAAATTTTATAGAATACCCAAAAGATCACACATTTGTTTCCCTATAACTGCTTTATTATTTGGAAAAAGTATTTTTTCTCTTCAGGCAGTCCTTGTATCAGCATCTGGAAAAATATGACCTAGACAATAACCAATTTTAAGGAAAGGCAAGTTTCAGCATTGCTGGTTTAACATCATAACAAGGTGCTTCACAGACAGATCTGAAACAATTCTCTGTTAATATAAATAATACTTACTATATCTCATTACTTTTTTGCCCGAATACTGAGAAGGGCGACCTTGCAGTCCAAGTTCCTCGTAAGTATCCTTATCCACTGATAGAATTAGTTTTCCTATAAACAAAACAAACTTCAATACAAATAATCTTCTACTTAGTCCCCTTTGAAGTCTTCCGAGAACTGTATACCTTATACAACGTTAGCTTTGGATCAATGGTATTACTAATGTAATTCAGACTCCTTAGTTCCAGTTAAATGGATTACCAGATTAACCCTTAAAAAATATATGTTATAACTCAATTACTCTTTTTTTATCAAAGAGGTCTTATGAACTAGAATGAGAAAAGTATAATATTATTCCTGAGATAGTAATAGCGTTTTTTACTGTACTACCTCTCTTCATTGCCTCAATCTTTCCTCCACTTGTCCCCTAGCGTTTGCTGTGTCATTGGTTGAGCGCTACATTACACCAGGGCCTGACATAGTATAGTCATGTGTGCACTGCTCAACTAAACATACAAAAGCAGTTCCTCCAACTCCAGTGGGACTACTCACATTGAGTAAACTATGCTTATTAGTGATGAGCAGATATGCGCTGGAACAACTCCACTTCCATGTTCATAAACCAAATCTGGCAGCTGCTACTTAGCACAGAATTTCACACAACAGATCTCTACTACAGTCTTTTGATTCTACTGTATAATATAGCATACAACAGTATAATATAGAATACAGGATAATATAGAATACAAACAAATAAGGCTGCTGCTGAAGATTTCAGATAGTGACATAACCAGGAATTGTAACACTGTCTCTGCATTAATTGTGCATAGCTTGTAGTAACTGTATCATACAAATTCTATTGTATAAATACTATCAAGTATTCATTTTGCTAGGACTGTGCTAACAGAGCACATAAAAGAACTCCTCCTCTGAAGAATCTTAATTTACTTATGCATTGATAGGCACCCATCATCTTACAGCATCTTACGCTAGAGGGCCGATAGACCAATTTCTGTTTCTATTATATCTGATATATTGTTAAACAGACATATTGGAAGCCCAAAATAGCTTCATTATTTTCTCTGCATGTAAAATCCCACCTGAGATGGAAAATTTTGTCATAAAACTGTGATGGAACTGCAAAAGAGTATTTTAACATGTCACATAATTCTCAAAGAATAAACAGTGAATATTTTAAAAGTGTTCCTAAGCAGTGCTGATAATTTTCTTTTTTGGTACAAATTCTGTCTTTAAGATCAGTAGGAAACAAGAAGTAGGAATGCAATGTTTTCACAAAAATAATCCTCTGTAGCAATTGCAATTATGATTGAAGCATTGCCAATCTGACACTATACATAAGTGAAGCTGATTTTTTTTCTTAATTTCCTTTTGATGAAATAAATAATTTAACAGCATGAATGAAACAAATATGTTAAAATGAATATTCTTCTGATTCAAACATATTTCTAAATAAAGTTGGCAAGTACAATAAGCATTAAAGTTTCCAGTTTACATCATTCCAACTGAAAAAAAAAACCAAAAAAACAAAAAAAATCCCCACCAAACCCAAGACCATAATCAATATGTATGTATTACTAAAAACACAACAAAACATACCATTTGGTAGCAGAGCTGCAGTATTATCTTGATCAATTTTTGTGTTATACGTAAGTGCATAGCATGAACCTTTAATAGTAAAGCAGAAAACCATGAGATTAGAGTCTCTAAAGACAGACATGACAATATGAAAGATTCACCTCAAGATAATCAAACATGCCAAATACCACCTTCTCAAGCAAAACAGCATTCTGTTATTATTTTTATAAACCTTGGACTGGCACTATTTTAAAGGACCTGTAATACAGATAATATTAACAATATGCCCCAATATGAAAACACTTACTTTCCACCTGTGGCCTTCCCCGCTCAGCAAATGGAAACCCCTGTATTTTCCAGACACATTTCTATTATTGGTTCACATGCAGACAAGGTGGAAGATGCTCACATTACTAAATATATTTTGTAGCATTATCTGCCACAACCAATTTTGCTCTTAAAAATACAAGAGTCGGATCCTGTAAACTTGGTGTACAAACATTGTACTGCTTCCATAAAACTACTGACATAAAAGCCATTTATGAGACTAAAGGAAATATGAAAAAGAGTCCCACATTTGTAAAAGAATGGATCTCATTCTCCCGTGTCACCCACATGTTCTCTCTTCTCCTCTCTTTTCCCTTTAAAGTTTTTTTTCTCCCTGGCAATTATCTGAAGGGTACAACATTTATCATGAGCCAAATGAGCAGGGCCTGCTCAATAAAAACCACATGCTTTGAGTATGCAATAGCAAGTTGGCTGGGCAGAGGCTGCATTTTTCTTCATGCCCTCTTTGCTCTTACTGTATAAGGACGAGCCACTGCAGCTCCATTAGCTAAAAAACCCAACAAACCCCAAACCCCACAGCATATTTTTTCCTCTTTTTCTCTTGTCTGCTGTGGAACACAACTCTTGTGTTGAAATATGAAGGAATCAGAAAGGGAGAAGGGAGCTGATCTCTGCAGGAATCTGCATAAAGATGAAACGTAGAAGATAAACAGGTGTGAGGATACATGGAAGCCCTCTTGATAGCTGGATTGCAGAGTTAAGATGGAATAGGGAGAAACAAAGAGGGAACAGTCATAGAAGTTTTGGACCCATTGGGTGTAAACAAATGTTGGCATACCACAGAGCAGAAAAAAGCAGATAAAGAAATTAATACATAATTTTCTTAGTATTTTTTCTTCCCTTCCTTTAAAATACTGTTCAGAATAAATAATAATAAATGGGTTTTACTGTGTTATGAAAAATATACACTGTTACTGCATCTGTCATGTTCCGATTACCTCCTTACCTTTCTTCACAAAAGCATCGATGAATTCATGAGCGACCAATTCATGAACCGATAAATTCCTCACCAGGTAGTACTGTCCAACATCTGCAATAGCACTTTTCAGCACTTCAGGTAGTACGCCACATTCAGGGATCAAAAAGGACACCTATTAGGAACATATTTGTAATGTAAATCATATCCTAAAATCTGTTCTGGAAGGAAACCAGGAAAAAAAAATTAAGTCTTCTTTTCAAATAAATCAGTATGCTACACCAAAATGAGATGAAGGAAAAATAATTTCAAGCTACTGTCTTCAAAATGTATCAATTTGCAAAAAGTCTCCAAGTACAGCAAAGACATTATTTGGTTTTTGCATTTTACATGCTATACAACAGCATTTGAGGTGTTACATAAAAGCATGATTTTACACACCATGACTTAACTAATGATCTTGTTTGACATCATTATAAATTTAGCTTGAAGTCGCCCTGGAACATTTCCTTCAGCCTTTGCTACAGGAAGCAGTTTTAACTCAAAATGCAGGCTAAGCATTTATGTAACGTCAGTGGAAATGCAAAGACCAAAGTAGAATTTAAACTAGTTTTTGAATCAATGCATTCTCCTTTGTAGAATATTTTAGAGGTCAGGAAAGCAAACAGACCATCAGAACAAAACTTGAAGACGGGCTTACAATTTTCAAAAAAGTCACAGGGCGTACGTACGTTAAGGCTACAAGTTCTGTAGGAGGCTTCTAATTTAAGGTAGGAAACCGATTTTCAAAAGGGATGAGCGCCTATCTTTTCTTACTAAACTCAGCATTCATTCTTTCGGCCCAATTGCCTACCTTTAATTTCCCTTTTGTTTAAAACTTTCCCTGTACGTGTTTCATAGATCAAGGGAACTCTTAAGGCCGCGAGATGAGGGCAAACGAGATTATTACACGGGCAAACACCAAGCTTCCCAATAACCCC
Organism: Buteo buteo; assembly: GCF_964188355.1. Taxonomy (NCBI): domain Eukaryota; kingdom Metazoa; phylum Chordata; class Aves; order Accipitriformes; family Accipitridae; genus Buteo; species Buteo buteo. The sequence goes on along the minus strand of NC_134190.1, from coordinate 12,902,514 downwards.
GCACGAGCAGCATAAAGGTTCATCCCCCTGCTCCTTCCCACTCCACCCCCCAAAAAACCCCTGTTTTCGGAAACAAAGGAGCTCACAGAAGAACAGGTACGTATCTCCCTTTGCACACGTACACAAGAGAAATAACAACTGACAGGCGGGCTGCCTGCCACACAAGTAGAAAGCTTTCTAGTTAGCTGCTAGGAAAGTCGCTAAGGAAATAGCGAGAGGGTCAGACTGACACTGGCGACAGGCAAAGAACGGCGGGCACGCTGGCGAAAGCTGGTCTTCGCAGCGTTAAGCTGCCCCAAAGAGCGAAGCAGTTCTTGATGACGGCACGGCGGGATCCTTTGGCAGATGGAGGGGCGAGGGGAAAAAGAGGCCTTCCCGGGATCGCCTGCAGCCAGGCTTCAGCTGACCGACCCCCCGTCCCTCACGGCTCGGACTACCAGCCTGCGGCTGTCAGGTAGCGCGCGCGCCCCTCCCCCCACCCCCCGTCGCCCGCCAACGGCCGCGGCCGTTAAACGCCCCGGCTCGCGCCCCCCCCCCCCCGACTCACGCGGCAGTTGTAGGCGTGGTCCCGCACCCGCGCCGCGTGCCGCGAGCGCGCGTCCCGCGCGTGGCCCCTCTCGCAGACCAGCAGGTGCCGCGGCGCCTGCCGGAGGCGCCGCAAGGGCGGCAGCGCCGACATCCTCGCGCCGAGCTCCGCGCGCCGCCGGACAGCGCCGCCAATGGGGGAGCGGGGCCCCGCACACGTCACCCGCCGCGCGGGAAATGGGGGGGGGAGAAGAAGCCGTGCGGTGAGGACGCTTCCGGCCGCTGACACACCGCTGTGCGCATGCGCGGCAGCGGGGCCCCGCCCTGGGGCGGCAGCCATGACAGGCTTGGGCCGCCTCAGTACCCCAGCCCCGAGTCAGGCTGTGGGCGTACTCGGCGCGTTCGGCCCTCACGGGTTCAGAACAGCCCCGCCGGGGCTCAGGCGGCAAAAGCCCGCGCGGGTTTCGCGGTGCAGCAGCTGTAACTCAGGGCGGTTAAAGCATGTGCGTGCTTCGTGAGTCGCTCTGGTAGCCGGAGCTGGGCCCTGCAGAGACGGAGCGGGAGCGCTGTAGGCTCCCAGGGCGTGTTTCCCGAGAGGGAAGGGTTTTAGGGGAGACGGACGCTTGAAGGGATAAAACGAGACGCGTAGAAGCGTGTCCTGGGGTGGCTGGTGGCACTGGGGAGCCTTCCAGACGTCGAGCAACCTGCTTCTTTCCCCCCTACAGCAAGTACGAGAAATACATCCACCCCAGGGGCTGCAGGGGTGTGTGTGCGCCCTGTGAGGTAGGCCACTACCGAAATACTACCCGATTTCATCAGAGCCCCGTAGAGATACACCGAGTATGTGAATTCCTACTGAAAATTTGTGGTCCATTAGTTCTCTGAGCATATTTGTAGTAAGAGCTGCAGTTCTACAAGTTCATGAAGAAGATCTTGTGTCCACTCTCACTCCAAATGGGACTGCTCAGATTAGCAAGTACGGTGCACAAGGGTTGTGGGATTGGGCCCTGCCTCTGATGTGTCCTCTCGCTGCTTGTTCAGTACATTGTATATTTTAAATAAAGCATGTACAAAAATTTCCTTTTTCCGCCTTGCTGCAGTATTTCTCTTCCCGATCCCCTAGCTCTGTGGCTCCTGATTTAGTTTAAAAAGGTACCAAGCAACTTTCTTGGTATTTGCTGTTTTCTGTACACTGTACAAGGCTGTATGTAACCTTACTTAAAACACAACTTCGGTCTGTTCACCAAACATCCATCAAGCAGGCAAACCTGACACTCGGTTTTGATGCCAGTTTGATGACACTAGTTCCAGACATCTCAGGCTTGCCCTAGGGAGATCTTGACCTGCTATTTCTAGATGAGATGTTCGATGTTGATGCTCAGGGGTACATGAGTTTGATTATTCCTCTGCCTTCCGTGGGCGGATGCCAAGAGGAAAAGTTTGTTCAGTACAGATTTGCATAGGAACTTTGTTTAGTATAGAAAAGTAAAGGTTATGGTAAGGTCATTTGTTCAACACCTGCAGTGTTATGCAGTTAGGAACCATCAACTTCCTATGATTTTACTCATTCACCAGCTGCGTGTCTTGGTTTGATATCATAACTCGAGCACTCTTGTTCACTACTTGGTCGCTTATGGGCTGTTTGGCTGAGATAAACAGGCAGCACACAGGTTTTCTAGATCTGTATTTCCAGTCTGATGAATTTGTGTTACAGCTCCAGCTTCAGCGGTTGATATGCCCAGGCTCCACTTCTAGCACAGACTGCACTTTTCTAGTGCTCTGTCTGTGTTTGGGTCTGCCTGATGTTGCTGACTTAATAGCTATAAATAGCTAGCAGTGTGAAAAGCCTGGTCCTTGCAAGGTCTGTGCTACAGAACCGTGCTTGCCCAATGGAAGGAGGGATGCTACCGAGGAGTTACTGGTTCAGTGCTTCTGGCTTGTTAGGCTGATTCAGGCCCACTTGTTTCAGGGCATGTGCTTTCCAAGTGCTTGTTTACTGAAGTGACATCAAGACACTGCTGCTCTGAACTCAAAGGCTTGTGTCCTCCAATGCGTGAGACTGAGATGGAGCTACACATCACAAGGTCACTGGCTCATTAACGTTTGTGGAGGAGGGCTGAATTCTGCACTAAGGTTGCCTGTATAAATTGGATTAATTGGATTATTATGAATCAAAAAAGGCTATGTAATCACAGTAGCCTTCTAATTTAAAGCGTGCAAACTTTAATGGGAAAAGCACTACGTGATTAATGTCACTTATTATCATACCCGCAAGCAGAAGCCTCTGTGCGCAGACGAGCATCACACTGCGATGATCAGAAAGCCTGTTCTACTAAAGGGGTGAAAAGTTCAAGCCTCTGATCAATAAGCCCAGAGATCCAGAGCGGAAATTCAGCTATACTCAAAGCAGCCCATGGAGCTGGTTTTTTTTGTGGTTTGGGGTTTTTTTTTTGTGAGCTTCTCTATGATAATACAATTTATGCTTTCTGCTAGGGATACAAATGGATAGGAAGAGAAATGAGAAGAAAATATGTTGGGGAAGGATTAAGAGAGTAAGATTCATGGTTGCATATTCAGAGTTAAGTCAGTATTTTAGGGATTTTGGCAGCAGTGTAGTTCACTGCAGCTCAGTGGAGCATTGAAGGATTCACATCACTGTACAGTTAGTTCGGTTCATATGTCAGGCAATTAATTTTAACCCATCCTTACTCATATACGTTGGCTGTCCTATTATAGAGTATGTGTGTTCTAGAGAACTCCCTGAAGATACTGAACTACATTAAAAAAAAAAAACATTTCACAGTCCAGTAGTCTGTGCTGTAACATAGAGAATTTCCTTACCTTTAAATGGGCTATACATATATACGCTCATTGTTGGTAAATGCTGACATTTTAATAGTGGTTGTTACAGTTTTGTGAGTAATTGGGTGCAGGGTTTCTGTATATTGTTAAAAAAAAAAAGACATTTTAAACTTTAAATAATTTGAGCTGTGAAGCTATCACAATTTTCCCAAGGATTTCAAACCCATGACAGGGTAATGCAGTTTTACAGCAATTCAGTTTCCGCATTCTTGAAGAGTTACAGGCTGTAGCCAAGAGGAAAGCAATGCCTTGAGGCAACCTGTGGTAATAGCTTGGAGTAGGGAAGGATCTCTAAAATATTTCCTGGGACTGAGGAAATTTCGTTCTGGTTTTGTATAAAATGACAGAGTCTGGAAAGAAAAGCCTGATTTTCACATTAGGTACAATATCTCTAGATGTGAAGCCCAGCTGCTTCTTTCAGGTACTTTTTTTCACTGCTGAAGAGCAATCTTAACTCATTCTTTCTGCTGAATTTTCTGATTAAAAAAAATGACATTATTAAAATACCTAGAGTTTCATAAAATCAAATCTAAACAAGTATTTGTCACAGATATTTTTAAATTGGTTTGTGTCTTTAAGATGAATCAAAATATTTTTCTTTCCAGTCACTCTTTTTCTTTCTTAAATACTGTTGACTGCAAAAGAGAAGGAAGTTGTCTAAATCTTTTCACCTTGGCTATTGTAATTAGTACTTTGGGAAACAGAAACAGATACCTCTGGTGCCTTGTTTATCTGAAACTAATAAAGTGTATAAGACTCTGAAACTAAGCAATTTACTTGATCAGTGTCAACTGTTTCTGTCATTGAGAAAAGTGGAAAGATGGTGAAGACGCAGATAGTTAGCTTTATATCCCGTTTTTACACACTTTGGTCCAAATATTCAGAGCAGTGATGGATTGTAAAAAAGATCCCACTCAGACTTGCTTTTCAAGGAGATTACAAACAAAGCTTCTGCCAAGCTACTCCCCAAAGCAGCTCTTCAAGCCAGGAAGAACAGTGAATGCTAACCATGGACCGAGTTGCTGGATTTGGTTTAAATGCAATTCTAAAAAACCCAACAACTACCTGATCTGTTTCTTTTAGAGTTAACACCCCCTGTAATCTGGGAAACCTCACACTCACTCACTTTTGTGATATTACAGCGGGAGAAGAAATGAGAAGAGTGATTCATCTGACAAGGTTCTGGGGAGCAGGAGTGTATTCCACCTATATTCAAGCGGAGTCTTCACCTCCACTTGCCTCCTAGGGATCAGATTTTGGCTGGGCCCTGCATGGTGATGGGGAATTCTCATGCACTTTCTCTTTCCCTCTAAACAGATCAATTGTTGTTCACATTAAGGCTAATACGAGGCACATGTACTCTTACAAAACACGCGCTGGAGCAAGCTACTCCACAGCATTCAAGGAAGAGTCGAACCTGTTCCCTGTTCACACTTCCTTGCAGCAGGTAACAAACTGTGGCCACGTTCCCCTGGTTGCTCCTTCATCTTCTGGCAAATGTCCTAGGGAGCGTTTCCACGCTCACCTCGACATTCCACGGGCAATAAAGATGTGTCCCGCTCCTTGTCCCATAACAAGACGGGGAAACGCTGCTGCCTTTTCCATTGCTAAGGTCTCCTCCCCCAGCTCTACAGGTAAAGGGCATTATTTTTCCTCAAATTGACTAACCAATTAACATGATCACGTTAAACTCGTCATAGCAGTCTTGTTCTCAACCTGTACACAATTTTTCCAGTTACATGAATTGGTCTGCTAAAGGATATTAGCTGACCCTGCAAAAATTGCCTTGCTAATATCCTTAGAGCATTGTATTTCTAGTAACATTAGTGCTGCTCCTGGGATTGCAGCAGATCATGCTGTTTAAAATGCACCGTCATGAAGATACAGAATGCAAAGCAAAGCGAAAGTAAAACTAAGCATTCCCTCCTGTAAGCACCTTTAAAAAATGAAAGAAGCGTAGAAATTTAATGTTCAAAGTAGGGTGCATTTTCTCTTAAGATCAGCGCAGAGTAATTCCTTCCCGTCAGCTCAAGCTTCCAGTCTGCTTCAAGAAGAGGATTTGCCATTTCCACCAATAAGTCAGCAGTATTTCCTGTACCTGTTGCTGTGCACACCTTTGTATGTTAATGCATCTCGTTAGTAAGCATTTGGATTGCAAGACCACTGGCATTTTTCCCCACTAAACTGTTTCTCTTACACCCCCAAATGATGAAAGGTCCCATGCTGCACTTCACACTCCTGCAAACTCGCGTGGGGCGGGCTGGCTGCGTTTTGACTGAGGACGGGCAGCAGAGTTTGGCCGTGCAGGTTTAGCGCAGTAAAATTTCAGTCACCCTTTTGCAACTCAGCATCAAAGTCATGCGGTTGCTTGTCTCAAGCAGAGAGAAGCTGAAGAAGGTGCCGGCGGAGGAAGAAAGCCATAGAGAGAGGAGAGTGTCCTCTCAGGCAGCTGGAAGCCTGCTTCTCTACGGTGGGATGGGGAGCTTGCCTCAGCCACCCAGCCTGTACGCAGGTGGTCAAAAAGCAGTTACGGGAGCGCATGGGTGCCTGATTTCTTTCTTTAATCTTAGCTATGAAATCAAGCAACAGAAACTGTGTAGTAATTTAAAATAACCCAAGATTAAAAAAAAAAGCTGCATGTTCCCGGGTAATAGTATTTTCAGGAGGACCTAAGGATTTAGGGACCAATGTGGCATTATCAGAAATGAAGGACACAAGTTTAAATTTAGAATTGTACATTTCATTCATCTGAGCAAGATTCAATGTTTTCATTTAGAAATAGTCTAAAATAGTTATTCTGGAAAACCTAGTTAAGAATGATTTTTTGCACATAAGCCCCTGTTTCAGTACACTTATTTTGGAGTAAATCCTCTTTTTCCCGTTTCACTACATTCCTGTTATTAGGATTAAGAATATTTACATACCAAGTCATTCAGAAATATGTATTTATTATATTTGCAATTATGGACATGGACTTTAATAGCCTGCCATATTATAAATCACTCTCAAAGATATGAATTAAAGTTTGAAATCACTTTCCCTTAAAAACTTTTTAAAATGTTACTTTCTATTAGCAGGCCGTCCTTATCATTCCACTTCAGATATATTTTTGGTGCTTGGACTATTTTGTAGACTAGTCCCGTAAATGCCTAAGCATTATTTTTACTTTGGCATTTTGGTGCCAAAGCATGGTACTTTCACAAGCTGCACCGAAGTCAGTGTGTGCATCCCTGTGTCATTCAAAAAGCATTCTCACACTGAGACTTAAATGTGAATTCAGACTTTTAAATTTAGGTTTCCATTTTTAAGTTTTATATGTAAATTCTTTGCAAAATTTTTGACATTAATGCTAAAGGAATACCATAAACACCTGTTAATTGTGCATGATATATTAATAGGCTTTGAACCATTTCTCTCCAGTCACCTGGAAGGTCCGGTGTGAGGTATGAGTTTCATGGAGCCCTTGAAGGGAGGGGTAAGGAACAGGAGGCTGGCTACCTTCATGTAAAAATCTGCAAGGTATTTATATCAGTACAAATATTATCCCTGCCCCCACCCTCCAACTGTGCTTGACAGCAGCTAATATTATATTGGATCATAGGATCGATGGAAGCAAGTCTTGTTCAGGAAGTATTAGAAGCACTATGTGAAGTGTAACTGTCAAATTAGTATAAATACACACATATATATGACTATAAACACACGAGAGTATATAAGAACACAGAAGCATATAGAAGAGTACAAACATGTATGTGTGTTTATATATATGAGTTGAAGCCTGAAACTACAGATGTGACATTGTCTTTTTCCTGTGGTCCACATGATTTTTAAGACTGGAAGTCTCTCAAGCACCTTTCCAAGAAGGAGTGCACAGTAAGATGTTACGTGAACAAACTGTTCTAGTCTGCTTTCCTTTTTCTCTTGTTCTTCCCTGGGATGTTCATGCATGCAGTCTCATTTACTGGTTTTTTTTTTCTTTCTATTTTTTTGCAGAATTACATTAAGGTCTTTCTGTTTCTTAAGTCCATATTTTGAACAAAGTATTAAAAATCCCACTTTGAAAGACAAGCAATCTGTGAATTTTGGTTTAAATTTAAATTTTGGTGAATTTAAAACAATTGTGTTTCCTATAAATGCAATTTTATCCAAACAGCTGGAGAAAATGTGAAATTTCCTCCATTATTTTTGCATGCATAAAGTGTTTGAGAAAAAAAATTGAATTAAAGCTTTGCCACTACAGGTCAGCTCTTTACCTGAGGTCCAAGGAGCTTCTGCATCATTTGATACATAACCCATTCACAGCAAACCAGTTGCTAATTGCCATGATGGGAAGGAAAATTAATTTTATCTTTAGAGCTTGTGTCCTGGTATTCTGCCTGCTAGCAGTTTGCGTTCAGATTAACTTCTTGCCAAAGTTGCTGCTACCGCTTCTGGCCAAATGTGTTAGAGAACAGGCAAGCCTTTGTACATGCCTGGAATTTTGTTTTAGACAAAAAATCCAGACAAGAAACTGCACCATCCATTCAATCAAGCAAACAGCAAAAATTGGATGAGTGTGAAGACACAGCATCTCAAATAAGCTTTTTTTTAGACTTCCCTGGTTGCCTGGAGGATTAGAGCTCTCTGCAGAACATACTGAAAGGTCACCACCTCACCGCTTTTATCCACTGCACTTAAATGTGAAAAAGAAAGCGACTTGCATCTTGTTGCAGTTCAGTGCCAATACTTCATGGGTCTTCCTGTTCTGTAACAAGAATCAAGAAATGATGACTACACAGTTTTGGTCGTAAACCATAATGATAAGACACCCCCTGAACATATGGCAGGAAAGAGACATAGAATTTGCATAGAGTCATGAATCTTCAAATTTGAAAGTAAGACAGGCTTCACAGTTAAATAAAAGCGCTCTGTATTTGGCCAAGATTAACCTTTTGTTCTTGGAGTGAGAAGGAAGGGATTTCTGTTGGGGAATGGATGCATCCTTCTTGTGGGAGGAGTAAGAAATGCCATTTTTTCTTCATTTGGGGGGATAACTAGAAAACAGCCTATAAAATTAAGTGAAATTAAGTGCAATCTTCAGGACAGTGGGTAAAAAAGGAAAACTGGGAAGGAGAGAAAATTACTCTTGAAAGAGACCTTTGAGGTAATTTAACTTAATTTAATCACTGAATCCATTCAATATTCAGAATGAAAGTGAATCCATTGCTCTTAAGTTCTTGCTTAGTTCATTAGTTCATTCTTCCCCCTTGGTGGTTAAGCTGCTCCTCCTTGTGACTCCAGCCTGATTAATAAATCACTCCACAAGATAACTAAGGCCTCAAAATTTTGGTTCCCTGAGATTGGCCTGGCTACTCTTGATCTTGTTGAGATATCCTTAGGCCTGCAAGCAAGACGCTCAGAGGAAAAGGATCTGCGTAGGACTGCTTATTTGATTAGGAAATAGTGGCTCGTAGGGGAAAGGGACAGTAGCTACCAGAAATCAATTCGTAATTGAGACTCTACAGTCTATGATTTACTTAAAAGTTTCAGTGTTATATCCTGCACTCATTTACAGCAGCGTAAGTTTGGAATTACTCCCTTAATGTCAGCGAAGTTATTCATGGTATAAAGCAACAAGACCAATGTGACGAGCGGACAGTGACCTACTTACTGCTGTTGGGAACAGGATAACGTAGAGCAGTAAAAACTTTATGTTCACTTTAATTGTGCTCATTCACTTCTGTTGCTTGGATGGGAGACAGAGCAGGGTGCGAATGGCACCGCTTCTTATTCAGGAGCATCTTTATTTCAAAAACAAAGTGTCTTCTTTCAACTGAATTGTTTCTGAACTCCTTACAGCGTGGCTGCTTCTTGAAATATTTTCAAACTGAAGTGAGTTGAGTCCTTCTGCTTCACCAAGTAAAAAGATAAACAACTCAGTTTTGGCACCATGAGGTTGCATTTACAGTCTATCACATTACAGAGGCATAAGAAATGATGCACTGAATCATGGCAGTAGCAGCCTTTAAACGTCTCATCAATTTGGGAGTCAAAAGAAATAGGAGACGTGGAGTTTGTCTTTTTGTTTTAGTTGGATGTAAAAATGGAGACAGAATCAGAGTTGCAGCAGATTGGTAGTCCAGATACCAGCAAAGGAAGCATATTTAGCTAAACTTATTCTTAAATATTTACTGTATGATAATGTGAACTATGTATTATCTGCAGATGGCTCATAAATGGCACTGCCCTAAATTGTGCCAAGCAGGTACTGGGAATAAAGAGCCTAAAAGAACTTTATTAAGGTTGCAATCCCAATTCATGACAATATGAATCATGTTAATATTCTTTGATAAGGCTTTAATGGCACAATCACATGCTACTTACATGGCTGGAGGACTTGGACTTTATTTGCTTCGAATTGCGAAGAATGCAGGAAGGGAAAGGATGGTCCTGCCATGGAGGCAAGTGATTTCTAGCCTAAAGGGACTAAATTTTATTGCTGCTCCTGACAAAGAGCACCTAGCAATGCTATGCAAATTGCTTAAACTAACTTGGTTACCCATTGCATGTTGCTAACTTTCTACCCTGAGAACCCAAGCAGTCAGATTTCTGAGGTACTGAGCACTTGCAGCTCTAGCTGAAGTCAAAAGAAGCGATGCTCTGAACCCATGAAAAATCTTCTATAGTGATAAGCAACCTCAAAAGTCAAGTTTCACAGTTCCACAATGAGCACTTAGAATAAGTGGACACTTTTTACCTTTACTTCTCTGCAGCTCAGCTCTCTAATGGTAAAATCAGGAATACTTCATCTCATAGTAGTCTACTATTTCTGAAGCACTTGGAAGATACCGTGGTGCTGAGCACTATGGAGAATCCTGTGAGGAAATCCGATCGCATCTCCAGAACAGGACTGGAACACTGTTCAATAAACAAGACCTACAGGCACACATTGAGCAATGTAGAGAAAAGCAATGACAACACCATTGAGTAGCTGTCTATCTTGTGCGCTTAATGAGACAGTCCTGCGGGGAAAAATGGCCTAAGAATGCATAATTAAAGGCTGTAACCTAAATGATACACTCAGAAAGGCTGCATTAAGGTTACAAAGGCAGTGTGACTTCAGGCAATGTCTAGCATACGGGTGCTTGAATGTGTATTCTCAACATTCTTTTAACATGGATTTTTTGTGGTTAATTAATACTAAGCTCTGTTCTACTCTTTAGAAAAAAGTAACAATGCATTGATTTGACAAAATGTTGATTATATCCCCATTGAAATGTGGGCACTACCAAAGAGTATACAAAGTATATTTTATTTACCTGAGTTTGCAGGACAAGGTTTATGTACGTCTGTGTTTAAGATTGCTGTTATTCAGCACAAAGTTCAGCTAGGATATTGTCTTGAGAGGAATTGCCATGGGTTCTTGAAGGAGCAGTAGCAGACATGAGTTTGTACATGAAACTAGGCATAGACTTCAGTGGCTAAACCTGGTAACATTTAGCTAATTAGTTTTATGTATTACAATGCTTATAATGTTTTGTAACATCAGCTTGGGGGGAACATATCTCCCAATCCTGCAAAGCAGTGAACTGAAATTACTCAGATGTTGCATCTACACATATATTTGCGATTAAATACTTGCTAAAATTATTTGTAGGCTTAGGTCAAAGTATTTTACTTGACCATCAGCATCACTGCAGTTTGTTCAGCAATTCTTTGCAAATATCCAGTACAGATGTTGGTCAGCCTGATCTGTATTTTTCCTAAGCTGTTCTGTGCAACCAGAACACTGTATTGCATTTGTCAGTGCATTCAAGAAGTCTGCCATTTTCACAGCTCAGGCGGTAAGAGTATAGCGGAGGCAGGGAAGAAGAAAGCAGCTTCCTACAATGTAGTCATTTTATTACATGAAAACACAATTAAAGCATCTGCTTTGGTTTTCATACTACGATGTTGCAAATCTGTTACAGCTAGAACAGTTCAAGATTTTTTGAAGACAGGGAACAGTGTCTTTTCCAACAAAATTCCCATTTGGTCATTGAAGAAAGTTAATTTCTTGTAAAAACAGCTAACTGAAGAATGGTTTGTTTCCTTACTACAAGACACAGCAATATATTTTTTTAACACTTCTGTAAACTTTCCATAAACTTTTATATGACAGGTTCAGCAGCAACCCTGACTTCATATGCCTCCTCCTCCTTCATCCTCTAGCCAATGACTCCTGCCTTCTCTTCTCCTCACCCCAGGCTGCAGCAGGTTACATCCTGAAGTGTGCTAACACACCCTTTCATTTTGGTTTGATGATCTGTTTCTATCCTAGATTAGTACCCTGGCATGATCGTGTGTGCCTTGTATTGAGAGGCTTCAACTCTGGTTTGCTTCAGATAGAAGAAGGTCCTGATTTTAAAGTGTTTTCTGATTTTAAAGTGTAAGGCAATGCTGGTTCAGTCTGCAGCACAGGTGATCATTTACGTGTTACTTCATTTTTTCATTTGGTTGCTGGAGAAGAATGCATTTGCAATTAAATGAAATTTAAAAGCAATTACAATCGACCACACCACCAGATGGAGCTTCTTTTCTGCCTTTCCCGCTGAAGGTGCTGAAACTGTGGGACTGAATTCACTGGGGCTGTGGGACTTCACTGTATTTACAGTCAATGAAATAGAAAACTCTTTCTTTTTTTTACTTCCGGTGATGCAGGATTGAGCATGCCTGCATTCGTATATGGCTGTTTCAGTGATTTTTATTTGTATATTGTTGATGATAGCTGTTGTGCCAGTCCTTTGCTTTTGCAGGGTTAGGCTGTATCATGCAGTCCTGTTTCTTGTTCATGCACTTGAGGGTTTTCAAGTATAGGCTTACTTGTTAGAATGGTACAGTAATATTAAAGCAGCACATATTTCTGCTCTTTTTTTTTCTACTGTAAAAGCTATTAACATTCTTTAGAAATGCAAATCTCTCTTTGTTCAGACCACTATATAATCTATTTTATTCAGTGAAATTCAACTCTGAAGTCTTCTTTTGTGCTTTTAGTGGTATTGTATTCATGTTACAGATACCTAGTTGCTGGTATATATGTACATCAATTGAAGTTACGATGTTCATAAATCATGAGAATCAATATAAATGACTGTGATAAACATTCTCTGTCTTACAGGATATACTCTATCAGGTACCTACCTGGTTTGCTGTCTACTATCACAGCTTCGCAATTGAGAACAAACAGTTAACTGAGGCAGCCCTGGGGAACTGCAAAGAGACAGGGTTAAATTTATTCCTTTTTCAGTGGTTTGGAAAACTAAATATTCAAGCAAACAATTTTTTAACATTGAGTTTATACAGCAAGATTACTTGGAAAGCCTATTCCCGTGTTTTAACCCAAGTGAAAGAAATGAGAGTGACGTACAACTTACCCAGTTGTGACTGCTGGACTGAGAAGGTTGGCCTGCATGTGCCAGGAGTTACTAGAACAGGCTATATTGCACAACTCTATTTTCCCAAAAGACGGGGAGGTATCCGAGCTGATGAGGTCAGATTAGCATTCCATTACGCCATGTCAAACACAACTCTACAGACTGGCAGAGGCTTCGCCAGCCACCGTCATGAAGGTCCTTCTGACCAGCTGTCCAATTCTGTTGTCCTAGGAGAGTCCAAATGAGTTCATGCCGCTATTGATTTTGAGTGAGCTACACACCTTGCTGCTTGTGACAAAGACAAACACAGAAATACAAAACAGAATTAATGTGGGTACAAGTTCATGTCATTTTCCATTTTCATGTCTCATTTCCAATGGGCAAAACTCAAATGCCTTAGAGGGAAGAAAAAGGGGGAAAAAATCCAATGCCTTGGACATCTAATGTTCATGTGCTACAAACTCAAAAAGCTGGTTTAGAGATGCGGTGTTTTCTCATTCATGTTTTATATACTTTCTAGGAGTTCATTCTGGAGGGTATGTCAAGCCTTTGGAATTTTGGACCATCCTTATTCAAGAGGTAAACACATCTTCTGTCTGAGTAAGCTTCCTTACACTGTTTTAAGGCGACATTGGTTTTTGTTTACTAGAAGCAGTCTGCTAGGTGGCAGGGCAGGAGCAAAATCCAGCAATTTAAGGCAGCAAGAAAAAAAGATTATTATTTTAATAGCCCAGCAACAGTTTTGAGGGTAGAATGCCCTTTATATCAGACTACTCTGGATAAGATGGAGCTTCTTGCTCACTGAAGTCCAAAGCAATACAATGGCAGAACGTAGGGCAAGAATTTGATCCAAATTGTATTTTTCCTGGATTGCCAAATAAAAAATATACATAAACATAGGGGTTTTATATGCAAGAATCTGGAACCTAGTGTTCATCAGAAACCTTTGAAAGAGATGTGGTTCTGCAACTTTCTGGAGATCTACATCAAAACAAACAAAAACCATAAAGCAAACCCTTTTTCAACTCCTATGCTGTGAATACATTTTGGAAACTGAAACTATTTTCTCACTGATAATCTGTACTTTGCCTTTTCAAAGACTGGGTTAAATTGTTGAAATGCAACAATAACTCTGTTAGGACGGTAGCTTGTACATGGGAGGGTTTTTTATCATAGTATGATTTACTGATTAAAAGGCGGACGAATGACTTAAGCTTTTCAGTGTACCACATTAATATAAAAAGTTTAGATAAATACCTTATAAATCACAGGTACTAAAACAAAACTTGTCACCCCTAAATGCATCAAGAACCAAGCAACACTTCTAAAATCTTAGTGAATGCAAAGTTTTTGTGCAACATGGTTTTGTCACAGTTAATGCCAACTCCAATCTGAATTTAGCATTTGTTAAAGAATTTGGAACCTTTTCCATACAATGTCTGCCAAGCAGAAAGTAAAAACCAAACCAAAACAAAACAAAGATTAATCCTTTTGTGCCATTACTATATATTTGCTTGTCACAAAGAATGAACTTGACTTTATACCAGATACAGAGGCATCTTGGACCAACTGAAATCAGTTACAAAACTCCAACTTCGAAGAGGTTAGCATTTCACCCAAATGAAGGGACCTTCCTTGCCTTATTGCCAAATACTTGGTATTAGTAATTGAAAAGGATATTCCATATCATTACAGGAAACACAGCCACTGATGTAATTCAGGAAAATGGAATTTTCATATATTTAAAGTAATCTCTACTTCCCATAAGGAATGTCAGGTGCAAGTCTACTGAGACACAAGACAAAATAAATGGCAGATATCTCTGAAAGTGATTGAAAGAGTCCAAGCTCTAAAGGAATTTGCTTGCTGAGCATCCTGCAGAAATTAGGTTCAAATCTTTGGATTTAAGATTTGGAAACTCAAATAATTACTTCCAAGTATTTGTTTCCATTTCACTACTTCCTCCACTCCAGATCTAATGCTTGCCTGTCTGGAGTAGAGCTGCTTGGTTTTCCTGCATAAAGAAGAAAATTAGGTCTAATAATTTAACTTCTGAATAATTTCTATCAGATCGTACACACCCACTGAGTCTTTCATTCAGTGTTTGACCATCCTCACAAACATAGGGAACTGAAATCCTATTCTTATTAAAAATTCAGAGAAGCTAGAATTTCCCATGGGATAGGGAGCATTTTTTTTTTAAAATAATTGAGGAGGCTATTAATATCCTCCCTGCCATTTTTGCACAAGCAACACGACTGTTAAAATTGGCATGAACTACATCGTTTTCAAAGTGAGGCAAGAAGATCGTTCAGAATGAATGCTGCTAGCATTTGAGAAATAAGTTATTAATTTTGTGTATGAACTGTGATATTTCTAAATCCCTGTAAATTGTTTAACATTGCTTAGTAGTTATTAATCATTCATGTTTTCTGATAAGCTATTGTCACAGGAGATTTTCTTAGAAAAGACTTGAGTGGGGAATTGGAGCCATGTGGCGTATTTGAACTAGGTACATCCATAAGTAGAATACTTTCTTCTTGGACTAACTGGAAAATATGCTAGTTTTGGATTTGAAGGTTGAAGCTATTATTAAAAGTACATAAAAAGAGATGACAAACTGTTTGACTAGGCTTCTGGATAACATTGTGTGGTTGAGTTGAATCAACCGAATCCTCCAGTTACTTGACTTTTGCTGTCTGCAAACAAGTATTTTCATGTTCATTTTGTGTCCAGATAATGACGGCTATTGATCCAAACAGCTTGACCAATTTATTAAGTGGCACATCAAATAGAGCTCCAAACCAAAGCTGTGAACAAAAATCTTTGATCTAACGAGTCCTGAGAAATACATGCCCATGCAATCATAGTCAGAACTGTGAAGGCAATACCGCGGATCGCTTACCAATGACTTGCGCATTCTTTTTTTTTTTTTTAATGTCATTCAGTAGCCATCTTACGATGCAAATGCTCCTGCAAGATGCATGTGTTGAATGCAGGATGGGGACAAGGTGGGCAGCTGGGAAACAAGAATGGGGGAAATGAAAGAAGGTGGTGCTGTGTTGATCCTGTGTGTAGTTTAGGACCTTAAAACGTAACTGGTCAGAGCCCCCTGACCAGCCCCCTGACCCCCTGACCAGCAAATCTGCTGTCTCTCTTTTTCTAGGAAATCCCTCCACTTTTATCTCAACATCTTCTTTAATAACAAATGTGGTAAATAGTACTTAGAAGCCTGAGACCCTGGTTGCCCCGCTCTTTTAAGAGAATCCATTTTGAAATATTTAAGAGACAACGCTAAATGCCTCCTTAATTAATGTCCACTGGCATAGTTTGTCACACACTTGAACATCTGTTGGAAAGGTTTATTTGATTTTAAATTACTCTGTTTCAGAATGGTAGCAATTGATTACCACTAAAAATCTGGCTTCCCTTTGTATGCCATTAATTGCCTGATTTTAATTCTTCTGCAGTATGGATTCCTGTTGCCTTAACTGCTTTCGCTTAATTTCTGTGAACAGTAGTCCTTTTTGCAGGCCTGTCTCCCAGAGTTACGGAATATATAAGAAATGTATATTAATTGCTACAATATGACTTAACTTTTATCAATATTTACAGGAAGTTTCTCTTTTTGCTGTCCTTTATTTTGCTTGAACCTTTCACATTCCTCTGTAATTTCTAGTGGTCCAAATGGTTTTGGCTTATCAGCAAATGGCACATTTTTCCCCTTTGCTGCTTAAAACATTTGTTAATGATTTGGCAAGCTGAGAAAGCATGCGTTAGTGGAATAAACACCACATGAGGAAGTAAGGGCTGGTTTCTTCATTTCTGTTTTTCCTCACCATAAAATAGATATTACTTTGAGAAAGTAAAGTAGTAGTGTTGTATTTTATCTAAAGAATCTCGAACATACTGTAAGCACTAAGCACCATTACCTACACATCACCTATTCACTTTTCTTCTTTCCAGCTCGGTAATTTGAAGTGCCACAAGCCTCGGACAGGTGGGTCATGAGGTCTCACCTCCAGGCTCAGGTAAGAAAGCGCCTGCATTGCAACCTGTTTTCATCAAAGTGAATGCTAATGGGCGAGTGGCCCAACATTGTCGTCCACTGCTCTGTTACAGCCACCGGCAGGTCGGGAGCGATGGTGAAAGCAGGTGAAGCTGGTGCCTTCCTGGCCAGCGGTCATATGCAGGACGAAGACCATCATGCTGCTCCTCCTTGCGCTGCACCGCAGACTTCAGCTGAGTTAACTCAGGAGCACGCTGTGTCGTTTAGTACCATTACGTTGAGGCTGGTTAGTTCAAAGAGCTTAAACGGCGGCATGCCAGCTCACTCGGACCGGACTAGGCGAAGGAGCTCTCCTATGAAGAGTTCAGCCACCAGCCTGCCGAAGGTGGCAGCTCGCAGCAAACTGGCATTGGTCATGTTTTCCATTAGCACAGCCGGTGCCAGCAAGAATGTTTGTCCTTTGTTCCCCTTCTTACAGTGCTCTAAACCAAACTGCTAACAAATGTTGAGTGCAAGACCAGAAGCTAGAGGAGTCAGCTTACTTGGCACTTTTAAGTAAAAAAGTTTGCTGTTCAACTCTTTGGTCGGGGTGTAATAAGAACATCCTCACGGCAGCGTCCGCTAAGGAAACCGTTTAGTGAAGTTTCTGCTGCTTTGACATTTATTCCTCTGCGAGACCCAGACTGCACACTCAGTTGAACTGCACTGTATTCACCCACGTTGTTGGGAGGCTGCTTTTTGGCAACCAGACCGATGCTAAAAATAAAACAAACTGTGCAAAACAAACAAAAAACCTCCCCCGATAAATCCATAGTGGGAGCGTATTGCTTCAGAAAGTACTGTTATTTGCATACACTTTTTAGCGTCTCTTCCGTGAGGAAAAGAATAGAGGGACGTTTAATAATGTAGTATTTTTGCAATCATCCGCGCAAATCACCCCCAGACAATAGCAGTGGCACGCACGAAGTACAGAATTAAGTTTGGAAAATTCTCAGATATGGATCATACTGAAAATAAGTGTGTCTTGTTATGAGGATGCTGTTTACGACACATCATGTTCAGAAGAATGAAACTGAGGGGGATTCTAATTCCCTTTATTTGTTCAAAGGTAAAGCCTGTAATTTTTTTTTTCCTCCTTGATTTTTTTTTTTTTTTTGCTCTTGAACTGGGAACTTTGGCGACAGTCTGACCTTCAGCAAGGGTGCGTGTGCACACGTGTGCGGGCTCCCGAGCCTTTGGACTTGATTTTCCAGAAGGAAAAGTACCGCTGGCAGCAAGCGTGGGTAAAAAAAATAAAACCTAAAAAAACGGTTAAAGAGCTTTGCTTGCAAAACGTATCATGCTTTAAAAAGTCAACGCCTTCGGTGTTCCTTTTACCTTTGGGGTCTCGGCCTCGAGCTGGGGTCTCGGCTCCGACGGGTGGAGTAACGCTGAGGAGGAGGAGGGAGAAACTCAGGCCTGCCGTAACACCGAGGGACACCCCGCGCCTCCCCCCGGCCTGGCCCTGCGGGCGCGGAGCCTGCCCCTTCCTCCCCGTCCCCCCGCCAAAAGCCCGTCCGAGGCCCGGCAGCCCTGCCCGCGGCTCCCTCCCGCTCTCTCTCCCTCTCCCCCGCGCCCCGCGGTGCCGGCGGCCCGAGCCCGGGGGAGGACGTGCTCGCCCGCCCGTCGCGGCCGCCGCCGTTTCCGTGCCGCCCGCCCGGCCCCGGCAGGTCCCGCCCCAGCCCCGCGGGGAGGCTCCGGGCCTGGCGGCGGGGGGCGCGCCGCCCCCCCCCCCCCCCCCCTCCCCGCCCGGGGCCTGCGGCGGGGGCGCCGGATAAAGCGGTGGCGGCCCGTCCGCCTGCCGCCACAGGGGGCGGCCGGGACGGGCCCAGCGGGGGCGCCCCGCCATGGCGAGCCCCGCACGGCCGCGGCAGGAGCTGGCGGCGGAGGAGCGGCGGCTCCGCGGCGCGGCCCCGACGCTGCCCCGCGACGCCAAGCGGGAGGCGGCGGGGGAGCGGCCGGTGCCGCCGGAGCTGCGGCGCGGCGGGCGGCCGCCGTCTCCCGGCGGCGGCGAGCGGCGGGAGGAGGGGGAGGAGGAGGAAGAGGAGGAGGCGGCGGCGGCGGCGGCGGCGGCGGGCGAAGACTGTTGCGGCAAGTGCAAGAAGCGGGTGCAGTTCGCCGACTCGCTGGGGCTGAGCCTGGCCAGCGTCAAGCACTTCAGCGACGCCGAGGAGCCGCGAGTGCCGCCCGCCGCCCTGTCCCGCCTGCAGAGCCCCCCCGCCGAGGAGCGGGACCCGCCGCCGGCCGGCGGGGACCCCCCGCCGCCCGCCCTCCGCCTGGTGCCCGACTTCCCCGACGGCGGGGAGCCCGGCGCCGAGCGGCTGCGGCGGCAGCGCGTCTGCCTGGAGCGGCTGGGGCGGCCGCCGGCGCCCGCCGACGTGCGGGGCACGGTGCGAGTGCTGGGCTGCCCCGGCCCCAAGGAGGTGACGGTGCGCTACACCTTCAACGAGTGGCTCTCCTTCGTGGACGTCCCGGCCGCCCCGCTGCCCCCAGCGCCGGCCGCCGCCTCCTCCGGCGACCCGCCGGCCGAGCGCTTCGGCTTCGCCCTGTGCGTCCCGCCGAGCCTGCGGGAGGGCTCGGCCCTCCACTTCGCCATCCGCTACCGCAGCCCGCAGGGCGAGTACTGGGACAACAACGGCGGCCGCAACTACACGCTGCGGTGCTGCGGCTGCCCCGGGGGGAGCTGCCGCTACTGACGGCGGCGGCCGGGCGCGGGGAGCCCCGGGGAGAGGACGAGCCCCGAGGGGGACGAGCCCCGGGGAGGAGGAGGAGGAGGACGAGCCCCGAGGGGGACGAGCCCCGACAAGAACGAGCCCCGAGGGCGACGACGAGCGCCGAGGAGCCGGGCGGGCAGGGGGAGGCGGCCGCAGCCCCCCCAGCCCCAGGCCCGTCCCCGCAGGGCGACAGCCAGAGCGCCGAGGGGCCCGTCCCGGAGACTACCCGAAACCTGGTGGTTTTGAAGCCGGCGCTTCGGTTTGGCCAGCGAAACACGGATGTGCGTGCGTAGGCTCGCATTGCTGTGGCTTGTGGAATCGTTTTCCTTTTTTGTTTTTTTTTGGTTTGGTTTTTTTTTTCGTTTTTGGGAGAGAACCAGGAGACTGCGTAGCGTGGGTTTTGCTGTTCCCCTCTTGAAGTGAATTATGTTGGAGGTCTTGGTTTGGGCTTGACTTCACCTACCGCATTAGTGCGAGAGGCACGGAGAACTTGCGTGAAAACTTGGTGGCGTGTTCGCTACAGGTTTAACTTACCATCCCATCCCTGTTTTCCCGTTCTCACATCCATTTCAAAGACATAGTATGGCAACAGCAATGGTGTGCTTTGTCTTTTATTATTTTTTTAGTTCAATGGACTCCGTAACAATACGATTCACTGGTGTGAGCACCTGTCAAGCTCATGACAGGCTCGCGTGCCCGTCCCACCTCCGCCGTGCCTGTGGCGGCTCTGAACAACAGGCAGTCTGCTTTGGGGCTGGACTGGGCTGCTCTGGTTTTTGTCATTCAGCACACTTTGATACCGCTCCCTGCCTTCCCCAGGCTTGTTGTGTAGATCCCGTCTGGCTAATAGCGGCCAACAGGGACTTCTGCAAAAATGTTTTCGCTTAAAATAGACTGGTGACTTCTTTTCACACAATTGACGAGTCTAAAACCGGGACAAAGGAGGAGTTAAAATATTTGCTGATGCTGGGTTTATCAGGAGAACTTTGGTAACACCTTTGAGTAATGCACTGTGAAGTAGAAGATGGTGTCCGTCTCACACACGGTTCTGTACTTTCAGATTTGGGGAGCGGTGACTGATTTGGATGACCTTCTCACTGAGGAGAGGCAATGCGATATAGAGAGGGTGTCCTCGGTCGTGCATGAAAACAAGTGCCTTATGCCTCAGCTCTCCTTATGTTACATTTTGCACCACATTTCTCAAGTATTTATAATTTATTTGGCTTATTTTGCTACATATTTTTCAGTATTTGTATGTTGCTGGGAAAGGGGTGTGTTGTGCACACAGTTGGACTTCATAGCGCTGGACACTCGAAATGATTTCTATAGTCCTCACTCTTGCATTGCAAGCCTAGAGGTTGACTACTACTGGTGTCCCAAGTTCTGAAATTAAGCAAAAAGTACCAATGAAAATGGGTTTGTAAGAATAAAGAAAGCTTTAAAAAAGTTTAAAAGCTCACCATTACAAATCTTTTTTCTGTATAGCAAAACCTAACAGGGTACTGGTTACTTTTGCAACCTGGTTGTGCCCCTACCCTAACGTGTGCGGCGCAGAGGGGATCAAGCTGTCAGCGTGCCTCGCTAGCACCAGGCCCGTCCATAAGCAGCATTTCAGGCTGTAGCTGAAAAGGACTGTCGTCCTGCCAGAGCCACAAGGCAAATCACCCTGTAAGTCCGTGACGGCCCCATGTGCTCTCGTAAGAGGCATCTTGTGCAGAGCTGTGATGTGAGGAAGCTCTACTAGCACGGGTGGAAAATAGGCAGGTTTCGGTCGAGCTTTGTTCTGGCTCTTCTGCAGTTTTGACTTGTTTTCTTCTGATACAGTATCTCAGAATTTGGGTTAATTTTTTGGATGAAAAAATAAGTAGGTAAGACATTGTCAGAATGCAGAAATGTTCTGACGTGGATGTGTGTTCTTCAGCAAGTCCTTGGAAGATTATTTTCCTTTTTAAAACAGAACAAACTGTGAGTTTTCTCAGGTCTTCATTTCCTCTGAAGATGTAAAACGTCTTAAAGCCCATTGTGAGCACCATAGAAAAATTTGCTTCTTTATAAAATTCCCCATACTTGAAAATAAATCTTCAGATAATCTGCCTCTTGGAATAGGTGGTATGGAATTGGAGCTAGAACCAGGGGGCTTATTGGGGAAAAGATGTGAAGCAGAGGGAGCTTCAGACTAAAGTTCCTGCAGTTTTGCTAACAGGCACGCTGCTTCTGAAACACAGCCTGCCCTCCCTCCCCCCAAAAAAACCCATACATAAACCTTGGTGTGAGAATACAGCCAAATATGAAGAGGTGCTTAATTCCTTCAGAAACCATCTTGCTGTCAGGCTAGTACCAGTTGCTTTGAAAACGCACAGAGTAAATGCTCTATCCATGCAAACAGAAGGTCTTACTGTTGTTTTCCAAGTTACACGTAAACTCTTGCCAAAAGCATGAAAGGTTTTAAGGGAGAATAGTGACCTCTACTACTTCCTTACACAAGTTTGTTTGAAAACTATCATGGATTACAGGATATTACATGGAATAATCTGGTATGCATTAGTTTTTCTTCAGATAGTTGTGTCAGTGAAATAGCCTGCTCTTAAGCTGATATGTGATGCTAACATCATTAAGATTGATTCTTCATTTAAGTACAATGTAATATTTGGGGCTTCGGGAGCCCATTCCTTAGTCTGTGTTTTAATTGCTTCAGAGAAGAAGGAGACTTCGCCTGAAGAAGGGAGGGGAGGGATCTCTCCTTAAACAGAATTTAAAGGAGTAGCCATTTTCTGATGGCTGTGTCTGGGCAGAGGTGCGGAGCTGGTACCTTGAAGAATCCCAGCTAGCTGTGCTTCTTGGAAGAGGGCTAGAAACGTTCTCTGGTACGCTGTAAACAATGGGCAATGGGTGTAAAACATCAACATCCAGAAAATGTGACACTTGGGTGTTCTCTTCAGACGTGTGATCTGAAATTCAAAATGCAAGAAAGTATTTGCTGAGACTAAACAGTAAAATGCTTTTGAGTGCTTCAGAAAATTGGTGCCAGTCTAAGATCCTGCAAATTGTGTTAATTAAAGCACATTTTTGTGCTTTAATAACAGGTAAAGTGCTTTCATTTATTATTAAGAATTACTTTTTGTGAAAGAAAAGAAGAAACCTCTCTCAAACGAGAATCAAACATAATCATTTTTTAATAGAACAGTACATTTTGTACTTTTAAGATTTTATAGAAGCATAGGCTTCCAAAGCAGGTTTCAAAGACTGCCTACACTCAGTTCTCTGTATTTTCATAGATGAGGTTACTGGGGGCTATGGAAATGCAAGGCCTTACCAAAGATTACACTGGGCAGCAGTGTAAAAATCAGAACTGGACCACGTGCGTACCGAATGCTAGCAAGCCCGCATCAGCAAAGCACAGGGCTGCTGCTCGTGGTCATGGGTTGAGATACATGGCATAATTGCAACTTTATTCTCAAAGAATTATATTCAAAATGAAGTCGTTCTAATTCTATAAAATCAAAAGGCCCAACAGAGTAAAACATTAAGTGAAGCACTCTTCTTGTTTGGTTGCATGGCTGTTAATGTAGTATTTTATAAAGACTCAGAACATAACTTTCGGGTGATGTGCTCATAAACACCCTCCCTCCCGTAACTTAAGAAGTAAGAAATGATAAATATTTGTTGGCACTCTCGGAAAAAACTCCAAAGATTTTCATTTTATGCAGATTTCTGGTTTTTTTCCCCATGGATTAAGGGAGAAATAGCTGCCAAATGGGTTTGTAGGTGTATATAAACCAAAAAAGCTTAATATAGTTGAAACTCTATAGTGGGTAACTGGAAGGACATCAAAGTTAAATCTTCCTTAAGCAATTTTTTTGTTGCTTACACTTACATTTAAATTCAGATTTAAATGATTCAGAAAAGGACTGTGAAGCTAAATTTACTTTGGTGTCATGAAGAACTGCAAACTTGCATGCAAACTACTTCTGTTTTATTTGAAGCTGGGGCTTTCAGTCAGTACTTGAAAAGCCTGGCTTCTGCTCCCATTGGCTTCCCTGGGATTTGGATCCAGCCCAGAGTACTGCAGGATGGTAGGGGAAATGATCTAGGTTTAATTGTCCATTCTGTTCAGAGTCTTGTGTTATGGGGTTAGGATAACATGGCACTGTGATGAATGTTCATCTGTCAAGAGTTCAAAATCTGCTGTCTATGTGTGGCAGTAATTAAATCACCTTAATTGTTTTTCAAGATTCTTTTTGAGAGAGGGAAAATTACTTGCCTTGGATTAGCATATTGCCAAAGACTAGTATAAATATTTATGGGGTGCACTTTTTCAATAGAAAGCCTGTACATTCTTCACAGGTCTCCATAGTTCTCTTACTCTGAACACAGAAGAGTAGTCATTTGAATGCACTACTTACCATCACTTCCCCCTCTTGTAAAGCTTCAGTAGTTACTGGGCTTAACAGTAAAAAAGGTAAGTAGTTTAGAAAGAAGCATCTCTTGAAACACATTGATGATACTTAATTTCCTGTGTAAGCTGCAGAATCCTTTGAAGGTGCATATGTTTGTGAAACAGGTTTGAGAGTTCTGAATTTTTTCCTCTTACAGTTGTAGAAAATACACAGTGTTGGAAGAATTATTGGCTTCTTTCTCTTTTTTCCTGCTTCCACATTAAGGGCTCATGCACTATTCTTATATTCTAAAATACTGAAAAAAGAAAAAGCGAGAATGTAAACTCTCAAAGAGCTATACACCTTCCTTCTTTTTTTTATGGTCATCAAGCAAAACATTTCTAAGAGTATGAAATAATTATGCCTGTGTTAAGAACCGTGGAACAAAGCGATCAGTATACTCCTGACTTGAATAATGCCAGGATTTCACTGTAGATCATTATGGAAAACTCAGGAAAACAGTCAGTGCACAGCTCTTTCATGGCTCTGTTTACGTGTACGTATGGTCCGTGCTGGGTATCTAGAGAGATGCATTTATATTGCATTAGAGGAACCAAGTTGAGGGGCTGGTGCTTCTCCATAAAATTATTCTTCTACCTGCTGACTTTAGAGGGTGGAAGAAATGCTTTTAATGCCTGGAAACTTGGTGAAGTTTTATATAGAAGTACCTTTCTAGAAATACAAGTAGTAAGTTAAAATCCTTCCTGGCCTATTTCAACATTGTATGCTAAGTGTTCACATGCTACTCTCTTGGGTTGCTTTCCTCCAGGACAGCTGTACCTCTGATATATCTCGGCATTTTGAAACTGAGCTTTTAATTGCAGTAAAATCTCCTGAGAAGTTGTAACACACAACAGAAATGCCTGTCCTTTAAAGTTACTAATATTAAACAAATTGTTCTTTTTTTTTTCTTTCAGAGCGCTGTTTCCAAGTTTATACTGTAAAAGTCATGACAAACTTCGGTATATGTAAACACTTAAATTTTGGTGCATACTGATGAGGTTAATACTTTGCAAAAATGTTGAGATCAGGAACAGACAAACATTTTTAATATAATACAAAAGCAAACTTGTTTTGCTAAGACATTGCAGCTTTAGTAAAGATATTTATTGAGCTCCCTTCTATTCTAAGAAAAAAGGATATACTTTTTATAATAGTGGACATTGTACATAAGTCATGGGATCATTCCTTTGTGTTTTAACTATTCCTGTTGTTTACACTGCTTTGAAAAATCCAACAAAGCTCCTGACAGCGTGCCAAGAGAGAGATTTAATGAGTATTGCAACGTAAACGGAACTGGTGAAGCACAGAAGGTGCAGCTGTAAGAGCACAGCAACTCCGAGGCTGGACCACAGTGCCAGCTCTCCAGTTCGCTGCCTCCATCAGCGACGCTGAACGTATGGCTAGCCAAGAGTAAGAACAGGGCAAGTGGATATGAACATAATGCTAAAGTAATCGCAGCCTACAACTATTATTTCTTCGCTGGACTTCCTAAGCCAGATGTGGTTTCTAAGTATTTGCCTTCCGTAGTTTGTAGGATTTCAATGATAAAGCATTTGGTAAGCTATGTTTTTATACAGAACTCGGTATATTATGACAACATTACTTAAAATGGACATTAGGCAAGGAAAAAATAGGATTTCTAGATATCTTCCAATCACGTACAACTGATATGCACATAACTACCACTAGTGGAGCGTGCACTTACATGTGTGTTGGTAAGGAAAGGAAACATACAGATCTGTCCGAAACAGGAGGGAACAGACATCTAAAATGCAGTGACTGTGTTTGGTTTGAGTAGTAAATGCTAATACCTTTGCTACCTTTGCACTTTTGTTAACAAGTTAGATAGTATTACATAGGCTTTTGGTCCTTAGCGGCAGAAGTTTTCTTCGTTACTTCTAGTAAGTAATGTATAAATACTGTATGGTAAGCTGATTGTTAATTTGGAGTAAGAACTAATTTTTCCTTGACTGAGAAAGTGACCTGTCTTAACCTCTGCACTACGGATTGGGGAGAGAGGCAATACAGAGCCTGATTTTTTTTTTTTTTTAAATTTTTTTTTTTATTTTTTTTTTAATTTTCCTGATGGGTCCTCTCTGTAGAATGTATCCTGAAGGTTACTACTGCTTATTTGCAGGTGTAAATAGCTAAGGGAGAGATAATCTGAGTGGTAACCTTAAGACAGAAAGTAGGAGCTGATTCCGTGAATTAGGAGTGCAGAAGTGTTGTATCTACCACCGAAACTTAACAACAGAATTTTCAGGCATTAGTAGAGAAGTAATATCCTTCATACTTTTGAGGGATTTAATAAGAAATTCCACATTCCCGTGACTGTGTGCCTATATGACAGCATGTACCCTCTCCAGCTGTATTCTTGTTGGAAGCAACGATAAAGAACTTCACTGGAAAGGTACTGGTATTTTGGAAGAAATGATTATGTATTGAAAGGGCCTCTATTTGAAAACATATTTTTTTGTGAACTTAGATTTAAATAGTAAAAATGTTACTGATGGAGTTGTTGTTCTTTATAAATTAGGGCTACACTGTTTATAAGAATGTTTATTTTGTTTCCTAGCATACCTTCTCAGATCTTGAGAAGGTATGCAGTGCTTGTTCCAGTAATTAAGCTGTTTTAAACAAGGATTTTGCATGTACCATTTCAGGGACCAAGTTCCTCAGAGTATAAAACTGGCAGCCCTTCCAAGCCTGTGTCCTCTAAAAGTATAAGATGTTATTACATTTCTTTGAGTTCACTGGAAGCTTAAATAGTAATCAAAGCTTTCTTCCCATACACTTTTGCCATTAACTTTAGCGCACTTAACTATACAGTTGTGAATGTGAAGATTTAAAATACAGAATCTAACATCTTGTACCTATTAGAATAATTCAATTCCATTTTAATAAAAGGGTCACTAAAAGCAATTTACATTGCAATACTTATACACCTAGTAAGAGGAGAATTATTACTGTATTTGCCTTTTATTTGAAAGTGAGAATGAGGCTGTATTTGTAGTCTAAGGTAGTCACAGTATCTTATTCTGTACACTATATTGTTAATGGAATGCATTGCTAAACATTTCAATCTAATTGGACAAAATTATAAAATTCACTTTAAATGGTAGTGAGGAATGGGAATTTGTTCTTCATTAGACACTTTGTCTATCCTCTGCTTTAATAATGCTATCGCACAGCATGAACAATGCAAAACAATGGCAGTTCTAAACAAAGGTGAATTTTGGGAAGCAAGAAAAATAAGGGGAGGTTTTTAAAGGTCACAGCGCCATCGAACTAGTTTTGAGTTTCTGTTCCTCTTCTTAAAAAACCCCACAGCAATACTCACTCTGAAAAAAAGAAGGAAACTTTTTTCTGTATGCTATTAAAAAAGCTTTGCACTCATTTTTTTCTGCAAATTCCTAATAGAAAACAAATTCAAGCACAGCAATGTTTGCTTGCCTTTTTTTTTTTAACATATTGTCTTAAAAGTGTTGATTGTTCTACAGATTTAATAATAACCAATAAAATGCTATACTGAGTGTTCTGCTTTTGCTATGCAAAGCTTGCTGCCAGTTCATGACTTACAGCACTTGAGTTATTGTCATAGTTAGGTTCTTTTTCTTTTGCAAAATTCAGGAGCTTTGTGAAAAAGGGAAACCTTGTATAAAGTGATGTGGTGCTTTCTGCTAACAGCTGCACCTCAACAAATTTAGAAAAGGACTCGGGGGTGAAAATATATTTTAAAGCTCCCAAGCCTCTGTGATGCAAGTCTTACATTCTGCTGTTCTGATTCTGTTAATTGTTAAAAGTGGGATAAGACTGGTTATTAACTCTTGGAAACTAAAGAAAGAACTAGTGAAATTTTTATGTCACCTCCTGAAATGTCAAGGGATGCTCTTTAAAGAAACCACACAATGCAGTTTGTGATACTTATAAGTATCAAGGTCCAGGAGATAAAATCTCTGTCCATCTCTGGTTTTAATACTTAAGATGAACTACGTATTTAGTCATTTAATTTGGATGCTGTACACTATAAAATGAAACAGGATCAATAAGAACTTAGTCTTAGTAACTGGGTGAGGGGTTTTAAATCTAACGCATCTTTCATGCGCAGACAAGATCAGCAGCAGAATAATGTATCTGGTTACAGGTAGTTTAATGAAGTTTTATTGTCAAAGTAGGGCAGGAACTATTCAATCACATGGGACATACAAGCAAACAGATTTCAAGACTACCTTACATATCATTCTAAATCACAGCAATATATTTTAGAACATGTGAACCATTAAAAAGTAGTACTTTGGTTGCAAAAACTGAGTCTCTCAGGCATTTCTTCTGCTGAACAGAAAAGCTCAGACATGTGCAGTGAGTTTACGCATCTGTATGTGGCACTGTAGGATGCTGAAGATGGTCCAGTGTTGCTTCAGGATCAGAGACTTCTCATAGCTATGTGTTTCCTGGACTCTCAATAACCAATTTCTGCGTGGAATACAGTTGGCCAATGGTAACCTGAAATCAAACCAAAATATCAGAAAGCTGAAACTGGAAAGTAAACAGGTTATAATTTCAGCTTCACAAGAGAGATTAACCCTCCCCGCCCCCCCCAAGAACTGAGTAGCCCACGTATTAAACTTTTTCATAATGACATTTTTCTTTCTATAAGCATTTTTTTGTAAATAATACTATTATCAGCCTAGACCTTAAGAAAAATAACTGGTACATAAAATAACTGCATGTATAAAATCTTGAAATAATGACGTTGGGGAATACTGTTCAAAGGCTCATATTAAAAGTTAACATTAGAAGTTACTACAGAGGAAAAGCAAACAGGCTGTATGTTTAGAAAAATGAAAAGATGAAAATAATGAAAAATAAAAAGGCGGATATAGTCAGCAGGTATTTCTTACTATGCTTTTTGGGTGGAGAGCTTAGATATAAATTGCATGGTGTTGTATTGTTTTCCAGTTCCTTTGGAACCCTAATTTAATTTGGCTTACAAATGGTGAAAATAGTTATACAGTTAGTTCAGCAGTAACATTTTACACACGCTGGAACTGACCTCTTGTTCATGACATGGTATTCACACCTCATATATTTGTGCTTTCTAGTGCCATGAGGAAATGAAAACTGACAAAAATGCAACACTGATGCTTTGATTCCTCTTGTTCTTTAGTACTTTCTAGTCTGCATTGTAACATTGGTAAATCATAGTCAGATGCGCCGTTGGCAGTAGTCACACACAGCTCTTCGCTTAACAGTTGAGATGTGGAAGGAAGAAGTTTCATGCAAGTAGGGTAATGTAAGCAGGAAAAGGTAACATTTATTTTGAAAGTATGAGTCTGGGAGTCCAATTTTTAATATCTGTTATGCCCTTCCTTGCCCCTGCTTTCTCCCCAAGGCCTGGGTACACAGTAGCTCTGTGTCCTTTTCACACGCAAAAAAAGTTCATATATTTAATTATGGAATTAGGACAAAAAAGGCTAGATGCTTAATTACACTAAGCACGATATATTTAGTAGAATTTAATACCGCACAAACAAAGCCCAACAGCAAGTCAGGCTCTCAAAGTAGTAAAAAATTAGGGAAAGAAATTTTTTGGCATTTTTCATTTACCATTTTTGAGGGGAAAAAATCCTGGCAGCTCTTATATAAAAATTTCTCGTCTATGCCCACACTCACATAAAATGTAAATAATATTGCCTTTTAGGAAATGGACTATTTCATCTTGATAAACAGCCTTGTCTGAAAGTTTAACACATTGATTTTAATCTTGAAATATTTATTACAAGAGAGCATTTATGAGCCATTCTTGAAGGAACAGAAGTTCTCCTTACCAACAAATACTTCCCTCTTTTGGCACTCTGAACTAAGTAACAGCATATGAACAACTCTGATTATTTTTGAAATTACTTATGAAGCATGTTGCATACAGAATATTTAAAACAAAGGCCATACACAACTGTGGCATGTGTTACCAACAGCAATTTTAAGCTGTCAACAAGTGTTACTTATCAAAGAGAACTCGCTGCTCTGGGTTATGTGGCAAGCTATACACTTTAGTTGCTGCCTTACCACAAACCATGCTGTAGTACTTAATTTTTGTATACTGTGTTTTGGAGCCCAAAGAATCTTTAATCCTTTCCCACACAGTAGAGCAAATTTAATGGGAGGCTCAGAGGGATTACAAAAATGCTGAAACCTGAATTGCATTTTTTTTTCTCCACCAACTGGGGAGATAGATGAGGCTGAGTACGTGACTTCTCAGTCAATCATACTCAGCCAGGGCTGATGGCTTTGTAGGAGAAAGGTACGAGCTGTTGTTTGCTGTCTCTGTGCCAAAAGGTGGTTATTATCTACTGCTGTACCTCTTGACTCGAACGCAGTAAAATCATAGATGTGTGTGTTGAGCTGCTTCCTTAGTAAACCACAGGCGTGCACGCATTTCAGCGAGCGCACAGCCACCAGTGCTGCGCTGTCTGCCTTTGCTGGGCTGCTGCAGCTTGTCTGCTCTGGTGCCTCCCTTCCAGAAGCTATGCCGTGACATTTTAAGCTGAACTTTGAAACTTAAGGATTTTTTTTAACTATTAGCCTTGAATTTCTAACATTATGAGCAAGCCTTTCCCATGCACTTTAGACAAAACAAATAGACCTTCCGTTTATAGCTGCTGAAAAATTCACATCTATAAACATCCACTGCCTCAGCAGAAGGACTGCACCGGTATTTACATACTGACGCTCATTAACCCTCTGAATCAGAACGGCCTTCTTACAGTATCCTCACCTATGTTAAGTCTAAAGAAAGCACTTAAGCAGCAAGCATTGCTGTCGATCACTCTCCCAAATTAAAGACGTAAGTGGCTATCTGTTGTGTTCTTTTTTTCCATCATCTGTCTTTGTAGCTTGTACACTGCATGCCATTTACTCTTCTGGTAGGCGGCTGGAAGCCAGTACATAGGTCAGTGTCAGGGTATTTTCATTAATCACAGGAAGCTTTTGTGGAAAAAGCCTCTACCATTTTCTCAGCAACTTTGTTACCCAGATTTTATTTACTTCTGTGAGGTAACACATTGCAATTAAATTCTGCAGGAAAGAATGCACAATAAAGAACCACTTCGTCATCAGGAGAAGACAATAAATAGAAATAAAAAGGCTGCTTTTCAGATCTTACTGAATTATTCGATGTTTAAATTCTGCCTGCAAAATTACGTACTTTAAAAATGTCTGACAAGTCCAACCCTCAAAACCTGACAATTTGTCCTTGTTCAAAGATTTAGTACAAGTCTATAGGGTCAGCTTTTTCTTGTGAACTTCAAAAACTTAATCTTGCCTTCCGTCTGAATCCAGAAAAAGACTTAGGGTTTCAGAATAGGATTTATCACAACAAATGGGGAAAAAGAAATTACTGAACAGTAAGCACTGGTCCATCCTGTAACCCAGCCATTCTCTGGTTATTGGGTTTGTGTGTTCATATGGAAACAGTACTTTTCCTTGCTCATGGCTAGCAGCAGCAATCACGGGGAGAAGCCAGTTCATAGAATCTTTCACCACTATTGGGAAAAAAGCAAGTAGGCGAGGTTTTCCCCAGATAACAGAATATCAGAGATGTACATGGGGAGGTGCAGTAAGAATTAAATAGTAGAATTAAATATTGAAAAAAAATCCAAACGTCCTGAAGACATTAGAAGAACACGCTCGCACCCTAAAAATTCAGCGATTCCAGTCAAATTGCCAGCTCTGAACTCTGTCCTCTCAAATGGCCTATGACTGGCCAGTGCCTGACTCTGAGGGACGCCTGTGGCTGGTGAGCAGGTTACGCGTAGCTTCCATGCCAGACATGCAACAGATACAACTGCATCGGGACAGTGGTGACCTGGGAGGTAGCCTAAATCCTAGGGGCTGCCTTCCTATCCGACACAGCCGGTGGAGTAGATCCTGCAGACCTATTGCCACTGCTTGCAAAATACTACTAGAAGATCATCTTCAGCTTTTGAACACGTGGCATCTCTTGTGGGTTTTATTCATATGAAGATTTTACTTTGCAGCTCAGAGTTGAGGTAGAAGTTACTGCTCTATTTCTGCAGGGCTGAAAATAAGGTGACTGGGTTTTAAATTTCTTTCTAATTTGCCTTGGTCATTTTAGAGTGCATGGTTCTGCTCTGAAAAGTATGATGGCATCTTGTCTTGACAGCTCTGTATATATTCAAAATGTCTGTCCACTTTAATAACCACCACATTTTTCCCTCCTTAGTTGTGTTGGCTCTGCAGTACAAAGGTGGCCAGCCATCTCCTTCTCCCTCATACTTTACAGAATTGTTATTGCGTGGTGAATAACCTGTGAGCTCTCACAAATCCTGCTGGGCCCTGCTGAAGATACTTCTTCTCACTGTCACCAAACGACTCATCATTATCTTCCTGCCAAACCTGACAATCTCCAAACTACTAGCTCCCTGCTTGAGTGAGGTCTCACTGACAAATTTCAATGTGAATGCCACAAAATTACTCAGGTAAGTAGCTAGGCAGCAGACCTGAGGAAAGGTGATGTCCAAAAGGAAATGGCAACGTCATATGTGTTTTCATGGGTCTTTATTATGGAGAAAAAGGAAAAGGTCCTGTTTATGAATATATCTATACCATACACACACACATTATATATATATATATCTCTATATATTTCAAATCAGATTGGTTTGTCTTGTTGCACCTGGGAAGTTGACAGGTTTATCTCACAGGCACACTGCTGAATCTTAACTAGGAAGAAAACTCCCCGATGACAGTGCAGTCATATTGCATATACTGCTGCTAATCTTGGCCTCTAACACCATATGAAGTTGTCCATTCCTGTTTTCTTGCACTATGATTATAAAATGCATATTAAGTGAATGCTGACAAGAACAGAAATGTACAAGAATAATGATTACTTTTAAGAGCCAGCAACAGTGGTGTAATTTGTTTACCTACTATGTTTCCTGTTGGATGATGCCAACCAATTTGCAATCCTATTGCAAATTTAAGTGAAGTAGTTATTGTTTTTAAGAAGCATTATCTTTTTTGCCCCACACCCAAAGTCAGATATGCTATATACAGCACACTTTCTAAATATTTTTCATAATAACTAAAGCCAGTTTAATGTTTTTTAAATGAATATAGACAGCAATTTTTAAAATTATCTTGTATTGCAATACTATGTACCACATTGGTGTGTTTATTAACTTAAAAAATTCAAACGGAACCAAAAACTCATCAATAACTTCAATGCTTTGCCAAATCTTTATGTTGATATTAAATGCTGTAGCAGCAGCCTTATTTATTTTTGCTTAGGAAAGAATGTTGAAAAACTGCATTTGGGCCCTTAAATACATAGGTTATTCCAGTTCTTCAGAGCTGGAATCAATATGGAAAAAAAAAAAAGATTTTAGAGACATTTCCCTTATTTTCAGTGATTCCATTTGTCTACACAGGAATGGGAAAGGAAGTGAAGGAAAGCACAGAGCTGAGAAGTTAGAAATATTGTGTATGTTACTTCCACCTGTGTTTTGCAAATGCTGTTTTCTTTGCTCCTTTGTGGCAAAACATCTTCTGCAGCCACAGCTACATGAAGCTTTTGAAAAAGCAGGAAAAATTAATTTATAGCTACCATTTGTCTGGCTTTCACTAAGTAGGAAGGTGTGAAGTAAAGTAAACCAGGCGAGAATTTATCTGAAAGTTATTTCTCTTAATAATGATAAATTATGTAATTTTATTAGAACCATATGTACTGAATCTTGGTACACCTTTATTCAGCCTATCAGAAGCAGGATGGCATATTTATTTAATGCTCTTATTAATTTATTCTGTGGGTCCTCCCTGAAGAGATACTCTTCAGTGAAAAGAGCAGAGAATCATATCTAATCCAGCAATGATTAATGCATAAAATACTGTAAACACATACACTCATGTGTATTTATATATGATCATCTACAATAGCGAGGGATTCTTCTTTTTAAATGTTGATTATTTCTCAGTTAAGGGAGCCTTGTTTTTAAATTATACAAACATGCTACTATCCTTACAGACAACTTGGGCGTGACAGACACGGCCTTTGCTCCAAATAGCTACACACTTGACATTGCTTGAAATAACAAGAAAGGGTCCTCAACAAAGAAAGAAAAACATCGGAAAGCCAAGTGGACAAGATCCTGTGGTCCTTCAGTAAAGTCATACCGTTTCACTTCTCTCATTTCCTGCAAGCCTCGGCCTACAGAAGAAAAGGAGTGTGACAAGGAAAATGCCATTTTAAAAGCACGCAGGGCCCAGCAGCTGATGGCATGGGCAGCAGCCTGCTGCAAAGGGGAAGAAGCATCCCTCTGCTGCTGCAAAGGTAACCTTAAAAAGCTGTCAGACAGTGGGTCACAGGAAAGCAAGCAGTGACTGATTTTGGGCTTAAACAGCCAGGTGAAGGTTTGGTACAACACACATCCAAGGAGGAAGCAGATCTGCAGCGATAACACTGACCTGGCGTGATCTTTGCATGCTTTCTGCATCCTGGCAATCTCCAGGCTCCTGCCTCGCTTCTCTTCCTACTTGTTACCTGCTAACATATTTCAGCATCTTCCCAATTCTCTCTCGTTTACATATAAAACCTCTACCACCACAGAGCAGCTCAAACTCTTTGGAAAGCCAAACACAGAAGAATTAGATCTTCTAAAGAGTCAGTCCCATGCGGGTCAAGGGGAGAAACTTAATATAGTCTGATCTCTTCTCAACATAGCATGCAGAAGAGAAAAATCACTCAGTTAAGATGCTGAGTGTGGCAAGGAAAGGAATACAAAACATTAGTATTTGAAAATACAGAGACAAAGACCTGGATAACATTGTGCTGAGTGTGGTATAACAGGTACTCTAGTAATGCTGAGACATTTGGTATGTAAATGCCCAAACCATTCACAGAGGACCCTATGTTTTGTAGCAACTACATAAGCAGAATTCATCAAAGCCAGTGGGAGTGCCTGCCTTACTTTTGTCAGTAACAGCCACTGCCACAAAACACACATTCTGCACTATGTCCAGGAAAATACTGTAATGTTTGCGTATCACAGATAAACCTAACTCCACAATACATACAAAGACTACATTGTCATTATAAAAGGAAAGTATTTCACTCTTCAGTGTCCTCTTGGATCACTAATTGAGAGACACTTTTGGAATGAAACACTGAAGAAAATTTAGTCCTTACAGACTGGTATAAAAAAATAATAAACATGCTTACTGAGAAGTGTGATAAAGTAATTTCGTAGCACTAATAGGCTTTCATACTGTGAACTACTGCAGAACTAAAATAAGCTGCCACTTTACGCTCGACAACAGTCATAATTTAAAGAACACCTTTTACAACATTTGTATTTGAAGTCAGATGCTAGAAATGCAATGTACTGAAAGAATCAACTTTACCTCGCTTCTCATGTAAACTGGAGAACGTGGCTGCTGGGAAGAGCTGCAGAACAGTTACGCAAGGATGTATATGGCATGTTTGTAGGTTAATGTCTTTCAGAAAATTACTTATCCACCTGTGCCCTCCCCCTTTTTTTTTAATACAGCACATCACCTTCTACATTCATCCTCCCTTCTAGTTCCAGAAAATTTCTGCAAAATTTCTGATTTTGTCCCAAACTACTAGAACTTAGAGAAAGTTCCAGAGACAGCAAATGGCACATGGACTTTCTGTGTTTTTAACTAAGAATTACCTGTCCAAATGATGATTGTCTAAAGCCTTGAAAAGCTTTCATGCTTTATTGTCACCATATTTTTAAGTGAACAATATAAAGTAAATGCAAGGCATCAAAGTACGTGCATTGGGAAAGGCTGAGCTTCATGACCTAAGACAACTCGAGACAGCAGGTACCAAAGTACTAAGGACTGAAAAGCAAGACTGGCTGGCTGTAGTTCTGGGAGAATGCATCTGAGGGTCTATGTGCAAGAAACATGCCAGAGAAGATGTCGGAGCTCACCCAGATCACAAGTAGTTCAGGAGTGTGCAAGCCCAGCGTGGTGAGAACAGCCAAAGTCAATGGTTCTTCAATGAAGAAAATGCTGTCAGTGCAGTGGCACAAGGCAATCCAGATTGCTCTAAAAAATGTGTTTGGTCTGGCAGCATGGAAAACCTTGGTCGCCTGCTGCCTTTGAAGCCAGCAGCTATTCTGATCCCAGCCAGGCCTGCGCTTGCTTCCATGCAAAGTTCATACCTGTGGTATCTTACATGACACAACAGTCACCCATGCACATTTGCTCCAGTTCCACCTTGATTTTTA
Organism: Buteo buteo; assembly: GCF_964188355.1. NCBI lineage: Eukaryota > Metazoa > Chordata > Aves > Accipitriformes > Accipitridae > Buteo > Buteo buteo. Next base: position 12,866,256 of record NC_134190.1, on the reverse strand, counting down.
TAAACAAGAAGTTTTCACAGTATCTGCAGTACCCAAGCATGTGACTGCATGTACACCTGCGGTAATAACTCCATCAGACAACTGGTAAACAAGCACACAACATGTATTATGCTTGGGGACTCTCCAGTGGGAGCTGAGGGGACACTTCTCCTTGCAGGTTCCTGCCCAATATTTTACAGAAAGTATATACACGTAGCAGAAATACTGACAGGTATAATTACTCTCAGAGCTCAGATCTTAGATTACCTACTTAAACAAAAGAATTAACTGTAACTAATAGGAAAACTGCAGCACTTAAGACAGGTTGGCACAATCACCTACTAGAGAAAGATGCACCAAATAAGGCAAATAGTCTTCCTTTCAAGCAGAACATACTTGTGTACATCTGGAAAGGCAATACATTATTTAACTAAATAAACTTGGATTTGTGTTTTTGTTTATTCTGAATCTTATCCAAAACACCAAGCATAAGGTGACTCAAAACTGTAATACTGTTTAACCTAGCAATTTAAATTTTCTGTTTTGTTAATGGCCTTTGAGCCACAAGAACACTTAAAAAAAATGCATTTTTATCTGCTACTGAAGGTATATTTTGGGAGGTGAAAGACACAGTGAGCTGCTGAATTTTTACATGAATAGATATTAGCCACAGTTAAGTTATTTGGTGGCGATACGCCTGCTTCAAGACTCCAGACTGTCCTCATCGAGATTCCTAGTGCTGGTTACAGGATGGCACCAGGTACACTGCGTTTTGTAAACCTGCCAGATGCTTTAATACTATTTTAAAGTAACAAGGCCTTTCAGCATTTTGGGAAAAAAAAAAAGTCAATCCTGTAACATACACATTTTTTCAAGACATAAGACACAGAGAAACTCCTTTTCTTCCTATCTTTCAAGAAGGCTAAGCCCAAGGATTAAACTTAGTTTTATATCAGGAACAATTTACTTTAAGGTTCCATTACGTCTCTTTCTCTGCACTAATGTTACCTTACACACACCTTAGCTGTGATTACAGGCTGAGCTTTTCTCTGTGCACATTCAAATTACAAAATTAAATTGGAAAAAGCAGAAATAACTAACTGAATTTATCTTCAGAAAATACATCTGTATTTCCTGAAGGTAAATTCTGTATTGGATGTTTTTGATTCAATCTGTATCTTCACCCAGAAAGGAGCACCCCATCTACGTAAATACTTACATGCCAAGTCCCTATTGCAGTGTCTAGCTGATCTGTAAGTGTATAAGGAAAGGAAAGTTTTTATTTTTCTGCATTAACAAGACTTCCTTTTTTGGCAAAATTCTAACAGATTACTAAGCTACAGTCATCTGTTCCTGACAGAATCACAAAGATAATTTCCTTGTTTATCTGACTTTCTGTGATGGAAGATATCCAAGGATTTTTTTTCTTCTTGCTTAGCTGTCATTCTGGGTTTAGTATCTTCAAATCCCACACCTAAAAGTGACCCAAGCTTCAAAGTTTTTTTCTGGTTTTTTTCCCCTCTTTTCGAAGAGTTCCAGTGAAAGCCGTACAAAACACACAACATCCTTGCTCTCACATCCCCAGGGGAACAAACACAGTCCCTTTAGCTCTTGGGAATCAAAGGCATCAGCATTTGGAATTTCAGCTGGAAAAAAGCGTTGCCTGGACTGTCACCACTCTTCAAAAACCTGAGCAGGGAGCAGATGAGAAGAAAGGACATTGATCTTTTAGGACTGAGGATGGATTTGTTGAATTTCAGCCAAGGTTTGTGACTGTGAGTTGTCACTTGCTGTCCATTGTACCATGGACACCCTGAGATCAATTCTCTGGCTCAGCTCAGTTTCCAAACCAACACCCCAGTCAAAAAACGTGACTCCGATCTACTTTATTAAGCAGTCTCTGTGGAGCCGTAACTGCAAACAGAGGGAACCACTCTACTCCGGGTGAAGGCAGGTGGACTTCTGCCTTCCTACAGCCTCTCCCCCCGGGCAGGAATCGCTACCCCTGCCTCTCAGCACCGAAGCAAACGCCGCTTGCAGCACCGCACCGAGCTGAATCCAAGCCCTCGTGCTCACACCTGCCCAAGTTTAGGCCAGCGTGCTGCCGTCAGACTGCTCTCTGGCCTGCGAGCTCACGCTCAGCCAGTTCCATACACAAATGAGTTAATTTCCCAGTGCTCCTCAGCTCAGCCCTTTTTACAAACACTAAGAATTAACAAGGTAGAAAATAATTATTTGCAAACCCTCCAGCTTTTGAGCAGGAGATATCTGTGTTTGTGTGGATATAGGGTACAGCTTACATTAACTTGTTTAATTGGAATAAACTATAGCAGCACTTTTTTTTTTTTTTGGCAAAGATAAATTACTGGGTTTAGCACAACTGGTAAGAGCTAATTCTGTACAAAGAGTTCTTTTCAGTAGTGTGGGTGGCAAAACACTTTCAGCATCTGGCTTAATTAGTTCTTCCTTCCTTGCAATAGCACAGGGCAGTTCGCAGAAGGAAAAAAAAAAAAAAGATTGTAACAGAAGATGTGATATAAAATACTCCTGTTTGCTCTTCCAGTTTTGTCAATTGTCCCTTCTTTAATGTCACACTAAATGGAGGCTTGCCCTGGTATTTCCTAGCACAGATAACCATTAGGGGTGAGAGGTTAGCACTTAGTTCAAATACAGGCTGGGAGCAACCTCTGTTCCTCTGCACAGGATGGAGTAGAGCATTCCTTAAACAAAACACCCCAGCCAAAACCAAACAGCACAGCAGTGGGAGCGCCACAGAGGGCTTTCCCCTCTGCAGACTTACCATATGGCTTGTGGGTGGCTTCTTTAGCAAGGACTGGGAAGCCTGAGCTGCTAACGAGACCCGCTCCCCAGTGCAACCTCTCTGACACAGATCATTTATATGACAAAAAACAACACGGGTGCCAAGTACAATCATTTCAGCTTCACTGCTCCCAGCGTACAGCACACGAACTGCAGTGTAATAAACCACTGCCACAAGCAAGCACTAACTTTAACACACAGACACCTTCCTTTCCATATGAGCTGGCCAAAAGCACTCGGGCTCTTCCACCAGCACGCACGTGGATGTGCAAATGCTCCGCAGCTGTCAGCAAGACACAGCTCCTACCAGATAAAAACTGGGCTTGCAAGATCCACTTGACCTTCTGAATGTCAGTGAGATAGAGGGTGAAAGGCCAGGAAGGGCACACATGTTTGTATTTACCTTCATTACAGGCCATTTCAGAAACAGCTGGAAATTTTTCCTAGCTGTTTTCTTTTGAATAATGACTCTGGAGCTGTACTTGAGCGAGTTACAAATCTATTTAAAAAACAATCCAAAGTGTTACAAACCATTACCAATGTTTCTCTGTCTCCTAACTACGCTGAAAAAAGGCAGGATTATGAAAAATTTCTGTTAGGAAAAACTGAACATGCAGGGAAAACCAAATTAAAACTGAAGGAGTGTTTTATGAAGACAAACAAACTCACCAATTAATGAGGAAACTCTCCAGATATCTTCAAGAAAGAGCAGGCAGTGAAACTGCAAATAACAGTGTTTACCTGTACCTACAGTTCCTGTTTCTTCGGGAAATTATTTTTGTATTTGCCCATTCATTTCTTTTGGTAGCAAGTGGAAGACAGGGGATTACTCCTATAGATAGTATTATTAGGCGGACTGATTAAAACCAAGAACCAATCAAAACTTCCTAGAACTGCTCACTGCTCATTTACGGTATGAGCAGCCTGATACTGAGAATAATATTTTCTAATACATGCCTCTCCATAACAGTTGTTAGAAAGCCCATAGAATTTTGGTCCTCGGAAGGTTGTTGATGAATCTTGAAAAGACTGTTTAAACACACGTCGGGGGAAAAAAAAAAGAGCCAATTAAGGGGAATATATTGAATCTAGGAATTTTTCAGTGAAGAACCCCGTCAGAAATAATTTCTAATACAACACTTCCCACTTTTTGTGGCTTGACAGCTTACATATTTCTTAATTTTCTTTCCATTTATCCGTATAACATTGAAACAAAAAGGGGTACTGACTGACTATAGACAGAAGACAGTGAAGCTACTTGCACAAAAGCTACTCTGAGGGACATAAATGGAAAGCAGAGAATCCTTCATCATCTTTCAGTACTAATCATCTCAGTTACTTTTAACAAAAGGAGAGCAAGATTAACTGGCAGGAGATTAGAAATGATTCTTTAATATATGTAACGTATTATGTCCTTTAACATACATATGCATCCAAAAAATATTTTGCTTATTCTATGCCAGCTTTATTTTGCTATTTAAAAATAATTTAATATAAACCTTACATATAAGCCTGCATACAAAAGAAAACCCCCTTTGTGGAGAAAAAAAAAAACCCAACCCACAGAAAAGTCAGCCAGTAGATGGCATTGTGGCACTTCAAAAGACGTTCCAGAAAATTCCACTTTAAAAATATGCAAGCCTAAGTACTGTGTTTAACCACTTACTGCTTAACCAATGCAATATTTTGCTCCTGCTCAATGCTACACATGCACAACCGAATAAACAAAACCACACAATGTAGCTGCACTGTCATACTAGCCCTGAAACAAATCTCTGCTCTGGTTCCCAAATCCAATTAGCTCTGTATGCTAGATTTGCAATCCCAGACTTGAAAAGATGATCCTTATTTGATGACTAAAATCCCATGAGCCATGGCCATCAAGGGGATACTAGAAAGGATGTGATTAAGTTGCAAAATATTTCCTAAAAAGTAATCATACACAAGATCTTACAACCAATGCAGATGATACTGTTTCCTGCCATACAGACACTACTATGGAATAGATATTACCCCATAAAAATAAATTTCTGGACTATTTTATGAATACTTCTATTTTCTTTCAATTAAATTGCTGGTATGCTCTCACAGCTAGGGATGAGAAGACTGTAGCAACCCACCAGTTTCTTGTGCAACACAGCAGTTCTCCATATTGCTAAAACCATGAAAACTTGAAAACATTTTGCAGAATTCAACATACAGAAAAACTCAGGAATTTTAAGAATTATATTCTATACACAGGCAAAATGATTTAAACTGAAGTTAGAATTGCAACAATCAGTAGTTTATCCGCATGCTACTTTACAGATAAACCTGGTTTAGCTTGACCAGCTCTGAGCAGGGGGTTGGACCAGAGATGATCAGAGACCCCCTTCCAGTCTCAGGTATTCTATAAGGCTTATATATCAATGCTCCTCATGGTATTGGTCTTTAAGAAAAGGTCTAGTTTCACTGCGGTATTTGTTTTGTCAGGAATTTCTCAAAGTCCTTGTATCATAACAAAAAAATTTCAAGATAGTGTTAACTGAGTCTGCCTAACTTAAGGGCTCTTAACTAAATTCAATAGTGCACTCTAAGTGTCCAGTTGCATATATTCATATTTTTTCCATGTCATTTCTAATAGAGCAAACTAAAGCAGTCTAGTCTTCCTGATGGAGAATTTCAACTTCAAGTCTCTATTGCCTGATAGGCTAATGCTTGGGTTAAGAAACAAGCAATCAAAACTTCATCCACAAATTAAAATAATAGCTCAAATATTTTTGCAAATTTAACACGTGCAAAAACACCATGGTCACTTGAACAAAGCTGGTTTTTGTATGTGGAAATTCCCTTTTAATTATAAGTAGCTTTTAAAGACACAGAAGAATACAAGAAAAATGTTTCTTCCATCCCCTTATGAAGTTACAAGCATTACTGTGAATGTTTAAATATTAAAAATGAATGCCTCCTTTCTGGAATGGAGATCATCAGGTTGGCCTGGAGCACCCAGAATAGGGGAAACAGGACCTTCCTCTTATCATCACTTCTTTCTAAGTGATCCCATCTGTGGAGGTAGATGACAACTGTCACAAACCCCAAGGCATTTCAAAGAGAAAAGAATGGAATAAGAGAGAAGAGAACATAAGCACTGTGGTACCAGATCAGTTCAAGGATCCATCTTTTCCAGTATGTTGTCCCCACCACCAGCCACCAGCAGTTCCTCAGGGAAAGGGAGCATGAATATGACACACACGTATACATCCTTCTGCTGGAATGGCTCCTCTGCTTCCAGTGACCACAAATTTTTGGCAACTTCAGGGCCATGTAGCTACAACCATACCACCATTTTAACAGACTTGATTAATATGTCTGACCCCTGTTTGAACTCATCTACCTTCTGGCCTCCCCAGCATACTGTGGCAATGAGTTCTACCATATAAATGTGTGCTTTGTACTTGGTTTGAACTTTCAAGCTTGATGGCTAATCATTTTGCTTAGACCTTGTGAAACAGTAGAACCAGTAAAAAAAAAGTCATTCTATTTTTATTTTCCTCAGAAATATTTTTCTCTTGGGAGAGCTTTCAAGTGATAAGTTCCTTATGGAAAGATTCCTTCCTTTGTGTACAAATATCCAGGTACCAGGAAGGAGGATAACAGCCTACACCAGAAATACTCAACCAACTGACATCCATGCGGTCAGCAGCAGAGAAAGCAGGACTAATAACTGACATCATTTCTGAACAGGCTGCGAAAGCACCTTGATACCTGCAACCGATCCAACAGTAGAAACCGGTTCAAGTAGGAAAAGGTGACCTGCCTGACTGCTTTTACTATTATTAAGGCAGAGTCTTTCAGAGCGCCCACCTACATCTAGTTACCTCACTCTGGTTCAGAAAGTCTACTGTATTCAAGTGGACATTTGGAATAAATACAGCGTGACCTTGCGTGGTGAACTCCAGAGTGTGGTGGCTCACAGGCAAAGGAAAGCATCCTTCACCATCTTATTTATGATGTCTATTTGGTCTTGTATCCTGTGAAGCTCGGTGCTGGGGACTGCCACAGAACCAGCAGGAAGATGATACTGGGTCACCCAATGGTTTTGCCTTCCAGGAATTTCACATGCAACTTAAAATTGTTACAGGCCTGTCTGGCCTGCATTGAACTGTGATTTGCAGGGGACACCACTTATGTGTCAGTGAGGAAAGAAATTTGGTTATTTTCTTGTGTTCATTGGCATTGGTTACCCTCTGCTATCATAAGAGTGCTTGATGAGGAAGGCAGCCTTACCCACACAAGACAGACACTTTTTGTGGCAAGATTTGGCCATTTTGCCCTTGCAACTGAATCCATGGAACTTGATTTCCTCCCAAACACATCCAAGTGCTTGAACTTTTCGTCCTCTGGCATGCTTGTAAACGTCGATTCTTCTCGTGCAGCCAGCGCTTCAACAGAATCAGAGTTGGAGCATATGCAAAAGCATTCCTACTCTGATAAAGCCACGTGGTATTTTCTCAACCCATTCAGTGGCTCCTGGTGTAGTGGCCACCACTGCTACTAAACAAGTCATGCTGTATCTGGTATTTGTTTGTTTTAGAGAACGGCAATTATAGCTAACCCCAAAGACAAGAGATTTTTTTGAAGATGGCTATTGTTTCAAAATCCACACGGTAAACAATTGGTATAAATTACTTCTGATTTTTTTTTAAATGGGCTTGGTGCTGATTCACCAGAGCTGAGGCCATTGTTTAACCCAGCACCAGTCGAACTGAGCAGTCAAAAGGCATTTTCTCAGATACTAAAAAAATGGTGACAACGGTGGTTGTGCCACAGGCTTTCATTGCTCTTCCAGACCAAAATTATAGTCAGAAAAAAACCACCTGCCCTTACTTGCACAGACATAGGGAAGATTTGTGGTAGACTTCATACTAACATAGTCTCTGAAGTTTTCCCCTGTTATTTCACTGCTTACAGGACTGGTAACTATTTGTGAAAGAGCAACTTTCTAAACCATACCCACCTACAACCATGGAACATCTGGAGCAGGTGGGGAGCTCAGTCTTGCGGTTCCCTTAGGTTGAAGGCTCCCCACTGACAACATCTGTCCAGAAAGAGAAACAGACGGCCAACTTCTCCAGACTTCTCTGCCCACCTGACCTGATGTTCTTCACACCAGTCACTTGGGAAGATTTAAAACAGGCTGATAAAATCCCCTGGGTAAATTAGAGAGTTAATTACATGACAATACTTCTCAGTCATAAACATTGGGCTTAATCACTGGAGCTCTCCACATACTTGCACTAAAAAAAGCAGACCTATAGAAAATGCATTACCCTCAAGATACTACATTTGCTAATTTGCTGGACAATTCCAGGGTTATTTAACAACTTCTTGCCATTTCTGAAAGCAGTTTGACAGATTTTTCCAGGCACTCTGACACTGCCTACAGCAAATCTATGTGAGGTGCAATAATACCTACTGCTCACAAGAAAAAGCAAAAGCTCTCAACTCAGCAATAATTATGTTGCTTAAAAAAAATAATAAAAAAATCTTACAAACTGGTGCAGAGAATCTTCTCTACAAATCAGCATTTACAGACTAATATTTCTCACTTTGTTGCAAGCTCACAATCCAATCAATGATTACTTTAAAATGTACCAGCAAGGAAAAAATACAAAGGAGTTAGCCAATTAGGAATTTCTTTAAACTGCAAGGATGCAAATCAAATTTAACTAATAAGTTAAATTTTTCTAATCTTGATTTTTGAGCATGTATCTTCTTCCCTCTATATAAACTCATTCTTTAACTGCATAATTAGTTATAGGAAAATTCTTTCAAGTGACATTTAAACCATTTTCCTAAGCCTAGTAGGCTTTTATGGTTATATGGTCTGCATTTGTGCTGGTAGTAACTTCTGAAGCTGCCAATTCATTTTTACAGCAGAGTAAAGACATTAAGTTCTCACAAGTTCCTACAGATACCCGGCAATCACCTACAGGAGAAAACCAAATTAATGGCTTCTCTGGAGGAGAGGCTACAGCTTAAGTGCAAGTCTCTGTTTAGCCACCAGAGAATCAATTTGGGAGAGGGAAGTTGGAAATGTTTCAACTACAGGGTATACAAGACCTTTTAAGTGATGAGAGAACCACAATAAATAAGCCACGAGACCCAACAACACAGAAAAGCAGATTTCCTAAATTTACATGTCCACAAACTGTCTTTTTAAAGTTCAGACAGGACAGACCAGCAATCTGTCACAAAATAAGGGAGGGTGTATTCGGAGTCACTGCTGACTTCAGGTGTTCCTCCTGCAGTGGCTAGGTACCTCATCACCTACCTTTCATTACTGGCCCCCACTTCCAGTGCCAGCTAAAACTGCCTTCTGCTGAACGCAGGGTAAAAGCCACGCAATGCAATTGTTGCAAACTGCGGTCACTCCTTTCCTGCAAAGTCACACTCTAGCTTGTCCCACGGGGTGGCAAATACCTGCCCACCTCTCTCGTTTGGATACAAACCCTCTAACATGTATAAATTGGAAGCACCCACCAAAAGAGCTTGTATTTCAGCGTTACTTTCTCCCAGCTGATGTTAAGGGACATAAACTCAATTTTTTTCAGTCACAGAGGGAAATGTTGAATTGTTAAAGGATATTGTAAGAGACAGACTAAAACTTGCCCTAATTAGTACAGCCTGCCTGAGTCAATATGCAAGTGTTACGAAACTTCCCATGCAAACTGAGGAAGTTAATCTTAGAAACAGAAATTATAAATACTGTGCTTTCAACAAAAAATACTTTTCCTCTGAACTTCTGATTAGGCAATAATAATGTATTAATCATTTTAGGGAGAAACTTTCTCAGGAAATATAGTGATAACACATTTATAATTTTCTGTGGCTTAGATGTTATTTGACATAATTTCTCCTTGGGTCTCCCCTTCCTACCACCTAGCAAAACTCTGATGCCTTAGTTCTGCAGTGATGCCAAGTTTCCTTTCATTATGCAGGCTATGAAGAACTACAGAACAACTCCTTAAGTCGTGGTCTAGTTAAAAAAGCACAGAGCAAAATAGTCTGAGCAGATGCAATGTTTGGCTTGGCTCGTGTTACATTAATAAGTTTTCTACTTTATGTTTTTATACCTGAATAGTGAATGAATGTTTTCTCAGTCTTTGTCATGCTCTACTTTCCTTAAAAAAAAGATGCAGCCCCTGCACACGACACAGCCCTGAAGCAACCCTGCCAAAGAGGTATCACTCTTACATAAAAGGGTCTTGAGCAGTTTGTTCATGCAAGAATCTGGCCCAGGAGGAAAGCAAAGTCGGGTCACTCTGGATCTGACAGTGGATCCTAGGTTCTTGAGTATGGGTTTCTAAGGCTAAAATCAGTCAAATGCATAGAATAAGATGATGGCATTCAACAGCGTCCAGTGTCCCACCTGCAGTCGCTAGTTTCCTGGTAAGGGAACTGGGGGAAGGGAAGCTATTTCCTAACTTGATAGCAAACTATCACTTACAGGTCTGTTCAGCAACACCCTTTGAGAAGGCCAGAAGCAGGTACTAGTAGGCCACAGCTAATGTAAACAAATAAAACAAAATCAAACCCAAACATTAGTCAATGTCAGACAAGAAGAAACCATCTTTTGGAGGATAAAAAGATACTGGCAAAAATTAGCCATAAATTAGAAATGATCCATTATTTTCGTAAAAGGCAAGAGGTTTCCATTTATTTCAAAACACAGTAAGACCCCTTGAAGTCAGGAACCATTTACTACTAAGGTAAATGATGGGAAAGAAAACGCTACATATAAGTGCCCAGAATTTTAACACACTGCATTTGCTTTTATATCCATAAAGGACCATCTCTACACTGTTAAATGCTGAGAACATCATTTTTTACTGAATGTGTTTTGCTTCTGCTGTAAAAATGTAAGAAGGAAAAAAGTCCCTGGCACAGAGATTTGGTCTCTTTGTGCCAATAATGCTAGTCAATTTTAGCATGTAAGTTTTTAATGATTCACTATACTGTTTGATTATCCACTCCCCAAAACCACCTTAATTAGCAGAAATATTGATTTTACAATGTTCAGTCCTATAAGCTTAAGAAATATGAGCCGATAAACTTAGTCCTGAATAATAAAAAATTAAACTGATATAGTAATAAAATTGTAACAAAGGGAAAATGTCCTCCTGCATCTAAATTGAGTTGCAGCAGATAACATTTTGAATAATTTTAGTTTGAATCCTGCTGAGGCAATCATTTATGGAGTGCTGCCTTGCCAAGCAAGTCACCAAGTGCTCCTTGAGAGGATGTGATTGTACTGTTGCCACAAGGTACTGTCTGATTCAAAATATTCTCCCTGAAGTATAATAGAGTCATAGCACAAAGCAAACGGTGCCAAAGGTCTAGCTGACAAGCTTTTCCTATCAAGGAGGAAAGCTACCTGGTCCAGATTCAGTTTTTAAAAAGAATGACGGAAAGTTAGTGCTTTTTCATTCAGCATACAAAAAAAATCTTGTCAACAATTTTTTCCAGATTTCTATCTAATAAAAATAAACTTTCTCCTTCTCTTTTAAGCGAATAGGAAATTCTGAACATCTTGTTAGTCTTAGAAACCATAGCATAGTTACAGTTAATGGACATATGTTTAAAATAGCAAAAAGAACTCCACTCTTCATAACATTAACAGATAGACTAAAGTCTGAAGGGACGAGCATAATATGTCAATGTTACTTTCTCTTTTAAAGCAGCCACAGTATTGCCAGTAATTCCTGAGATAAAGCTGTAACTATTTAAGCTATAGAACCTTCACTTCTTTTAAATTCTACATTTGCATGAGTGTATTTGAAATAAAATGTTAGCTACCTTCTATAATAAAAGATTAAACACTCTCATTAAATGCCCAGAACGATCATTTAATCTTGCCACTTCATGTTTTTGTAAAAAAACAGACACATCCCCCCAAACACCCCCCCTTCCTCATTTGTTTAAAGGACCAATCTACATCACTAGGTCAGCACTCATAGAAAAGGAGGGAGCAAATGGTTTTTAAGTAAAAAGAACACATTTTAATCCATTCTTCCTTGAAAGTAAATGTATCTTTCAGGAGAGATAAAAAGCATGTCTTAGCTGTGAGTAAGTCCTTATGTAAAGAACCAAAGTAAATAACTAAATCCTAGCTAATATTTGACAGTTGCTGCCTTATGGAAACACCGAGGTCTGCAAGGACAGTGGCAGAATGATTAAATGGTAAAACAGTATGTCAGCTGTTGAAGAGATTAAAAACCAACAGCCTGTATAACAGCAACAACAAAAAAGATCAACAGGACAACAGCATGCGGTGGCATCAGCACTACCAGTAACGTGTGCGTAAAAGGGGCTTTAGCTCCTATTGCAGCATCTAAGCCAGTACCTCAATTCTCAAGCATCCTGAGGTGTGGAAGGCAGCGAGACCTGCTAAGGTTCAGCCCATTTAACAGATTATGTTTGTCTAAACATCAACTTGGGAACTTTTTTTCTTCTTAAAGAGATTTTTGGCACCGCTGGTGTTAGCAGCCAGTTCTGAACGTCGGGTGCCAGAACATGCCCCCTCCCCGCTGCTGGAGAGCAGCAGCCCCGGGGCACCGCTGCTGGGAGGGAGCCCATGCGGAGCAGCCCCACGCTGGCTGCTCCCCGATGCTACAGGTTAGCAGATGGCACTGCGGGTGCCTTGACACGTCCATACCGCTTGTTATGAGTCACATACACAATGCAACACAGCCGGGACTCTAAAACGGTACCTCAGGCAGAGCGTACACTGGCACATTTCCTTCCCACTTGCAAGAACCGAGACTCCGGATCTTGACTCCTTTGCTTCTCCAGAAAAATGCATCACAAACACAGTCACAACCAACTAGTGGGGCAGGCTACGGAAGGTATTAAAACCCTCCTACAACTGCATATGTAAAAGAGATGCTCTAGGCAAGTTTTCTTATGGCTGCCCACGTCCCTTCAGTTCCACCTATGTCAGAACAGCTGTTCTAAGTCCCAGTGCAAAAGGTAAACTGGGGGCACTGCCAGTATAAGCACAACCCTGAGCAGACCTACCCTAAAAGACATGTAATGAAGAGTTGTACGGACTGTCAGCATCAGTCAAGAGCTGATACACTCTGAGCCTCTCCCCGTTGTCAACAACGGGCAACTGTGAGAATGGCAGCCAGAGGGCAGCTAATTTGGGGAGTTTCTGGGTGATGGCTCCAGGCTAGATGAGGAACACAACTACAGTCACCCTGCCCGCTTCCTACAGATGGTGGCATGTGCTGGGTTGCAAGCAAGCAGCGTTGTAGCAGCTCAAGCTTTCAACAAGCTGTTTCAAAGCCTTCCTTCAGATTGTTTTAGCTTTAGGTATGTTTTTGTTTTCCTTTCATTGACTTTACTGAGATGATTAATGATGAAAACCAGATCTATTGGAACTTGCTTCTGTATGTGGATGGTACCTTCAAAGTTCATCTAGGATCTGGCAATAGAGTCCTTAAGGCGGCTAATAAAACTCCTAAATGCTTTATTTGAATGTATGCAGCATGCTGCTTGTACTGATCTTTAGCTATTTACCAGAAAAACCTTGACTTATGTTCCTTAATTAGTAGAATTTACTGAGAAATTAATACACAGGACAGGTAGATGCATGGACTTAATTAATAAGGCAGCAAATAATGCAAACAGAAATAAAATATTATCTACTTAAAAATAATTAGGTAAATAGATTCCTATAGAGAAAGCAGTTTTCAGGTCATAATCAGTGCAATTGTAACAACTGAAATGGACTGGGTAGTGATTTCTACTTGTTACTATAGCTTCCAATTCTCACTTTTTTAGTGTTTTATATTAAACATTGTGTAGCATTTTCAGCACTACAAACTTTTTTCTTAAATCAGTAATTTGGAAAAAATACGTTCAGTTCCGTTACAGCACATTTCATCATAGGTAATTCAAAACATTTTGCCAAATGGATCAGTTAAATTTCACAAGTTTGCTGTGATGTAATGCAGTAACACCAACTTTTTTTAATCCCTACCTGGTTAAACTTTCTGGTGGAAAACTTGAGTATTTGCATGTAAACAAAAAATTATTTTTCAGCTGTCAGGTCCACTTGACATTGAGAAGAATGTTGTCAGCACTCACAAGCTACTTTTAGTTCCTGCTGATCGGATCCATGCTGCTGTCTCTGAGTCAGAATACACAGGATAAAATGATAAAATTTGAGAAATCAGAGGACCCAAGCAGTGCACAAATGAAGGTGAAATGTTACTATTTTGTCTAAAATATTCATTACCAATTATAACTTTCATCCTTACAGATTTTTCTGTTGATGTAAGTTCCTGATCCAAAGAGAGCAAGAGGACAAGGCAAAGGCTGATAATTTCTAATATGGATGATGATTTACAACTGAACAATTGAAGACAGTGATCTGGTCAGGTCACTACTCCGTTATCATCATCCTGCTACTGAACTTTGTAAGAAGATGGGTATACTTAAGGAGACCTTTTAAGAATGCCAGCAAGAAGCTTCCTAAACAGTATTTTCTTGCAGCTGCAGAGCAACTTAGAAATGTTCTTTCGTAGTACAACTATGACTGCAATAACAGGAATACAAAGGCCTTGCAAAAGCAAGCACCAAGTAAAAATGACTAGTGGTGTCTGCAAGAAGGAAACAGCTTAGACGTGGACTTTCCAGGCACACAGTCCTGTCAGATCTCCTCTTCCAACCATGAAAGAAGTTAAAATATGCAAAACAAAACTAACTTCTCCAGATTTGTCTCAAGACTTCAAGCGTGGCTGCTGAGTTACAAACCCACACTGGCAGCTAAGACTTCCCAAATTTTGAAAACTTCCAGTTCCTGTAGAAGACGAGGTCGTGGATGAATAACGCCAAATGCTGTGCATGTATGAGGAGATTACATACCTCACCAATTTCTCCATACTGCAGCTATTAAAGGATGCTATATTGTGGACAGGAAATGGGGAAATGACTGCATTTGTTCTTAGAAATCCCTGGCTTCTCAAAGTATGTGTTGTTCCACATGGTATTATCCCAGGCAAGTAGGTAGGTATCTAATGACTAGATTTTCTTGCAAGCTCAAGTTCTTAGGCATGAGACTGATAGTTCAAAACCAGAACTTAGAGCCAAGTGGAAACACTGCCATTATTTGTCATAAAAAAATAATATCCGTTTCTCTCAGTTATAATGTACTGATACAACCTTCCAGTAGTCTCTCAGGTTGCAAGAGACAAAAGAAAAGTGAATACACTTTTACACTTACTTTCCCCGCAATCTGTGGTGTTCGAGTGTGTACCCTAACACATTGATCCATGTCAGGAATGTAATCAAGAGGCAGTAGAAGAAACCTCTGCTGCCTCGGCTAGTTCTCGCGGTGCCAACTCACTGCATGGCTCAAGGGGCTCAAATGGGTCCCCTGTCGTTAATCTTCTGGTATCATGAAAAATACACTGGAGGACAAGGACATGTAACATGTTCTATGCTCCTGGTCTAGAGATTCATTTTACGCTTTGCTGTTATCCAGCATCAATCCAAATTACAATAAAGTGGACATACAGTTATTAATTCATAAAATTCAAAACTAACAACATGCAAACATTTATTAAAGACACAGATGTAGAGATAAAAGAAAAACTGCAATTAACCTGTCTCCACTGAGGTAGGTTATATCAAAGATATCTCTCTCTCTTCCTCCTTCATCTCACCTTTTCCTTTCCTTAGAAGATGGCAGACAGGTTTCCAGCCTTTGTCCATGTCCCTCCTTCCTGACAAAGTACTTTAGTTATTACAGCTGGTTCATGAATAGGAACACTTCACTCACTCCAACTCTGTGCAATGAATGATATCCAATCTCTCTCTCTTCAGCAAAGCATAACTTAATATATTAACTTCTAACTTTTATATTGTGTGTCAAATGCATGACAAATGTTGGTGCCCTGAAATCTAGCAGCATTTTATTATGTAAAACTAACCAAAATTCACCCTGTAGAATACTAGTATTTCATGCCAAATATAATAAGAATAATGTCATATTGAGGAATACACTAATCTTCTTAACCTTTGTAAAGGAAATGCAAGGGTTCTGACTCCGTTAGGTCCCCTCACCTTACTGACCTTCCTTGATAACCAAGAGACTGTGGCTGCAGAAAGTACAAGTATCTGTACAGGTTCTTCTCTACCCACATAAACTAAGGTGCAAAATAGAATCACCAATCTACTTCTCATATATGTTAATTAACTGAGTAACTTAAACCAGGTTACATTTAATAGGTGATTTTTAACACACAGCTCAAATTCCCTAGGTTATTTTCCTGCTGTATTTTCTAAGTAAGCATAAAGTGGCCTTGAAATAAAAAACCCAACCAACACACAACAAAGCAATAAAACACAGAACCATGCAGCATATCTGATAAAAGAATTCTAATTCAGCATAGAAGGAAAAGCAAGGAACAATCAAACAACTTGATTTCATTTTAGAAAAATCAAATTCACAAGTTAGAGCAGAACTTGGGAAGGTCTAAATCGACATTTTCTGCAGCAGAAATATTGCCTAAGCTCTTTTAGAACTTGCTTGCGTGCCAGAGCAAATATTTTCATTTCATTGAACTTGCTAGGCAACTCCCCAACATAAAGTGTATGGTAAAAACACTCTCCAGCAATATCAAGCCTGCAATATTTATTAAAAACATTTGCGATACATGAAAACAAACTCTAATTCTGCACATATTCAAACTATGAACTCCACTTTGTGTATTAAATAGCACAACAGAACCTCATCTAAAACAGGTTTTCATATGGGAGAAGAAGAGGTGGCAGTGAGTGGGTGCTCTTCTATACATTATTGCTATGATTTGACCTTCTGAGCCACCACTGACTAAAATTAGCATGCTTCATTTCGTGCTTGTTTGGATGCACACTGTACTATGTTCCACTGCTCTACAGTAGAACTAGCAGCAAGATTTAGAAGCATTATAAGACATTTTCTTGTGAGAAAATAAAGGGCATATTAGGACATAAGCTATGATTCTGTCCGTACTTTTCTCTCTGATATACCTAACATTGTGCAGGCCTAAATGACTACACCTTTCCATCTGCACCACCAAAAATTAGGATATATGTTTACCTACTGTTGTAGCCTCTAAATAATAGAAATGTTAGTGTGGAAGAGGATCTCTTGTTGTGATTTTATACAGGACAGCTTATATAATAATACTATTACGTTCCAGGTCCCACTAGTTTGGAATACCCAGTCAATTTAGAAAAAAAATTGTTCTTGCATAACAGTTATGATTCTTTAAGATCCATCAAGCTAACATCCTGTTCTTTTCTGACTCTGTGGTTGACCCTGTTCTGCTGAGTAGAGGTAACAGGGAGCTTTTATATGACTGAACAAAGAATTATTATCATCCAGTTTCACAACATGGTTGAATGTAATGTCCCATGGTATTTATTTAAGCAAGAAATACCTTACTGAAATGAACTGAATTCATAATGACTGCTGTTGCTTTAGTTTGCTGATAGTGAATTTCACCCATTCTTGAGAGATACGTAAATTAAGTAGGAGGATTTCTACCATATACAAACCCAGAAGCAACATTTATTAGCATTAACAATGGAAGACAGCATAAAACATGCCTGCCTTTTGGAGGCCGATTTCTAGGGTTTTTGGTACTGAGCCTTTGTATCGTATACAAAATTAATAGCAAAATAGCTATTACTGTCTTCATGGTTAGAGCCTGGTTCTTACAAAGACAGCAAGCTTATTTATGTGGATTGTTATTTGCTGGGCTCTGAACCACATTCGCAGTTGAAACCCATCTTGGCAAAAGTGCTGTGAATTTCATTCTTGTCCTTGAAAGGATCACACAAGAAATGTACATAGACCAGTTGTTGAGCACTTGACATTTCTGACCAAGAATTACAAGTAGGAAAGAAAGAAAGGACAAGATCCTAGTCACCATCGTCTTAATACTTCAGAAGAAGAAATTTTAAAGACAGAAAGATCAAGTACCTTACATTTTTAAAAATGATCCACTGGAGTTTGGGGTCATCATATAGTTTGACAAGCTTTTCCATAAAACCCCCAAACCCCTAACCAAGCAACCAATCCCCACCGGTTCCTGCTTTGTTTTTCACCTTCTTTTATAATGGCATCCAGCTATCAGATTGTAAATCCTGTACCACCACAAAAATAGCAATGCTCTTCATAGTGGTTTTTATTGTCCTTTGGACTGAAACTGTCCTAGAGGAAAAGGAAAAGGGAATTCACTATTGTACTTTCCTACTGGCCAATTTCTGTAAACTATAAATAAAGCACATAAATAGCTTGTCCATTTTTGGGTTTCACAGCAGGTATTAGAAACTGAGTATCGGCTGGGAATTGATCAGATAAGTATTGGAAAATGAGGACTAGGTGATACAGGTTGGATCCGGTGTAGAATATGCAGAACAGACCTTCACATTAGACTATATTCACAGCCATAAGCTAGCAGAAGATATTTAGAAAGATGAAACTAGAACAATGGCAGTAGAAAAAATGTACTGACATAACACCTGGACTTAAATAACTTGCGATAGAAGATTATGAAGTGACCTGCAGAAGGTCCCAAAGACAAGGAAGAAAAAATACGGTGGGAACTGTGATATTGTCTCTGGGCAACATGATGGTACTAATTGCTTCATCTTTAAGAAGCTGTATTCTGGGGTGAAGGGGGAAAGAAATAGTATGGTTGTTTTTTGTTTACCATTTCTAAGCCACTTGAAATATTTTGCAAGGATCCACTGGAAAGTTTCCCCTTAATGATGTGAATATTAACTTGTGAACTGTGAAGAGTTGGAAGAGTATGTATAGAAAAAATGAAAACCACATACATGCTACTGGAAGAATTATAGGGAATCACAGAAAGTAGGATGCTATCAATTATCACTGACTCCTCATATTTTTGTTTACACATCTCTCCAGCTATGACAAAGACATTCAGTCCGCTACAATCCAAGCAGCTTCAGAAAGCTGGGCATTTGGTACAGGCATAGTAGCCAACGCACTCAGTCCTACAAGACTCCGCAGCTAAAGAGAGCTGGTAGGTGCGCACACTGCATACTGGGCTGAACAGAGAAAGACAGTCAGAGCTGGGAGGGAGTTCAGCTGCATCCCTGAACAAGCTTCACAAGTCCTGGGGGTTTATTGGCCCACCCAGCATCCCTGGTTTTGACAAAATGTGCTGCTGGTTGCATGACATGAGTCATGCCTGAACCACCTGAAAGTGCTATGGAGTTCAAAGAGATGGGCTCTCCACCCCTGCTCCTCCAAAAGTTTATTGCTTAGTCTAGAGTGTTTACAGTGGGAATTGGCTGCACAACCTGTTTTTCTCTTGCTTTGACTACCCAGAAAATGTGGACACTGCTAGTGAAATGAAATTATAAACTATTTATTTACAGGTGGACCAATGTACAAAACTTTCACTTGTGAATACTGAAAAGCGGATACTTAGGAGAGGGTAGTGGAAAGGAGGGTACTTCGCAAATTGACAAGTGAATCAATATAAAAACTACAAGTACCATTTTAAGCTCTTAACTTACAATGTAAATCCCTTATCCAGAACCAAATTAAAGTAAAAAGAGTTGCTGGACAATGATGTACAGAATCTGCTAGAATTTGACACTCCCAAAACAGCAACGTTGCAGTTACTGATTGCCAGTGCATACCTGTAAAGCATCAGCTTCAATAGTGCACAAAAGGCAGCAACTTAAACAAAACATTGAAGCATCTCCCATGGATCTGCTCTTTAAAAAGATTTAAAGCCACTGATTTGCAAATGCAACACAGTTGTTTTAACTATGGGAAAAAAAGCTAAGGCTTGTTTGAAGCTTGTACTAGTTAGCCAATAGGAATCTAATCCCCCAGGATGATTTGAATATATATATTTTTTGCAAGGGCAACATAACTGTAGTAAAAAATTGCTTCATACCAGAGAATGAACCTATACATTCTGAAAAATGACTAACTGTAAAACAGTCTCGTTATAAGTGCATTCCTCCACAGTGATAATGACACTTTCCAAAGAGCGTGTGTAAGGCATCCAGGCCAAACTGGTGACGACGCTTTCCAAAACATCTAAAAATATTAAAAGTTTGCCACTTGCTGAGATAAATGACACTAAGTGAAAGAAACAACAGATCTTTTCAGGTACAATCATGTTGAAATTCAGATGCTTATCTCTCAACACATTGCTTACTTAAAATTCCTAAGAATCAACATGCAAGTGTCCTTTGGAGCACTGTAAAAATTCAAAAATTGTGTTTCAGCTTCAGTCTGCCTTTACTACCAACAAACACTACTCTCAAACTCCTGAGACTATTCCAGGAAACTCCCTACTCACATTTGCATCCATTAGAAACAGACTGAAATTCACACCAAATACGAGTAAGCCTTTGACTGAAACTCAGCACGTTTTTTACACAAGGCCTATACAGAGGCATTAACATACAGATCTTTCCAGGAGCTCTTGTTTTTCTTTCTCCTAGCATGCTCTTTATAAAACAAGAAACACACAATGAATTCATCCAAACTGAGGAAAACCACAGCATTTCTGTCCTAGGAGGTACAAGGCACAGCATCAGCTCAGTTTATTTCTAGTTACCAAGGTCTCATCACACAGCCGCTGGTGCAGAAACCTGCCAGATATAATATATAAATGGAGCTGCAGCTGCATGGCCAAGATTCCAGTGCACTCGTCATGTGCAAAAATAACAGCAGTACAGCTTAGCAGGAAAAGCACATGTGGAGACAACATTTTATAGGACAAATAAGAAGAGTTAACAGTGGTGGTTTAGCCCTACTAAGCCTTGATTCAAGGATCTGTATCTTCATTATTATAAAGGATGTACTTTTCAGGAAGAGTCTTGTTCTACAGACTTAGTGGGGGAAAAGGTGGAAGTTAAATCCTGTTCTCGCTGAATCCATTAGCAAAATTCCCATGTGCTTTAGGTGGGATCAAACTTTGTTTATGGGATAATTTTTAAATTTGGTTGTATGATTTTTTTATTAAATTTGAGATATAAAAGAATTTTAAAAAGAGATAATTCAAACTATTCCTAAATTTTCTAGAAACAGAAGCTGCTTCCGCTCAAGATAAACTGTCTGCCTCAGCAAGCTCAAAAGTATCCATGTATCCAGAAAATAAATTTAATCGGAGAGACTGAATTCACATGGAAATTTTCAGATTTATAAGCTTACCTATTCACATCTGTTACATCTTTGCCACTGAAGAACGAGGAAATACACCTATAAACCAAATAGAAAACACCAAACTGTACCAATAAAAAGGTGTTTTAAGAGCAAGAGAGAGGCTTGTAAATGGTAGATGAATCAATAAGACTGCGGTTCTTCATAGAGACTAAAGATCAGTAAATGACCCTGTATTATTCTAGTGATGCTTGTAAAGGATTTTTTTAGTTTTCCAGAGAAGATGCAATTACTGGGCCCATCAGTGCTGTGCCAACTTTGTCACACACTGTGATAAAGCCATGCTTTTTAACTCTGCAGCCAAAAAAGTTGAAAGATTTTGCCTTGTTTCTTGCAGTAATGTAAGAAGCACTCAGCACCCATGATGAAACATTGGCTAATCATATGTACTGTGCTCTAAAAACAGTCTTGATCAAAACATTGTACAGCCGAGTCCTCCTAAGTTCTGCAGAAAGTTTCAAAGGTTCACTTCCTAAGAAATGCTGCATTTAAGCTGGTTGTGTGTTACAACATGTCATGGTAAGTAGGTCACATTTTGATCTTCTGATTTACCATATAAAAACTGTCACCATCTTTTACTGTCAGCATGAAATCAACATGCCACTTTTGTGAAAACTCTGTAAGACTGATAAGACTGAATTTTGGCAATGTTGGACAGAAAACAACAGCCATGCTACTGCTTGCTTACTGTGCTGAGCTGGCAGAAGTAAAACAGAAGCCACTGAGAGAATCTGCATCTTCTTTACTTTCAATAAATCCATTTCATGGCTGCAGAGAAACACGTCTGCACTTGGCAAGGGCTGCACTTAAAAACAAAAATAGAAGTATCATTGTTTTAGTGGACATTACAGAAATGTAACTTCCCAAGTGAATCTGACACATTAATAACACCTCTTTAACCACTGTCTAATGATTTTTGCAGACATGAAATGGAATATTTTACTAGTATTTTCAGCAGTCTGTGCTGCTTTTTCTTTTAGTTCAGGTTTGCCAAAACTGTAATGAAAGTCCTGTGCTTTACGCCATCACATGCTTCTTAGTATCAATACGCCAATTAGACATATCACTGGTGTCACAGGTACTAACTGCTGAACTCTCACACTGGCAGAAGCACAATTCACTTGTGTATATAGCTAGAGCCTGCTAATTATTAAGCCATCCTCCTATTATACATTAAGGTTTCTCTCAGTAATAAAGGCAATTCAGAAGGAAGCTTGCTGAGAAGTTATAACATGACGATAGGACCCAGAAGCTGTCGCTAATTCCTTGTTCGACCACACGCTCTTGTCGCTGTGGACAAGTAAGTCTTGTGGAGTGCATCTACACTTTTTTGTTTTACTTTGTACGCGGAGCGCACTTGTAATGTGAATTTCTTCATCCTCCATGCTTTGGTCCATGTCGTGGCCCAGCATCTCAGAATGCATGGGCTGGATTCTGCTCTGACTAAACCGCCTGGGAGATCTTCTCCAGAACCACGCCAAGTGTGCTCCAGCAGTAACTGAGCATTAAGACATGGGGCTAGACAAGAGCTAGTCCACAGTAAAAACCAAAACCCAAAGCATATACAATGCAGACATCAGGTTCTTGACACAAAGTATTTTCCTTTACTGATACGTTTCTACAGATCTGCTCTATGCATTAATGCAGACATTGTGTCAATTTTTTCATCTCCCCAGATAGACTGTACCCTTTGGGGATGGTGATGTTTGAGCCCACACCTATTTGGTGGTCACACTGCTTGTACCAACTTCAGCAGGTCCTCCCGTCACCACCTGTTATTCCTCAGTTACTAGGATAAATACTTGCATGGGCATGTGGTGAGCAAGATAACTAACTTTCTAACAAACACTAAAAAAATAAACTGGTGATTGAATGACACCTTTCATCTTCCATGATGACAAAACAAGTTACTTTTCAGCTGGAAAAGTTGATCTAGATCACTGGTTTGGCTTCACAAATTGAGACACTATCACAAAAAAAGGTGAGGAGCTGCTTATTTTGACACTGAAAACATGTCAACCAAACTATGGCCTGCAGCACAGATGTAAAAGTGCCACAAAACCTTCCAACAGGAAGCAGGAAGTATTAACAGGAAAGTTAATTTGTAATATTTACAATATTTAATCTATTCACAATAGAGACTACTCTAATTATTAGCACAAAATGCAGGGGCACAGTACACAACCTGCAAGTTCAGAGTGAAAAGCAAGAGTTCAACCACTAATGCTTTCGGAAAGATTCACAAAACCTTGTAAAGGCCTCTCTTTAGACAGGTCCTTGTGGCTGAAAATTATTATTCTCTATTAATATGTAACCTGCTGTCCACTCTTGTTCTACTTAGTGATCTCATCAGTTGAGTAAAATGAATAGCATGTAAGCTAAATACGGGAAAAATTAAAAAGCAAACATCTTTCTGCAGATAAGCAGTATTATCTGAGGTGGTGCACCCAGATTTATTTACATACATAATTAGAGAAAGGCTGCTGCAAACTGACAAGTCAAAAGAAGGCTAATTCACAGGTAGCAGCAATGGGATTGACAAATTATTCACTGCAGTAGAAAATGATTACTTAGAAAGAAAATACTTAAAGATATGTATGGAAAATAAAGTGATTTATTCTTCCCTTTTATGCTATTCCTTTAAGGAATGGCAGCTAAAAGCAGAATTAATACATAGAGCTGAAGGGCAATTCTGTACAATCCAACAGTCACACACAAATGGTGTATTTCATTGCTTTGGTAGAGATGTATTTGTGAGCTGCAACAGTGCTGAGCAAGCCTCCAGTTTTCCTTGCAATTCCCAGGATAAGATGTGTACTTTTTTTTTTCCTGCCTTAGGGCAATCAGTTTCACCACACAAGCTTTGTCACTGAGCACTTTTCCCAAAGCTAATTTACAAGCTGGTTTTCACACACCCATTCCCAAGAAGCATTTTCTCCCACAACACATGGCCTGAACAATTTTAAGTACACATCAGAGTGGCTAAGAAATTCTAACCTTTCAGCTGAGGTACAGCAACTGACTGCACCTGCGCTCCTAGTCTACCACGATGCAAAATGAAGTAAACTTACTTAGGTACTGGTTTTTATTTGCACTGCAGCAGGCTAGGGATGTACCCGCCGCTGGTTACTGCACCTCAGTTGAGGTAGCAGCAACTTTCACCAAACCTAGCTCAGCTGCTCTCCATTGTCTATACTCTCAAAGCTCTTCCCCAGCCCCACTTCTCATTCAGTACAGCAACAAAGTTTAAATATTTGTAGAGTGCCTTCTGTAACTAAGCTAAAACTACCAAACATGAAGAAAGGAACAATTTATAGTAAGTGAAATGAGGATGCTGGGGAAGGAAGACAACTGGGGAGGAAGGCAAGTGCAAAAACAGAGGAAGAAAACTGGGTTAAAATATTTTCCATTATGGCAGGAAATTATACAACTCTATTAAGTGACATGGTCAAAATTTACAAGTTCAGCAAATATCACTCAAGTAAATCAAGTTAAAGTTCTGTGCCTTCTAGAAGTTTTTGATGTGGAAAAGTTAGACCAAAGCAATAATTTTAGGTTCAGCTGACTGATCTACAGTAACATTCAGCTATTGGCTTGTAAGGGCAGATTAAAAAGAAATTTCACACAGTATTCCAATACCTATGCTAATATCATTGACAAAAAAGACATTTTGGCAGCATCTGGCACTAAATAAATTGAAGCTGCTGATACATATTTAATACACAATGTTATCTCCTCTCAAGCTATGGCCCAGCTGAGAATGGTCAGCATGAGAGGAAAATCTGAGTGCTGCAGGAAAGGTTTCCAATGATTTAATACGTGGCATTGCTTATTTCAAGTTATTCCTGGCAGAATTATTACTCAGAAGCACTGGGGACCATTTGCCTGTTGTTATCTTTAAACCCTGAGAAGCAAAACCCCGAAGCTGTCTCCGCTTGCGCGGTCTGGTTGACATTTCTCTGTAGCAGTGCAGTCACTGTGGGCTTCCCCTCCGCCGCCTGACTCTCTGCCATGAAGTGCTTGTAAGTGATTGATCCTCGGGTCTGGGGGCTGCCTAGGTGCTTGCACCGGGAAACCAACCTCCGGTTTCTCCAAAGCGGAACTGCTTATACCAGTACTACTGCTGAAAGATGCTCTTTGTATACCTTTGATTAAGCTCCAGTTGCATCTTTCAGAAGATGAGGAATGTTATTCCACAGCTTTTAAAAATCAGTGGCTGTCATTTGATGCACGTTTTATCCTTTTACTGGCTATCACTGTCACTCAAAAAAAGCCATCATGCCACTTGCTGCATTTTCTCCTCCTCACTCTGCTGACACCAACATCTGTACAGCTGTTTGCTGAAGGGACTGGGAAAGTGGCCAGGCTAACCACTCCGGTACCTGCCTGCAAAAAACCTGCTTCCTAGCCAACCTAATCCCCTTTCCCATGTACTACACCAACTACTTATACCCACACGAGGGACCAGGCAGGACTGCTGTTTCCAGAGGCAGTGCCAACTTAGAGCTTTTTTCAACTACAGACTGATGATTGCAGTCTATCCCCATGAAATTCTTCTTTGGTTTTAAACACATATCCTGCATTTTCTTCCCTGAGCTACTGAGTGACTTGGCTTAATCTTACATCACAGGCACGTCTCAGTGAGGCGGCTAATTGATCTCTCTGAAGTGTTCAAGATTCTGCTCGAGAGCCAAAAAAATTCTTCGGAATACCTCAATATCAAACGTACTACACAAGATCTCATTTTTAATTGTGTTCAAACTGCAAGAAACAAAAACAATGTGCCAAAGGTAACAGTTTTAAGCTATTGAGAAAGCAATTAAAGCAACAGCCACACTACAAAATAAGTTACTTCTACTACAACAAAGATGCTTTTTAAGGAAAAGAAGTGCAGCAGTTCTATACAAAGCATAGCCAGCACGTTTTGCAAACATCAGTAAAGAAAGCAAAATTTGTGCCCTTGGTGACAGCTGTCTGTTTGACAGTAGCAGGAGCCTTTTCATTTTCCAGTATACTGGGTACTACTTTACATCAAATATATTTATTAGAACAGCAACAGCTATCTTCTATGTCTGTCTTACTGAGGAAAAGTATATAGAAGCACTACTACTGTATAACAACATCAGATCCTTGCTGTGCATTTTTGTAGGGGTTTCTTCAGATCACTACAGGTCATTAACCTTTCACTTCAGGTAAGTAATGAACAATGCAATGACTTTTCCAACAAAGGAAATCAGCTGTGTTACCAATGACAACTTCACTTTTAAATATATGCACCAACCCCCTGTGCATGCACTTGTTATTTTTTTTTTTTTAAATCAATTCTGGTATAAAATAAGAAAGGTTCCCTTTGGCTTCACCTTGAGCTGATAATGAACAAACCCTCAATGAAGCCTACTCCCAAGGAAGTCTTCCTTAATAGCACTGATTAAAAATAAAATGAAGTTTCTATTTAGGAAGCAACATGTATCGCTTCCTGCTTTCCTTCACCAGGTTATCTCGTAATTGGACGAGTGCTAATTGGACACTTCAGCTAAACAATTTAATTTAAAAAGGAAAGAAAGAAAGAAAAAAAAGACTCCGATTTCCCTTGGTTTCTAACAGAGTTAGTGTCATTGACCAACACCAATATGCTGAACTGTGAAGTCAACACCAGACCTTAATTACACCGGGGGAAAGCACAGGAAAACCCTGGTGGGGTCTTTCATTTTACTTATGTACCAGATTAACATACACATTCAAGCAGAAACACAAAAGTGTTTCTTAAAGAACCTGCTCTGATTTAACATGTCTTGTACCATGGTAGGATGGGCAGAATAGGTGCAACTACAACAGGCTGAAAAATGTCTCTGTAACACTGGTGTAATTCTGTATCTGTACAAAATAATCAACTATAAAACAGGGTAAAATTTTTTGCCTGACATCAGGGCATATAATTTACAAAGGAGGTGGTAAAACTGACAGATTCAGGACAGCAAGACAGAAGAAATAGAGACATAATTAAAAAGTAGGTTATTTCTTAGGCAGACACTAATTGGGAAAGACTTGCATCTCTCTGTTTTTTGTTTATAATGGTGGTCAAACCCACATAAATAATACCAGGGAACTGAAAATTCTAAGCAGTTGGGGGAATGCAGTAACAACCAATACTTATTTCTCCTTTACCACCCTGCTTCATTCTACCTGTTAATTCATTCTTAACCCTTGTGTCCTTAAGTCTTCTCTTCCTTTCATCATTTCTCCTATTAACAAGGCTTCCTCCTCTCCAAAAGCAGCAGCTGTGAACTACTTCCCTTTAATGCTTCATTTCCAAAACGAACTTCCTCCATGAAGCCGGCACGCACCAGCCCGTCTCAGCAGAACATGTAGGAAGGTTGGAGAGGCAGCGGAGAACAAAGGAGAGCTAGGGGAGACTCTGCCTTGCATCTTATAATGCTTCCTCTCCCTTTGTACTTTTTGTATGGCAAAACCACTAAAAAGGATGCACTGAAAAACTGCATCCTACTACTTCCTTCCTTTAATTCCATATACTGGCACTCATAATTAGATTTTGTTTATGAATTTTAAGATGGATTTTATTTCATGTGAATAGGATGATAGCCTTTAATTTTCTACAAAATACTTGCAATATTTTTGTGGCAGCAATATATAGTTGCATAATGCCTCAATGTTTTTTATTAAACTTTATTCATACTTCCTTAATATTCTGCATGCAGAAACTAGAATCCAGCAAACTGCTGATGGGTTGCACTTCTAAATACTGTATTGCCTCAAATACTAGCTCAGTAAAGACTAACAAAATCATAATTAGAAGACCCAAGAGATCAGAGAGACTGCTATTCTAATCTGTTATGGAAAGACAGATTCAGGAGAAATTTCTGGTTCTAGCAGTATAAAATTCACAAGCCCAGAAAGCCCATCTTTTCTTTTTTTCCCATAGAATAAAATACATAATGCCAACATGTAAAAACAATGTTAAAAATGCATAACCAATGACACAAAAGATGACTTGACATTTATCTGCTGAATTAAACAGGGCTTACAGAGCATTCTGTATTTTTAGAACTTCTGTCATATAAATACAATTTAGTTTCAATCACTTCTGTATAAACATGAAAGAAACAGTTCTGACAGCGAACATCTGGATTCCACATTAATTATTGCTCTGAAAGACCATTTAATTACAGCAAGAATTAAATACATTAGAATATTTCCCCAAAATTGTTCTGCATTCTCCCCAGAATTTTCTGCCATGTTCTGTCTTTATATGAGACCCCTTGTTCCCTACTAACATTCAGGAAAGCTCTGCCTGCAAATTAAGATATGAATACAGATTTCTGCTATTCAGACTGCCTTGTAACTATATACCCTGGCTAATTCCCCTCCCCAACTCCTTCAAAGTGGTTTTCAGGAGAAAATTATAGAAACATGATAATGTCCAAGTATTTGCATAAGGAAGATTTTGAAGATTCCTCCAATTTCCTTCTTCTGTATGTTCAATTCATCATCTTACAACCCACCATAAAGATGCTGACTGGGCTACCCTCAGCTATAACAGTAGCTTGAACACATCCTAGTTTCCCTCAAAAGTTTAAACAGCGAGTGATCCCACAGACCTCTGGACACTGATGTAAACTTTCAACAACAAAGGACCAAAGGAGACCCAACCACAAACGGCAGGCTTTAGCAATATACTTTCAGGGGATTAAAGAAAAATAAATACACTGTAACAGGTATATTAGCTAGTCCTGTTGTCTACCTATGTATTTGGAAAAGAAAGTATCCTGCCCAGCCTTTTTTTGTTGTTTAGATTAAAAAAACGCCAGAAGTCACCTACAAAAATATAGAAAGGGAATTGGAGGGAATACTATAGACTTACACTTTTTAGTCATTTTGTAGTAACTGAATTACTTCACCATCACGAGCAAAGTCTAGCACCAAACTTACAGGTGGTACCTTTTTTTATAATTCTAATTTTCAATCTAATTTTTTTGCTAGTGTCATGGTAACATCAACTAATACAATGTAATCTCATACTAAAGATAATGAAAAGTAAGTCAAGCTTTTATAAATCAATTGTTTTTTGCATGAACTTTGTTTTAGCAGTAAACAATCTCAAAAAAGAAGAAAAACCTCTTTATATCCTGGCATGTCTTTAACAAAAGGGATTGCTCTACTTGTTAATTTAAAAAAAAAAAAAAAAGTACAGATAATTACTGACTACTGTCCCTATTAGTATGGATAAATCCCATGAAATGAAACTTTATTGGTTTCTCATTTTACGTAACAGTGATGTTAAAAGAATTTGTTGTCATGCAGAAAACAACTGCATCAGGTTGGGTTTTACATTACCCACATTGTCCAGTAACTATTAGATTGAGTCTTTCTCTTATGCTACTTCTCTGCCTAATGCCTTGGTCCTCAGAGATGCCTTTCCAGACTGAACCCATGAAGTAGTTATACAGCACTGATTGACAGAGTGCTGTTAAACAAGCAGTTTCATTTGTTCAGGGTGTTTTGGTTGGATTGCTCAGCTGTAATAATCCTCTTGACGTAATGCTATGGTTCTTAAAAACCACAATTCACTGCCACAGCAGCACTGCTATGCTAACGCGATGACCATTACTGTGAAGAATTGTCCATTAATTTACAATCAGAAACAATCACAGGTTTCACTGTAGGCTTCTTATAATGCCACATCAGATCTCTGACCTTGTTCCCGTCCAAGTTTGAAGTATATTTTGTTTCAGCCTACAGAAACCTTTTAGCTTTGGTTGCCAAGAGCCACATTACAGCTCCATTAAGAGGCGTTTTCTCAGATATCATTAAGGGTTAATACAACTCTATTGCAGAAGGTAAAGCTGACTTAAAATAGTATGTTTTATTCATTAGGCTATGATGCATTCAAATTTTTTTCATAATAACAAAAGAATGGGGTAGACTGGGAGGCTTTATTGAAAACTGGTGTTTACTTCCAGGCACACTATAAAGCAGAACGCCACTGTTACTACATGTAGAAGATGCAGGAGATTCTCTAAGCAAAATTGAGATCTAAACACAGTAGATGTAGTCCTAACAATCTGTGAAGTGAAACATGAACGCTCTTGCAGTACTACAAAAACAAATGCACACGCGCACACAAATAACCAACTGCAAAAGATACAAATATTTTTGTGGAGAAAGTGACCCTACTTCTATAAAGGTCACTGGGGATACACATGGTGGTGGCAGCAGATAATGCAACAACAATACCTGTGGTGCAATAACTATAACCGGCTTGCACACCTATTAAAAACTTGGGTGATATTCAGCTAATAGCTCAGTGTTGCCCATGGTTTCAACGGATGCCAGGTAACAGCAATGAACAAGAGATTGGTGAGGCAACACACAGCTCTCCCCATTCTTCAAAGCATCTGCCACCCAAAAGGTGATGCAACAGCCTGGGCATCATTAGGAATACCCACCTCTGTGGACATGACCCATGCGACAGTCATTCTACAGCAGATAATAAACAAAACAAATTTCTCTTATACACGCATCATCACAAGGTGAGCAAGCATTTGTCAGGATTCACTCTTTCAGAGTTATATAAAACCTGTGCCATCTTCCCTATTCTACATCAAAGCTTACTGAAAAGGTGTGCAGAACTAGCTAACTTCTTGTGTATTGGAACAAACAGTTATGCTTTCTGCATATATGAGGAACAATATTTTTCTTCTTTGCAGAAGTGCAAAAATAGACTCCAAGTGATCTTTCAGGGAATTGCCTAATACAAGGGAGGCACCCTTCAAACCCATTTTTAGAAAACAAAAGCATGGTTGTGATTACTTTCCTCACATGGTGAGAATGACATACACTCTTCTTCATTTTCCCCTCTATGGTTTTTTTTTGGAATATGACTTTTCGTTCCCAGTTTAGCCTTTAACTAACTGCTTCCTAAGTGACAAATGGCATGCTATGGGGAGAGAAGCTTTACACTAGATGAAAATTCTCAGCCAACTTCACCCTTCCCTGCCTGGCTATATTTACAGCCACACCTTACATTACTGAGCCTTGAACAAGCACAAAGTGCCTGCAGAAATGCTGCTGATTCAGAACTCTTCACCTGCAGTGAGATAGACTGTTACACCCACTTCAACCAGGGCTAGGTCGCCATGCAAGACATATAGCAGGGTAGCAGCAAACCTCTGTTAGAATTCTTGTTAGGGCTTTGGGAATGAACTTTTTTTTTTTTAATTTTATTTAAAAGAACAAGACATTAAAAAGCCAAAAGCTCTTCCCTCACCCACAGGAAAAGACATTCAAATCATATGTAGTGTTATTACTCACTTGAATCAACCATAATGTTCCAATATGTCCTTCCCTAACTGAAATGTCATCTATACTACATACTTCATAACTGAGCATAACAAGTGAGAGGAATTTTTGTCCAGCACTATGGAAAATGTGATCGAGATTAAAAAGTAAGGAATGAAATTCTGACACCCCTTCCTGAGCTGAGCACTGGCAAAATGCTGCAACTTCCAGGGACGTTGCTATTCCATCTAAATACCAGATTGTAAAGGTATGAGTGATGATTGAGGTTTCCTCACCAGCTTAAAAGATTGTGGAGTGAGGCTGCAATGAGAGGTTTCTGTGATAGAGCAAGTAAAAGTGACATAAAATGCTTCAAGTCCCTCTGGCAAGAGAGAGAGACAGCAGCCAGATGCCACACCCTCTGAAAGGAGGCATGGGAGTATAACTAGTATTGAACGTAGGGTATGTTATTTTGTCCTTTCTTTCTTCCCATCATAAGCAGCCATGGTCTACTCTGCTACAGGTATCTAGAGCTACAGAGGAGTCAGGAAATTAAATATTCTATATTTAATAGTCTGTATTTAATATTCTATATTCTATAACTATTTCTGCTGAATGGATTATCTCCCCTGCACAGTATAAGGCAGCTGAACTCCTGCACAGCACAGATGCTAAATGCTTGCTGGAAACTTGGAACAGAACAACACTGAAGGATGAAGGTTACCTTACCAGCTCTAATACCTGTTGCCATTAGAATTATCAGTATAGTATTTTATGTTTGACTCTGACAATATTAAAAGCCAGAAAATATTTGAGGGGATAACTGAAGTTCTAAATAAGCAAACAAGAAAGCAAAACCACGCAAGGAATCACAAGCCAAAACAAGGCTGAAGATGTTAAGTCTGTACTGAGGATGTAAAGTTCTTACTCTTTCACCTTCTGAGTCTGGCATAATAGAGTATTTTTAAAAATATAAAAATACCCAACAAGTGCATTTATATGGCTATTTATAAGGTTTAAAAACAAACCAAAACCCACCCTCATAACAAATCATATGGGCACAGTATTCTATTAATTCCATTACGGTCATATTGTGAAACAAGTCGTCTCTCAAAACGTTAGAAAACAACATTCACACATTACATGAAATGTGTGATACTTGGCTCTTTGGATTAAGAGATGTAAAATTATTTCAGCTGCATCTACTTATAAATCATTTCTTTGTTTTTAAAAGCATGCATAAGTAATACACTTCATAGAGCTAACATTTATTTTCTTAGTTGAGAGAACTATCTGAATCAACTGGAAAGTTTAGTCCTTTGAAGGGATGACTAGTTTCACGACATGACTGAAACGTATGCTACAGGTTCTCTAATGAACAGAGGAAAGAGGGTGGACTATGAATTTTTTTTTGTGGACATCACATCTCTAAGAACACCAAGGACTGATAAACAATCTTTTTCTTTTCAATAACTCGCCCTATGTGCATTTGCAGTGGGTGACCTGAGGAAGTAGTTTACGTGGAAGGGGGATCTTGGAGCTTCCAGGCAAACAGCGTCTGTAAGACAAGTTTGCTAAATGTGGCATCACTCACAGACAGCTCTGTGATGCTGTAGAGGTTTGATGCTTGTGATCTGTGGACGAGGAACCAACACGTCCTGTGCACGCTTTGGATACTCCCAGGAAGCAGCCAGGTGATCTTGCCTGTTACAAGCAGCAGAGGAAAGACTCATGCTGGAGCCCAGGGAGGAAGGGAAGAAGTCACTGTAGGCCACAAGTCATGATGCCAGGAGAGGACCACATTTTAAGCACTGAGAGAGAAGCGATCTGTGAAATGAAAAAACACTGGGACAAACTGCTGCAGCTCTATTAGGGCAGATGAACATGTTGTGCACTGATGGCACAAGGGGTTGCACTAATGGTAAGTCCAGCAGGACTGACCAACTGAACTGTGAATGCTCTAGCTCTGTCTACACTGGGCATGACAGTTATTCAGCACCAGCTGGCAGGAACAAAGGGGGAGAACAGTGCCAACAGATGGAAGAAAGGAACAAGATCCTGCAGTGTTCATGGTCCTGCTCATCAAGCTGGAAGCCAGCTGGAAGAGTGACAAGATCTCTGGTCCTTGAATTTCCTTATTAGACATGACTCAGCTTGGGTAAGATCTCAATTTGCCTCAAGGCTTATGAGCCTCATAAGGCAACTTGCAGGGCCATGAAGTCTCAAAGCAAGGCCAGGAAGAAAAAACCCATTCTTGGGATGCATCTTGGCAGACCAAGACTCACTCCAACGTAGGAGGATGCAAGGTCACTTAAGAAAATACCAACCTTGTCATCTTGGTAATCAGCATGAACACGTCTGAGAATGAGCCTGCAGGAGGTACCTCTGGCAAGGGAATGGCGTTTGAGCAAAGACCTAATGTCAGATACACAGCAGGAGTGAGGAGGAGAGAATTGCTCCTCAACTACAAGAAACGGGTGAAAAGGAATAGAAACTGAAAGATCACAGAAGAAAAATGAAAGCAGAATGAAAACAGGAGTCCCCCTGCCCCCAAACCCCAGGTCCAGCCCACAGCACTTGAGAGGAACTCTGATGCCCATCACAGCAATTTTGCTTTGTATAAACTACATCTGTTTATTATTGTAGTTACCAACAGGACATTGCTGGGGAATATTTCCCATGGGTGACTGCACTTTTAATAGTACATATAACAGAATATCTAGAATGCCAAGTTTCGTAACGACCACAACAAACATTTTATGTAAAGAAATGAAGAGTAAAAAATAGTCATCCAAAATGCCTGTAACTCTGCTAACACTGTCCTGCAAATATCCATACACCACAGGCAACATATCAGTGAGAAAGCTTCAAGCTTGGAATGAAACAACATTGATGGGAGAAAATAAATGGAAAAATATGTCCTCCTCCTTTTTTTTCCCCCTTCACTGCTTTGGATGTACACATTGTCAGGCCTTTGAGCTTTGTTTAATTATTTTGTGCAAGGGACTGGAATCCTCTAAGTATTTATGTGTGCATGTGAGAGTGTGAACAAAGGGCGAAATGCAGTAGCTACACAAACAAGTTAATAGGACTTTTAAACTAGTGAACTATTCCTCAGCTTCTACTGTTTCAATTTCTCATTCCTTAAAATTCAGTAAATCCAATACCAAACCATTAAGCAATTCTGTATCTGCTTCGATAAACAACATTTGATTAATGACAAGAAGAATGACATGGGATGGTATTACCAAGACGACCCACGTAGTGCAATATATTTTAACCATCTTACTGGAATAAAATATTGTTTTACTGAGAACAGCACTGTCTAGCAATGGTAGACCCTCAGAGTGGAAATTCAAGGATGCCATTACTGTATTTGTGACCTGTGTGAAGGCTGCATAGATCTGCTGGTTTTTATCTCCCCCAAGTGGTCAAGTGAGTTCGTAAGTCTGCCTTAGGGAAGCACTTCCTCCCTCTCTAGAGCATCTTCTACAGTGTCAGATGAAAAGGCTAGTGGTGGACCAGGAAAACTTTGAAGTTGAACAAAAATTCATTAAGAAGGTAGAAAGCACAGGAAACACCCAGTGTCAAAAGTAACCCAGTTACTCCACATATTCACACATAACCCCTAAATTTAATTCCTAACTCCCTTCCCAGCATACAAGTGACTAAACTACAACTTGAAATAGTACTCATGTTTCACAGTTTACAAGTGGGTTTAATCACCTTGGTACAGATTTACTAATAATTTATAATCCAATTTGTCTTTGAAATAACTAATATTTCAAGCACCTGACATCAGAGGTATCTGAACTCATATAATCTCATTCCAATTAATAGCCTCAAACCATTCAATTGCAATCTACCACTACTTCTCAAACAGCACTGATTACAGTTACTTTCCATTTTTCTTTAACGTCTCTTGTAAATTGTAGTAAATAAGTAAGTAGCCTTCACCCTTTTAGTTATAAGTATGTTTAAAAAGTGGTGAAAAGGGTATGGAAAAAAAGGAGGAAATCCTTATTGTTATTTTAGCTATACTCTAAATCTGTTACAAACATTAATGTGGCTGCAGGCCAGTTTAGACAGGATATAAACGACTGTCCTCCACTTTGGTCTTTTCTCCAATCATTAAAGTTTACTTAATATTCATGAAAAATACTTTATATCGCTGGAAGCTAAAAGCCTCTCTTTATTCACAGAACAATTACACCTCTGGCTGTATCATAAATTACCTACATTGTCAGGACAACATACTTATAACCTTATCTGGAGGACCAATCCTAGATATGAGAGAAGAGATTTGTTCTCATGCCTAATAATTAGTAAAAATCCCTTGTTGTTTATTTAAGCTCTAAAGAGTGCTTTTTATTTATGGTTGTCAAATATTACCAGGATCACTAGGAAATCTTTCAAAGTCAGATAAAAATTTGAAATAGGGAATTTCCACTGGTGTTTGTGCTTACTGCTCACACACACTGAATTTCCCAAGAGATATATATGCAATTCTGTGATTGATCTTCCCAGAGAAGGTCTAGCTGGAGGCAGCTGGCTTGGGCTGGGAAAAAGCAGTCACCAAACACACATCTTTCTCATTATGACAGGCAAAGGTGGCATTGAAGGTGATATTAAAACACTTTTCTTGCCTTGTCAAAGCTGGCCCTGCAACTGGGATGAAACATGCACAGCTTTCCACAAACTGAAGTTCACAAGTACATCTTAACTTCTACTTCCATTGGAAAAACCAAACCCAAACAAGAAAAACCAAGCAGAGTTTTGTAGAAACAACTTCTGATTTACAACTTTGGCTTCAGGTGTAACCTTATGGATCCACTACTGGTTTATGCCTCCAACTTTATTTTTGATTTCTTACGGCAAGTGCTGGATTCCACAACAGGTAAGACCAAGGAGCTGTTTTAGTCCAATTCCCACTCTTGCCCCTTTTCTGCAAAAGTTTTCAGAAAAATTCACAATGTTGATTGAAATTCCAGTGTCTATCTATTCCCAAAGCAGTATTTTCTCCCACAAAGTAAGAGCAAGATACTTCCTAGATCCAGTAGGGAATATAGTTAAAACCCATAAATAAAAACATCCCTTTGATTTAAAAAAAGATTTTAAATATTTTGATCTTAAGAAATAAGGCTAAAACAAATAAGCTTAAAATCTGAAAGCTGACACAGATAGAAATCTCTGCTAAGTACTACTTAAATGTCACTTTCTACACCAAAAGTAATCTGTAGTTCATATACCAGAGAGCAGTCATATGATTACTTTTAAGATGGAACAATGGAAATTACAGGTTTGACAAGCATATACCATGATCAAATTAAACACTGCTTTTCTGCTTTGCACAATTTACATTTACAGAATTTACTTTTTAAACAATATTGGCATTTGGAATTTGTTTATATCAAAATATGCAACATTATTCCTGCTCAAGTTCCCTAGCTCTTTGTCTATCCATACAATAACATTATCCTTAGTTCATTGTAGTAGTAGTTGTAAATTTTCTTTGTAACCAGTTTCTGTGTAAAAGAATTGAGTGCTCAGATAAAAGAACAAAACAAAAAATAAAGTCCTTAACGCACTATTGTTAAGAGTAGCTTTTAGTTCCATAAACTGAGTCACTGATGATGCTTGTTAATGTGGTAGTAGAAAGTAGTATTAGCACTAGCAATTCAGGATAGGTTTGCAGGGATTTCCAACCTATGTCAACTGTCCTTCCTGGCCTTCAACCTTAAGAAAACCAAATTTGAACAGCAATGGTCAAATACCACCAAAGAGAACCACCACTGGATCTCACTTTGTTCTCATTGCTCATAAGCTGAGTAACAGCTGCCCTTTGTGTTTGTCCTTTTGTGTACCAGATACACAAAAGAAAGACAGACCTATTTCTTAACCAGCTGCTATGCACTGAACAGAGGACTTCGTGCCCACCATACAACAAATATTGGGCCACGGAATTGGCTGCACAAACAGTAAGCTGGGTAAGTGGCTTTTTAATATTATTATATTGCGCATTTCTCCTACAGAAGTTTTACAATGTATCCGTATACCCACTGTGTATAACTTAAAAGCTGTGCAATATAATAAAAAAAAATGCCACTTACCTGACTTTCCATAATTTGGTCTACAAGAATTCAGAGTCTCACTAGTATGCTAAATATTGGGATGTCATAGGAGAGCAAAGAGTCAGTCTTTTGACAACGAAGAATGTCATGTAGCCTAAAAAAAAATTACAAAGGGTTTTTGCTTCTCCAAAGGAAAAAAACAGACTATATTAATTTTTCTGTTAAGCCAATCATTTAAGTTTTCCTTCCAATGAAAGAGAAGGTGTTTCTGCCACTTTCTGCCACTCCACATACCATTTCTATATACCTTCAAAAGAGATCCATTAATTTTTCCTAAATGTTTTTCCTAAACATTAATTCTCTGTTGATAAATAAATATATCTCCAATACATACACCACTTTTTAATCTATTTAAACCATGTTCAGGGGCAGGAACAAGGGTAGGAAAGTTGGAGTAATTTCATAGCCAGACACAGAAAATTAGTCAATAACCAAAATAACCGTTTCTAAAACTACAGAAAATTTACTGCAGCTTTATAACTGTTTAAGTGTTCAGTCAGTCTTCTATAGTAAGAATAAAAACAACCCTGGACTTAGAGAATGCACCAGGCCTGCAGGTGTCTTGACACAACATAAGTAAAATTAATGAAAACATGACTTATAAAGGGCAGGACAAAAAAAACCCCAAAACCCTAACAGAAGCAAATAGAACCAAAAAACCTTACCAAATTCCAGAACACTGAATTGCAGTGTGCTATCAATAAAATTTATACATAAAATTTTGTTTTAAAAAATAAAAATCACTTACCCTTTACATACATTCAATACAAAGATTTACTGAAATACTGATATATAAAATAACAGTAAGCACTCTAAGATTCTCTTAGTGCAAGGAAAGCTGAATTTGTGGTAAAAAGTAGGTTCAATTTTCTGCAGAGGTATAACATACTTTACTTGTACTGAATAATCAGGCTAGGCAGATACCTAATGCCCAAGTCTACAGCATCCTTTGATAAGGTGTGAAGAAACCTCGGCTATGGAGGCACAGTTCAGCCACCTTCTGACTGAGGTCAACTGAAAGCCAGCTTCACACATGAGATCAATAAGAAAATGACTAACATTTCTAGCCTGACATTATCTGTGCTGTGGTGATTGTAAGACACTGTTGATTCTTCCAAAATAACAATATAATTTACAATGCTTTAATTTCCTTCTTACTCTCAATATCTCCAATTCAAATAAACAGACCTCTATCATGTAAAACGGGGTTAGTTGGTTTTTGGGGCAGACTATAGCGATAAATTTTCCTGTGACATTACATAGTATTCCAGTTAACGTTTCTCAACTCCTGCATGAAGTTCAGTTTTGCAAATATATGTGCCAGTGAAATAACAAAGGCTGAACTTTAGGTTCATATACAACTCTACACAAATTCACAACAGAATTAAGAATAAAATATTGCTCAGTATTAAACAACCAGAAACCCCCCATTGTGCCTCTGTAATGTCTGGCCAAAATCCTTCTGCATTTGGTGCTTTTCAACAATAATCAGGAAATTCATTACCAATGCTTACAAGTTTTTAGAATAATTTGCTAGATGTCTGTTGGTTATTAGGGTTTCCATCCCCAGAAGCTTAATGGCAGCAGAACTCAAAACTGAGGAAGGACAAAGCAAACTTGAATTTCTTCACAGATTACACAGGAACTAAACCGAACTCTTTAGGACCCTTGAGAACAAATTCAAAACTCGCATGAACTTTAAATCCAAACCACTGTAAGCTCTCTAAAGCAAAGCTGAAGATCTAAAAGCCATTTCCTAAATGAAAAATGTATTCACAGCACCCAATACCAAAAAGCATCTTCACATTAAAGCAAGCCTTAAACCATCTTTGTCATACATGCAACTGAAGAATTACCTGTTTTAAAAAGGGAGAATCCAAGACAACAGGTAAAGATAAAAAGGATAAATGATGTTCTACACTGCCAAAGTTTGTGGCAGAACCAGCATTAAAAGGTGGGTTTTCTAAACTTCTGTTCCTTGAAAATAAACACTTGAATAGCTCACAGGCTTTTCAAGTTTCTTAGATAGCCAAAAAAGAACACGAATAAATATACACCACTTTCCAACTCAGCTATAGGGTAAAGGCATTACATTGTTTTACCCTTGCAAAGTTTCACTGCCTAAATTTTTTCTTTCATCTCAGGAGAGACCTTCTTTCCAGTGTCATGTTCTTCACATTCATTCTTTAGCCATGGCATTGCTCTCCATCCATCCTTTTTTTGGGTGACTACCATTTAGTATAGGTTACTGCAGAAACATCTATAATCAATCTAAAGTTGTGTCACAGGAACATGGTCCTTACATGTGGGTTTCAATCTTTCAAATGAAAAGACTATGCCAACAACTACTTGTACCACAGGGGAAAAATCTCAAATTGTTTATTAAGAGGCATGTTATAACAGCACCTTTTTGTTGCCTTCTGGTAAGTGCTCAAAGACTTAGTTTTGAAAGAAAAGACAAAGTTTTGAAAGAAATTATGTGTTCCCATGAGAAAGGGCTATACAGCAAATACATAATTCTCTCTTACGATGCCTTTGAAAATTCTGAGGAAAAGAATGCATTATATGCCTTCACAATTGGTTTCCAAAAGACTTCTGATGAAAAGAAAGTCTGAGTTTAGCTAATGGTTAAAACAATCAAATACTAGCACTAATAAATTGTAAAGGTCTTATTAAAAAAACCAACAAAAACCACACACCAAAACCAACAGTGAAAACAACAACAAAACCCCAAATATTTTAGATAGAAAAGATCATCTGAACCTTCCATAGTACTCTTACCCCCATCCCCCCCCCAATCTATCATGAAATCACTAAACACTGCAGGACTATTAGGTATTTTGGACTTATGGTTCTAGGTCTCAAGGAGGCTGCAAGGTGGAGCTGTCATGAGGGGGGATTTCCCTTCTCCCTCTGACATGGTCCCTGTGGGAACCACAAGTTCATCTCACATGCAGTTAAGGAAGAGCAGTCCATCTGCAAAATACAAGGTGGTACTGGCATCCTCTTCATCCTTCCCACCTCTGCATGGCACAGGACTTCTGCATCCCATGCCTAAGGCTGGGATACAGACACCCTCCCTGGCTCCAACTGTTGAGTAACTCCTTTCTCCTCTTCCTCTCCAGAGAAGTGCTGAAGAGGGCAAGTGCAGGACCAGGAGAGGCGTACAGCCTCCTGCAGGGCAGGGAAGCAGAAACATTGTCAAGGTGGGATGAGCAGCACACTGAATTGTGTAGAGTCACTGCCTTGTAACTTTGGTATTATTCAGTGTCACATAAAGTTGGAATTGGTTTGCAGCCTGTCTTGGTAGTCTTACCTTCTGCTACGTAACCGTAAGCTTCTTGCATTTTAGTTCAGTTAGTAGCGAATGGTAGAAACAACCCAAAATAACTGTGTGTTGATATCTACAGCATAGGAAGACAGTCTGCTAAAAAGAACACATTAAATGTTCCTAGAAACCAGAGGTTTAGTGCATTTTTGTACTTACTACAATAGCAACGAAATGCTTAATTCTAAATATATAGTATCACAAATATTTGAAAGTCATTTTTCCATTCCTGCCATCCCAAAATCTCCTGATGCTTTCACGACCACAGATAAACAATGATAGTTAATTTTCAAACAGGCCAATACCTCCAAAACCTGAATCTCATCTAAAACCCAGTGGAAAATTTTTGCAATACGCATTTCTAAAAATGGCCCAATATATCAGCATACTACAGAGCACAGATTTTTACTAAGGGTGTGAGTTTTTCTCAATGGGATATTGGAAACAGCATTTCAGCATCACAGTCACAGTCTCTGAATGTGATAATAAAAGAACAGGAACATTAATGCAAGAAAAGTCATCAACTCCTCCTCTTCTCAGGTTTTCTGGCACTTGAAGCATGTTGTTACCTTACTTGATCCAACACCAATAGAAGTGTGACCTGGAGACACAGACTGGCAGAACAGCCAGCTGGCTGGCAGAACAGCCAGTTGGATCAGGGCAGATGTGGCTTCATATTTCAGGACTTGCAGCCCTGCCTCTTACAGAAACCTTCTTTTGACCACAAGATGCTGCTCTACTTTTCTTTTTCTTTTAAAACTTGGATTGAAGGATAATAAGGTTTAAGATTACAGTTTAAAATAATCTGGAGGTGGATGAGCACATACATGGAGCACCCAAAAGAAAGGAGAGCACAGCACAGTACCTAAGTAAGGACAGACTACCCAGAGCCATTTAGGATATAAGCAGAATTGCAAGAGCAACTCCAGTGGAGGTAAAACCTCCACAAGCAGTCTTCTTCATGATGAGTACTGAGCACACAAAAAGCACGTGAAATGTTTACAGCTTTGTTTGCTTTTTACCTTCTTATGGATCCTGGGATTAACAATCATGCCATGTACCAAAGGTAAAAGTACAGTTGATCATAGGATGGGGGACTTGATAGTCTTCCCATATTTGCCCCAAACCCTAGCATTTCCAAATCAGAAATATCTGCAATTGATTCTTTCAATATAGGATTATTTCCAGAACAGATATTGCTTAAATGGATCTCGGTAACAGAATTCACATTGTCCCCCTCAATGTGATTTCTACCAATGGTCCCGCTTAACTAATACTACAAAACAGAAAACAAATAGAAATCTGAAACGCCCCCATTATTATTCTGAAGAAATGGCACTGAAAGATTCTTTATGTTACATCAGTAGATCAAGCTCACAGTTCTTCCAAAAATTTTAGATGAGACTAGGAAGTACTTCATGTTTTTTACTACAAAAGCATTCTGACCTGATGAGTTCACTGTAGTAAGCTGTTCAACACCTTTCTTAAGAGATAGAGAGTAGCAAAGAGAGGAACATTTATAAGTAAGTGTAACAATACCACGCATTAAAATGTCAGGTTGAATCACCAAGTCTTTCTAATACCACATTCAAATCTACTCAATTCTTACTTTCTGTGCAAGGAGAAGAGATGAAACTTTCTACTACTTACCACAATGAGGGACATTCTGCCTAAAATAAAAAAAAAGCAGCTAAATTTTTGTCTCCATATTTCAAAAACACCCAGATATTAACTTCAGTGAGTTTGCTTAACTGTTGCATCCATATCCCACATTGGGATATCCTGTATCCCACGTTGTGTAGTTTGATGTGTGATCTAATAGCTAGGGTAAAATTGTTATGTGGAATTGAAATTTTTTGCAAGAATGGCAGGGTTTTAAAATGTATCTAGGCTAATAAGTGTTAAATATATGCCATTTGCCAGATTCGAAAGCAGACTGTTTCACAAGTACTATTACAATTCGTATGGCATTTCAGAAGCTTTAGGCTAATAGCAATTCATACATGTAAATTGGCAAGAATGCTAAGTTTTATTTTTGCTGCTTTACCAAAATCCTTTAGAGAGACTTACCGCTACTTCACAGCTGAGATCTGAGAACTAAGGGAAAGGTCATCTCAACCACAGGAGTTTTTCTCTAAATAACTCAAGCCAGATTATTAGTTTAGTTGAAAAAAATCATGCTACTCAAAAGGCTATCTGATTATTCACTCATGTTTCTCAGTTAATACACAAACAAGTATTATAAATCAAACCCGGATTTTGGAAGACTTCAGGTCTCTATGACTGAAAGTCAAGTTTGGAAAACAAATTCCAGATCCTACCATCGTGTGATGTAGATTCTGATCTTTTCAAAGCACAGTCTAACTACTAATTATAGCAGGAACTCTCACACACAAATGCTTCATTATTTAATTACAAAGCAACAACCTGATTATGTCTCACAATGATTCAGAGCAATGTTAACCTATCTCAGAAACCGCAAGCTCAAACCACAGCAGGCTTCAGAATCAAGCTTTTTGAAGTGTGTCAGGTCAGTAACATAATTTCATCTTAGGACCATTCTGCTTTAAAGTAGCTGCGTTGCATCTCTGGTGCTGGAAATTAGTTCCCTCTGGCAGCAGCAGGAAATATAAATTAAAACGTGTATGTTGTAAGTAAAAAGCAATGAGCAGTTATTGATCAGGAGTGACCTCCCTCCACATGGCTGCATGTTGGCTGGGAGAAACTCCACACACTGCAGAAGTGATGGTTTTTATCACTGAAGTTTATCAAGTGTGGTGGCACTGCGGTATATATCCTACCAGCACTAGATGATGCATGGCTAAGAGTAGACATCAAGAGCAACTAAAAAAAAAGAAAAAAAAAAGAAAGAAGAAATCATGAGCAGTAAGAAAGTGGGTGAAACATTATGACTGGAGATCATCATCTGTTGTTTTTTAATCACTGAAGCAGACGTAGCACAGGTGTGCAAGCAACACTGTGCAATATCAAAACTGCCCGCATACTGTGGGGTAGCCCTGATCATTTCTGCTTGGCATGGAGGTTGAAGGTGGGCAGAATACAGCTGCGTGCACTTCAGAACTGGAAATGACTTTGTAAACCATCTTTTGTTGTTCCTCGTTTCCAATCAATCGCATGTGGGCAAGAGGACATATCCCACTGTACAAATGTTAGCTAAGTATGCAAATGAGCAGCTGAGTATCCATGCCAGTAATTTTCTTCTGTACAGAGACTGGCTTGTTTGGCAGCAATGAATGCCACAGGCAGAGAACTGTAAATGTCTGCCTGTAGCTGGAGATACACAAAAAAATACTCTGTGCGTGACACTTTAGGTAAGAAATTCTGGGCCCCAGAGAAAGACAGAGTACAAGGGGAAGATATGGACCAGAAGGGTGAAGATGGCTAAGTGTGAAGCCAGTTAAGGTGTGGGAAGCCAGATGTGGATACCAGGCAGGAGCATTTAGCTATGGCCAGGTTGGTCCATTGAAACTGCAAAGGCCTGAGCTACCAGCTATACTGAGGTAGGGGAACACGAATTATTACTTTGTGTCCACATCAAGGAAAACATACTTAGCCCCAGGCCTAAAAGACTGGTCCATCATCACCCCAAAATACTAATCATGTGATCTAG
The DNA here is from genome assembly GCF_964188355.1 of Buteo buteo. Taxonomy (NCBI): domain Eukaryota; kingdom Metazoa; phylum Chordata; class Aves; order Accipitriformes; family Accipitridae; genus Buteo; species Buteo buteo. Next base: position 12,821,818 of record NC_134190.1, on the reverse strand, counting down.
TTACAATGTTTTAAAATATCTCTTCATTTGTTAAAAAGGACCAGCCATGATGTACACAGCTCCTAATATGCCACCACTACAAACAAAAACTCCACATTTTAGATGGTAGGTCTGACTGGAAAGAGGAGAAGGTTGCATCTAGAAACTTGGTATACAGCTAGTGCAGCTCACACAGAGTTGATACTGAAGCTGCACTGATTGAGTCTCTCATAGTCACACGGAATTATATGGAGAACCATGATCACAGCACTCTGCATTTGCATTTATTTACTGTACTGATCTACTTCCAATACAGTAGTAACAGATCTACCAGTAGCACACTAAACATAAATTTACATTTGTACAAGAAACGCCACATTAACAATGCTGTTCTGAAAGTCCCGTTGCAAAAGATGTGGTGTTAATCTACAAGTGCAGGACCCCAAATACATATGCCTCACTGTCATGAGCTGCAATTTGTCATTTTTTTTATGAACCATAGGACAGTGGGTATTCAGTGTCTCTCCCCACGTGCCTAAGAGAAACTCCTTTAGCTGTACATCTATTCCATAACCCTAAAAGCACTAGGCCAAAACAAACCAAGCATTGTGTGTTTAAGAATACCAACTTCAAGAACTTAGAGGCTGATTCTAATGCATAAAGGTTAATGAGAATTAAGGAAAGGAAATACAAGGCCCCAGTTATTCTGCAATAAGACTGGCTATGCTTTTATTCCCTTTGTTGAAGAGACTCAGGAAAACATTTCTATAAAAACGTGTTAAAATGAGAAGCAAATGGCATTTAAAACAGCTTCACTTCCTACTTCGGGTAGACCTGAAAGCAAGAGGAGCAAGCATGTAGGAAGGCCAGTGCTTGAAGAAAGAAATAAAAGCACAGTAGCTGGCACTTCTCTGCAATAATATTATCAGCCTGCTGAGAGCAATTACAATAGCACAGACAGCACTTGCTTTATTGTGACCTTATTGAATTAAATCTGAGGAAAAAACCCTGAGATTCAGCAGGGAATTTATTAGAAAATTTTAATGCCAACTTAAATTTGATCCAAAGGCCTCAATACTAAAGGTCATATCCATTACTATACGGTGGGAAACCTTGGATCTCTCTGCTCCTATGTTCCACCCTTTCTCAGTTTGTTTTCTTTTGTAAGAGCAGGTCAGATTCTCCTTCTCTCAGCTTCGCAGCACTCTGTATTAGAGGTAGAAGACTGATATTTACATTTCTAAAAGCCTTAGCCAGCAAGTCAAATAAAGAACCCCAATCTTACTTTAAATGAAAAGTTGAAAATGAAAACCACAATCAAGCAGCACTGACAAAACTAATGTGCTATACAGCTGAATTTTACCACCTTATGTAGATATACAAAACATATAACCTGATCCTCACTGAATTATTTGCCACCACTTGCAGATCAGCTGCCATCATGACAGGGGAGTCAGTCTGAACTCACTACTGACTCGCACAGAATGGCAAAAGCTGTGTAGTGTTTTTAAAAAAAACAAATTCTTAACTCTAGATTATTGCAAACCTTTGGAATTGGAAGTACCATCACTGAAGTCTGATCAGCTGAGTTTCAAAGGCTCCTTGTTTGCATATCAGCAAGCACAATGGTGGCAATGGTTACTGGGTATTTCTTCAAGCCCCATCATTCCCCCACCCAGAGCTTTCAGCTTTACAACAGGAGATGCACATGCTAAGCACCTGTGAAAAACATAAAGCACACTGTGTAGCTCATGAATTACTCCCTGAAGGAAGTATTCCCCACAGATTTGCAGGGTAGCTACGTGAGTTACTCTTAGCTGAAGATTGAGGAAAGAAACAGAAACATAGACGGCCTGTACTTTACCAGAAGATGAAAAGGACCACAAGTTCTACTTTTACACTGTACCCTTTTTTTTTCAAATATGAAACTGTACTAGAAGGAAAAAGCTCATGTTCTCAAATGCTTATGTAATTTTGAAGCTTACACTCTAGTGACTTCCCAAGTACCTTGAGCTCTTAAGTGCCCATATTAGTCAGCATAAACGTGTGAACACAAGTCCAGATCCTTGCTACCAATCTGCTCAGGTACCCTCTGAATAAAAGAGCCTTCCTCTCTTTTCAGCCTATGAGAATATACATTATGAATATTCATTACACTTCTTACTTTCTCAGTAGCCTTAGTATTCACTTGATGTAGGATGTCTGAGGAAAGGAAGAAGGTTAAAAGACAATTTCCTGTACCAGGCTCACTTAAGTATCAAAATATATCCCACCTGATGACCTGGTAGCAGCAATTTCAGCCTTCCTCAAAAGTACTGGAAAACCTGGCAACTGAACTAGAACAAATCTCCTGTTTGGGCTATGCTGGCATTAAATATATTTTTGGAGGACAGTGCATGAAAATCATCTTTTCTGAACTTAATACACACAAGATTTTACATTCTTCATGCTAATAGCCAAATTAAATTTAGTTTTATGTATGTCTCAGGTATCTTTGCAGGTTTGAAACCAAAAAGGCAAATACAATTTGAACGCCACTGAAAGGTTACCACTTCTTAAAGACTTGTGTTCACACATTCATGCACCAACCCAAGCTTACTTACCCTTTTAGACATGGATGCAAACGACCTCTAGCTCAGAACCCGTGCAGAAGTGTCTGGGCTGACATGGCATATCAGCTGCACCCCAGGATGCCTGCTTTTGAAACTAAATAAAACTTATTCACACAAGCACCCTACCACAAAGCCCTCTACGCACAACGTGAATATACTTAATGTGCCATGCTAAAGAAAGTGTCAATGGTTTTGTCTTCCGAATTGCTTTACCCTTCACAAAGGGATTGATTACACATGCTTGCTTTAATGCGATTTGATTTGGTAGCCACTGTAATTTTGTTCATTAGATGGTTGTGTCTTATCAGCTTTGTCTCATTCGAAAAAGGAGGGACAGGCTTAATTTATTACTTTTAACATTTGCAAGAAGTCAACAGAATGGCTGCTAGACTAAAACGGAAACATTTAATATTTTAATTTGTCTTTTCATATAAAAGCTAGACTTGATGTTAGACTACAGACATCTCAGTTTTGTATACTGACAACAAAATCCCTGGGTCTGATTTTTTTTTTTTTCTAGGACCTGGGCAACACATGATTTTTTCCATTAGTAATAAGAGGATAGGAATTACAGAAGTAGAAATTTCAATTACAACACAGGGTAGGATGGCATGAGGCTTCATACTAGTGTTTAACTCACCTGTTTGCCAGCCATTTTTCTCTCATACAAGTTCAAAGAAGTGAAATAAAAACTATCCATCTATTAACAATAGTTTTCAACTAACAGTATCTTATTTGAAATACAGAGAAATATAGTATTTTAGAATACTAAGCTGGAGTATTATGTGAGGATGGAGCCAGGATGGAGAACAATAAAGACAAGAGGAACAGGAATGCGGACATGTCTGATCTTGAATTGCTCAAATGACAGGGAACTTTGCTACCTGCATCAAGATTTGGACGTTTAAATCAGTTCTTTTATTTCCTAGGACTGAGACCCTCATGAATTTTTTACTCACCCCTTGATAAAGATGGTTCATTATCATCAGGTGTACAAATACTTGTTTCCTACTGTTCCGACTGATTGAAGAGGTTAGTCATATTCATCCTCCAGCTCTTTCAACTCCTCACCTGTTGTTCTTTCCCCAAATAAGCATTTATTTTTCTAATCTCATTTTCAATTTAAGCAAAGGGTGTATCTCTAACTCTATGTAAAATACCATTTAATTCTACAGTATTTCAGATAACTAATTTAGTCAACAGTTTCTTTCACAAGCAGCATTGTAAAATTAGGCCCTACACAGTAAGATATTAAAATAATTAAATTTATATCATATTTGAGTTTAACAACATTAATAACTTTTATCTGAATTTTTATATGTATATGTATGTTTACTTGAAAAATTGCAGTTCACCTTTAGGATGTCAATTAAAAAGACAAGTAAAATTGCAAAAAACACAAATAGCTGCTTCCCTACTTCTCTCTTTTCCTATCCTGGTGTTCACACTGGCTCTCATTTAATTAGAAAATAACAGCATTAACTATTAAGTCTTTCTTCACTGCTCATTAGGCAGGGCTTTTAATTCTTATATTGTCTTCGGTGTGGCCCATAAAACATAGTAAGACTGACACAACCAATGCAGTCAGCATCCTGCCAGGTTTCTGTCGAAGCAGATTTTCTTCTCCAGTCCACTGCTATTTCGGTCTAAAGGGGACAGAGAAGAGAGTGAGGTAGATGATAAAGGGATACCTACTGACATGGACAGTATTGTAAGACTTGGAATACCATGCTTTACCTCCTGCTGTAAGCATATTTTGGGAACCTGGGCAAATAATTTAGTTCCCTGTGTACCAAAGTCTTTAAATATTATGCTTAAATTTAAACAGAGGTAGCCTCCTTCGTTTCCACCTCAATATCTTAAGGACAGGCACGTAGTGAAATGCAGAGTTAAAAACAGGGTGCCTTATCTCCCAGACCTCACTACTACTTCTGTAAAGCAGCAGTAGTACTAGTAATTCTCTCTGCCCTCTGCCTTGCTTTTACAGCTGAGAGAAAGGGAACAGTCCCAGCCCTGACAAGTCCCTTAGGATGGCACAACAAATGTAGGTGTACTGTCATACTCACAAAATTATTAGTAATAAAACTAGCACTTTTGAAAAGACTTGCTTCCTTTTTTTTTACCCATAGAGCATACCATACATGCGGTAAAGGTATTTTACTGTCAATGGGTTAATGCTTCAGTATTATTTTACAGCACAACTTAGCATACCAATTTTTTCTCCTCTTCCTCCAAGAGCATACATACAAATAATTTAAAAGCAATTTACAACATGTCAAACTGCTTAAGGAGACTCTCAAAAATCTAGTGTATGAAGTTAACCATTGGCATGATTTATTATTTAAGTTCCACTGTTATAACTTGACAATTAAGAAATATTGATAAATGTAAACACACTATTGATGTCAATTAAAAAGCACAAGATTGATTAACCTCCCAGAGGTATACTGGCACAAGCAGTTGGAGTGTAATCACCCCCAATAAGTATTCACTACTGACAAATGTGCATAGAAATTAAGACTTCTGTGAGACAAAAAGTACTTTCAATTAAAATTAAGATCGCTAGAACACATAATCAAAGCATTGGGTCAACAACAAAATCAACAGAATTACAAACAAGATCTGTATTAACGTGAAAGGTTAAGTGATTAGGTCACATAATGCTCTCATTAAACATCCACTCAGATGAAAATATGGTTAAAAATTACCAAAGCAACTGCTCAGCAAGTGAATTATGCTCACAGGAGAAAGACTATGAACATATTATTTAGCCACTACATTGTAATATTCATAACTGCCCTGGTGAGGGACAAGACAATGTTTACAGGATAAACATCAGATCTTTGTTTCAAAGCATGTATTTATGTACATTCTACAGACGACCAAATTATAAAGGTGAACTCGAAACTCTGCTTAGTAATGGTTCACTTCCTGCAAAGCAAACAGCCTAGGAATGACATTCAGGCAGTCTATACATCGAAGGGGGCAAGCATACATCTGACATACCCCAGAGAGAATAACAACAGGAATCAGTCAATCTGTGATTTAAATATGACTGGAAAAGTTTGGGCTCCTTTTTTCTTCTTTTTACTTGCTTTCAGAATTAATGTACTGGCATAATGCCTGTCACCAAGATGAAGGGCACTGCAGCTATAGCTTTTAATGGCCAAAAAAATCCCAGGCTCACCTCAGAAAGCACAGAGCTAAAGACAGCAGCAATGCACCAGTACCAAGGAGACTGCGTAAACACTAATTAAACTTCTCTCTACACTCTTGTCTAGAAAACAGTTCTCCCTGCTTAAACTTCCAAGGGCTGGATCAGACATGCTGATATTGGACTCTAGCAACTTTCTTCCCTAAAGCTTGGCCTTCATCACAACTTCATGGATCAAACACCTTTCCCTCAAATACAAGCAGCTTACTACAGAAACACTAGACAGAATCCAAATTACTGCAAAAAAAGATAAAATTGGAACATAACATGTCAACGATGAAGCTCCTTTGTTTGAAAGAGCTTTATGTGAAGGCCATACCTACGTTTATTGTAAAAATAAAACTAGATCACTGTGAATTTACCTATCTGCAAATTCAGTGAAATGGTATTAGTGCCAGAGACCATGTTTGGTGCTATGCTAAACCACAGGGGTATTCAATGGACCCCCAGAATGGACCCCCAGAAGATCACAATACATGCAGACACACAGGACTGTGAAGAAGGCTTTTTTTTTTTTTTTAAGTAACTGTTTTTTTCAGATTTGTATTAAATGCCAGTTAACATTAGTGGGGTTAATAAACAGGTTTCATTTTGACAAGCAATTTTAAAATAAGAAAACATCTGGCATCTTTGCAACTGGGATAATGGAAGAGTTTTAGTGACTGAACCAACAGAAGCATGAAGATAGTAAGATGGGGAATAAAAAGCACTTGTGAAGCCAGATTCTTGGAGCAAACAGGACAAATAGAGCTCCTTCCAGGCTGGCCTTATGCTGAGAATGAAGACGAGAATAAATTCTTTAGACTTGACAAACTACCTGTGGAAGAGACAAAAAAAAAAAAAGGTATCTGATTTAGAGTGGCAGGGAAAGATTTTACATACTGTATTTTCAGTGTGCTGAGGGGAGAAGCATGGCCATCTGAAAGGCTAGAAAACAATGCAAGTAGCTTAAAGAGAAGCTAAAATGCTTCCTCTTCCCTTCATTAGCTGTAAAGGGAAAAACTGTAACTGTAATATGTTGAGAGACTGATGACTGAGCATGGGGGGTGAAAATGTCATTAAAAAAACATTGTACCATATCTAAAGGACTAGGTGACTTGTTGGATAGTGAGAGCGTCAACACCAAAATCGTCATCCTGAATTACAGACTGCAGTTCAAGGGCAGCAGAACACAGTCCTGGGGATCTGAGGCACCAGGCAAAAGTGTCAAAGCTCCTCCTGGAGGGAAGTATGCCGGCTCAGTTGCGGTGCCATTGAACCTGACACTGTCTCCTTTCAATAAGCAGTACAAAATGAGGAAGGCAAGTTTTCTCGGCAAGGAAAGTGAAATAAAAGAACAACAGATTAAAAAGTAACCAACAAAATGTGGGAGACCAAAACAGAGATGACTGTTGTAATAACAGCACTGTTGTGTCTCTTACTTTTTTCAGAAGTTCTCAAAACAGCAATCCCTTTAATTTCTTGTAAGCTGTACTTAAAACTGGCTTACCCCATGATAACATCACTGGAAAGAGACGCTCAGGTGAGATCTATGCTCTGACATGAACGTAAGTCACAATACACATGCAAGGCTTTTACAAGGTTATGTGTTTCATAAATAACACACAAAACTGCCATACTTCTCTTTTCCCTATTCAGTAAAAAAAGCAATTGTCCACAAATGTTCTGCTCTTCAGCAGACACCGCAGAGCAAGACAGACAGAAAGTTGCTCAAAGGTTAATATACTTTAATGCTAGAAACTCAATCTTCAAACCATCCCTCAACTGGTACCACTACAAACCAGATGGGCAGGCATCAACTCAAGATCACACTGTCAGACTAGAAACATGGCATAAGTCATTTGAGCTGTGATCAAAACTACCAGCACTTATTTCTACCTTCCCTCTCTTGGCAATATTTTATATTTATACTAGGACACACATGCACTTGCTGTCACTCACCTCATTTGGAAAAGACCCCCTTAAAGTTTTGTTGCAACAGCCACTTCTATGAACCATATTCATTTATACACTGAGCAGAAGCCCTTGAGACACCAAACACAGAAAAGTGGAAAGCATGAAGGGACAAGTGGCAGATGAACACATCTCCCTGAAAACATGAGCTTTCCTTGCTTCTGGAGCTTTCTTCAGCACAGACTGGTTCAATCAGTGCTGCTAACTGTTTAAAGAAGCTACGGACCAGCCAGACTGACGAAACTTACTCTTTTCCACATGGAAGTTTACACTTAGCATTTACTTGATTGGATGTGACATACTGCCACACCAAATTGCTCACTAGAAAATAAGTCCTTCTCCTGTCCTTCAGACAGCCCTCCTCTGTGCATAATATAGGATGCTCAGAGCGCTGGATGCATTATATAACAACTTATTATTTATGGTAAGGCCCCAACCTCACTGGATTAGCCACTAAATACATATAACAAAAATAATGACAGCTCTTTATGACAGATAATGAAAGTATTTTAAAAGCAGCTGCCAACACTCAACAGTCTCTTTTTTTTTTTTAAAGAAAGGTTACTGCATACATCAAATGCTGTGTTTTACACTAAAGCTCTTACATCAAAAAGACAAAGTCTCATTCTACCTCTGAATCACCTTTGCTTGTAGCCTAAAGGTTACTTTCAATGCAGGGTCTACTTTGGTATTTAATATTGCAGGCAGAACCTGCCACTTGTAATTTAGTCAGCAGGGCAAATAGCAGCAAATCACTTGTGAAAATACAATCTTGCTCTCCATCAGGAGAGTTAAATGAAAGCCTAAGGAGTAACACCGCCCTGGAGACTCACACAGGTGTAACCTGGAAAGCCATGCCACCTGAAGACGGGTAAAATGTCTGTTATACTCCCTGCGCATTCAGATTCTAGAAATTAAGCCGGTATGACAGTTCTGGGCTTTTGGCATGTATTACAATATTGCATATCTCCAAAGCTGTCCTACATGCCAACATGAAAAACCTATTTGAAAAGGCTGGCTGAAGTGGACCTCACTACTAACATGTCTTGCAAAGGGCCAAGTTCTGATTCACCTGGGTTTCTGTTCAAATTTATCAAACTTTTTCCAAAGTCCCTCCTATTACATTTTTTCCTTTGTTCCTCCTCCCTTTTCCCCCTGCAAAACCTTATGGATATTTACTGGACATAAAAGGCATTTACTCTCATGCTGGAATATAAACCCAGTACAGTTCTGAATGTAATGCCTCCCAATTTCAATTATTTAAATTTCAGTTTCAAGCTTTCTCTTGTTTTAGTAAAAGACAGGTATTATCCATCCTATGTTACACCTTCCTCCACCTGCACCTGTGTCTCTTTCCAAGTAAAGGGCACTGAAACTTAAGGTATGTTCATGATTTCTGTTGCTTTCTTAAACATACTCTTCCTTGTAGGCTACTGTTATGAAAGAAGAAATATACAAATGTATATTTCTTGAGTTATGTTTTCAAATCACATGGAAAGTAAGTGCAACTTGAACATAACAAATAGGATTTAAATGACCTTGAGGGGAAAAAAATAATCTAAAAATATCAGCCCAAAGAGCTTTGTAATAAAAAAAAAAAAAAATCCACAGAAAAATCTCCCCAATGCCTTCTAAAAACCAAAGTCAGCTGACTTAAATTCAGTGTTTGGCTTTGCCACAAGCTGCCAGCATAATTTCAGTAAATGCATGTAGGGAACCAATCAAGTGAGAACTCATGATCTGCTAAAGCAATTAAAAACTGACTACCAGTATTGCTGGAACAAGGAGCAAGAGAAGTGCAAGAGTCTCATAACAACCATTTGCTAAATTCTAGATGCCACTGCAAGTATTTAGAAGTGTACAGATGCTTGATCACCTTCAAAAACTGATACCATGCAGTGACCTGATAAAATTGTTTTAATAGGATCTTTAACCATTGTTTGATTATGCCATTCACCTCCTGCTCTTCTTCTGTGAATGAGGCATTTGAAAACTTTTTTCTGTGTCTACATTTGCTGTAAGAAATTAAATGGCTCGAGAGGTAGGAATATTCTCTCTGTGCATAATGTTGGCTCTATCCTGGTTGGAATCTGTAGATGCAACTGTAATAAATAGAAATATATGACACTAGTAAAAAAGCAGCGAACTTCCAAGGACACTCCTCTTACCTAAGAACTATAAGTCTATAATTTTTTGTAGAAAAATAGGTATTTGCCATTGTGAAGCTGAAAAAAAATTTAAATAAAAGTCAAGGAGATTCTCAAGAAAAGCAGTAAATTAATCTGTGATTTTAAAACTTCCTTCCAGTGACAAACTTGGTAAGAGGAAGCCACATTAGAGCTCTAACATAACTGGCTGCTAGTAGGAAAATATGACTTGCCAATATCATATACATTCCTGAGCAGTAGTGTGGGTGCTGCACCCTGTACTCAGAGTGCTTAAAAAGCTCTTCCAGCTATTCTTTCCTTTTGGCTTCAAAACTGCTGCTAACATAATCAAATACATTATATAGTGTTTTGCAACTTTCTTATATATTCATAAAAATTAGACAGAAATATGACTTGTAGCCTGAAACTAAAACTACCAATAAGAATTTTCATAATGAACTTCCTCCTGCTAAGGGCCTACAGCACTTTGCAGTATAAATATACATATCTTCAGATACACAGAATGCTTCTTTAAGGTTGAGAAGTTCCTTGAGACAGTCAATTTCAATGTCACACACAACTGTGTAAATTGGTACCAGTCCCCTGAATGCTCAACAATATGTTTTCAGTCCAGAAATACATACACCTTGGCATTTACTAATTTACCTGCTATTGCTGCAAATCAATCACAGGATTACTAGAACTGAACTATGGAAAACAATGGGAATATTTGCTGATAAAACCACACAGGATGAGCAATAAAACCCAAAGCAGGTGCAGTAAATGAAGGTACTTCTACTTTTTGTTTTTTAGAGTAACTATAATTGAAATTTCTTGTCTTGCTAACATTTATTAAACATGCTTTAATATTTATACTATTTTGATTAACAGAAATATGCTTCCTTATGCTGTGGCTATATTATTACCAGTTCATAATAATATGAGTGCTGTATTAGCACATTCATTCAGTATCATTTCCACTTCCATTCATCCGTTACTTGAATCTGTGATATTGCCAAGATGAGATACTGCTAATGAACACCTCAAGAAGGCACAGTACGTGGCTTAACACAGCTGCACTGGCAACTTGGCTTGCTAAAAAAAATAAAAAAGCAAAGAAAAGAAAAGACCCAGAAGAACTGTTCAACAGTTGTTTTGAAATTTGTGTAAAAGAACAAGACCATACTAATCATTTTTACTAGAAATGGGAAATATACAGAAACACAAGAACATGAGACCGAAATCTCACACTAAGTATGACACAGGCTTTTATCAAGGCATAGACATGAAGCATTTCATTAAAAGAAATGGAGCCAAAGTTACTATAATCAATCAATATTGCAAGGATTAGAATGTACTTACAACATGCTGCAAACATGAAAAATGCTGCAAGTACTCAATATTTATCATTATGAGTGGAGCTTTTTTAATAGAGTTCTCATACTTCAAAATCACGTTCCTTCATTCTTATACATATCTGAAGGGAACAGTAAGAGAGGTCAAGCCTGAGGAAGAACAACTCAAACTCAAAAGAAAAGTTCATCTGTTCCCTTAGAAAATGCCGATGACCAGCCAGGTGTAAAAGAAGAAGATCCACACATCCTGACTGTAACTGCTCACAGTGCATCTCTTGTCTCCCTGTGAAAGGTTTGTGCAAACCATGATTCTTATCAGTTTGCATTATTTAAAGGGACTAATAAACTGTTTTACTGAAGAGTACTGTAGTTGTGTGATGTCAAAAACAGTACAATTGATACTGAAGGCTTCAGAGCTGACAAGAAAACCAAAATAACTCTTCTTAGCTCGACAAGATGATGACTGGTAGTTTCCAGCTACAATCTAAAACTGAGGAGAAGATACTGTGGAGGAATATGTAAGAATGAGATGTTCTATGAATTAAAACAGGGATTTAATCAGAGCACACAGGTCTAATATAGCTTTTGAATTTCACTTTTATATTTTCAGTTCAAAACTTGAAAGACAGCATGCCACAAAGAAAACTAGCAAACACTTCAAAACACTCACTATTATCCTGTCTTCAAAGTGGCTTCTATAAATCTTGAATCTCAGCAACAGCAGTAACATTTCAGGGCAATTCTCTTAACACTAACATATTCCAATAGCAATAGAAACTCACAAATGAAGTTATATTAGCATAGCTGGGGACTGGCTATTACGAAAATCCTCAAAGGACCTCAAGACTTAGCCCCAAACAATTTTAAAACTTTCTGTTTCAAAGTCACTTGTGACAATGCATTTCTCACAACAGCCTTCTTTACAGGGAAGACACCACAAATTGTGCTGTTTACACAGTATGCACACAAAAAAAACCATCTTCACAAACAGTGCTGAGAAAAGAATCAGTTGCTCCTTCCTTTAGCCACACTATTTTTAAATCAAAACCAATAATAAGAAGAGGAAGACTAAGGCAAAGATTAATGCTCCTCCATGCTTTTCAGCTTTATAAAGCTACTTTTATAACATTCAAGCAAATTGTACAGTGACTGACATGAACAAAATGACAGTAATCTGTCACTATTTCACATTTTCCACTAGGCTGATTCAAATAGTTATTTATGAACCTTACACTTCAATGGTCACTTTGATGACTAAACCATAAGTTAGAATGTAAAGTGAATATAAATGTGACTTTAGAGTAACAACAAATTTCAGCAACGTGAGATATTATTTAATTTCTATTGACACACTATGAAAAATTAAGCAGCGCCAAGACATGCTACATCACAATAAACCCCAAACTTAAAAAAAAGTACTCTAGATCTCATGTTTGCTTCAGTGCTTCTGCATTTAAAAATAAAAGCACTTTATATTATGCTTGGTTAATTTTAAATATAAAGTCTTAATAGTGTCAGATGACTTCATTACTTAGATCTTCAATTAAACAGGGAACAAGAATGATTTTTTTTCTGCAGAGCATGTTTAAATTTGACAGCAAGTAAATATTAATATGAATTTAGATGCTAAGGTTTTTAATAGTCATGATGAAAAGCTTACTTTTAAAACTGTTACTATTTTTCCAATATTTATCTCTTGCTTTACAGCTGAAAGTGAGATGACACTGAAATGTAATAGAAATTCTGCAAAGAACAACAGTTCTCAATTTTTTAGAAAAACTTTTTTTTTTGGGGGGGGAGGCGTGGGGAGGTGGGGGTAGAAAAGACTCAGAAAAAAATAATCCTTATTATCCAAACATCAAGTCTTGCAGGGACTCACGTGTCAAAAAATTATCTTGATAAACTGATTTTCTTTTATCAGATTATTTTCTGTTAGAAAGTTCCATTGCTTATTATGTTACTATGTGTGTTACTGTCTGTTACTCCTACAAACATTAAGATAAACACATACACCCTTCCAAAACTGAATGCAGCATGATTATACTTTGTCTGGAAAATTGCTGGAAGCGTGACATAAAAGAGATACTTCAACATAAGTTTCACTGTTTCAGCAGTGTTAAAAATGGGAAGTTTTGTCAGACTCTTTAATATTCCTTACTTTTCAAGTATATTTTTCCTGAAATTCTTACATGGAATGATACCAAAATGTGATCCAATTTAAAACTACTTTAGCTTTAGTAGATTGATTTCACATGTGGGAGAAACCCCTTAAATAGCTGAGATTTGAAACAACAAACAAACAAGCAAACCCCTGCAGGTTTAGCAATAACTGAGGCCATTCTGCATTATTCTGGTATGTCCCAGTGACAAAGACATCCTCCAACTAACAAACATATAACAGAAAGATAGGTACTTCACGTTATTTGCTTGACAACAGTTTGATTATAAGATGTTTAAGATATTTGTATTAAACACTGGTTTTCTATGTTTGTAAAAATCAAACGTACATGGAGAGATTTTCACATTCTGAAAATCTGAGTGGTGCTAGTCCAGGAACTAGAACCCTACATGCCCTTTTTGCTTCTGAACATATTCCCAGCTGAAAAATTCACAGCTACCTATAAAACATTTTAAGCAAGATTTATGTATTAAGTGGTAGAGCAAAATGTGGCTCTCAATGAGTTCTCTCAATCTTGAATCAAGAAAGATTTCTTATAAAATTTCTTTGCCATTACTACAAAGTAGCAAAATGGAAAAAAAAAAAAGTTGCAGATTAAAATGGTTCTGCTGGTGTAATGAAAAAAGCAGAATCCATGCTAAGATAAAATAACAAATCTTGTCTAACCTTTTATTGCTGTCATTTTCTTGAATGAAGAATTAAATGCACAACATTTTTACCGTGCAAAATACAGGCTGGTATATGAAACAGTTACCCATTGTTCATGTACAGGCTTATTAGAATACTTGTGTACATACAGGCACATGTGTATGTTTATGCATGATCAAAACATTCACTAGCAACCAATGAAT